>NC_136692.1:3140745-3189880 GCF_947650265.1 Symphodus melops | reverse complement strand
ACTGATGTTTGCGCTAAGTTGTGAATTCATCATCTTCTTTGCGAACACACACACACATCTTTAACACACCTCGGGCGATGAGTGTTTGGTCCTAATGAAGCGAGGAGAGAAGAGGCAGCTTGCAGAGCTGGAGTGTAAGGCCTGGAGGGAGCTCACGCACTCCAGGTCTGTGTGTGTGTGTGTGTGTGTGTGTGTGTGTGTGTGTGTGTGTGTGTGTGTGTGAACAGACAATGTAATTATCTGAAACTTTCTTCATCTAAGTTAATGCTTTGTTCTCTTTTTCCTCTCTCTCTCTGTCTCCAGGTTCTGAGGGCCTCGTCCTGTCATCCTGTCGTTCAGTGAGGCAGTGAGCTCACGGTGGATACAGCATGCATGTGTTGAAATATCCCATGATGCACTCTGCCAGCCCGGGACTGCTACTCCTCAGCCTCCTCTTCCTCGCTGATGCCGACTGTGAGTCCTGAAACATGACATGTGTTTTTGGATGTTTGTACATGTGAACACAGGCACACACACAGGGTTAGAATGACCTGATTTCATCTTACAATCCACTCCTGATATCACATCCCGGCTCCCTGTGTCAGTGTGTGTGTGCGTGTGTGTGTGTGTGTGTGTGTGTGTGTGTGTGTGTGTGCCTGAGATTGAGTGTGTGTTGTGTAGCAGGTTTGATATGAGGCCAGCTGTTTTTGTCCATCCCAGTATTACTTGGCATGGAAAGACAGACCACATATGGCAAATCAGATAATTTCCCCTCTGCTTGTGTGTGTCAGTGTGTGTGTCAGTGTGTGTGTGATCCCTGATTGTGGCTTGTCCAGTGCAAAGTAGTTCTTTGGCCATAGGTTTTGATTACAACTGCAACTGCTGGTTCATTTAAATATTGATCACTGTTTTTGTTTGATCAGAATTACTGAAATTCTTCAATTATATTAATCAAAAATATTTTGAGCAGTGGTGTCTGTCTGAACCGTTATTCTCCAGGAGGGGGCGCTATTTCTCACAGATGGGCTAGTATGCATATCACAGTTAGCTTGATGCTAACACAAAGCGTAAATCGCTATTATGGGGCTAATTGAATTAGCTCTGGGATTGTGGTCATTGTAACTTGAGAAATAAAAACCTTTACCTGACGTTGTTAGGTGTGATAGATCTTTTTGAGTCGAGAGATGCTAAATTAGCTCTTAGCATCTCCTCATTCAGTATTACAACATTTGTCTTGTTAAAACTTAGCGTCCAGTGAGCTGGAGGGATTTAGCCTGAATGATCAGCGAGCCGTGACACCTGTAGGAGGAGCTGTAGGCTTTTAGCTTCCCATTGTGTTCAAACTGTTTGCTGCTTTCTTGTTCCGACAGAGTTTAAAACATTAGGTTGTGAATATTTGGGAGAGATATTTGTATCTCAGTCCTCGTTGTTGATGCAGCACATTTCAAAATGCAGCACGGCCTCCCGTCACTATCCGAGGCCGTCGCTCCGGTAAATGTCCCTCAAAGAAGTTTAGCTGATTTTGGCTTCTGTTGTTTCTGTGGTATTTAAACAGGTGTTTCTACTGTTTGATTTTTCTTCGGGTATTGTTTGAAGTTTAAATATCTGGTATTGTGACAACCCTGTTTTGCACTTATCAAACTCTTTTTTCTGTTCAGTTGTCTCCTTTCAGTGTTGTTCTTGTTTTTTTGGTGCATCTTCCTTTTGATTTAAAAATCCACCTTCACAGTGAAACACACACTAATCATCTGGTCCCCCCATTAAATTAGTTTAACTTTCGTTTTAACCCATTTTTAGCCGTGCATCTAAGCAAGGGGTGGGCAAATGGCGGCCCGGGGACCACATGTGGCCCCTATCAACCCTCAACTTGGCCCTCAGGTCAATTTTTAAACATCAAGTAATTGAAAATATGAAGTAAAACATGACAAAATCTGCCACCAAATCATGAAATATGTCCATAATAATATTTGATCGCTGGTATTTTGAGTTAGATTTCAGACATAATTGACTCATTAATCATTTGTATCCTACCATTGGGCCCCCTGGCAGTGACAGTTAAATGATTGTGGCCCTCGCCGTGACCAAAGTTGTCCATCCCTGATCTACAGTATTTATGGTTTTCTACCGATTGCTACCAAAGTTTTGAGAATTTAACTTTGCAAATCAGACAGTGATCTGTTTAAACATTCATTATCAGGGTGCCATGGATATCATCATCCTCAGCCTGACAGTCTATACCTCTGTGACCGAAAGTTCATTCCTAGCACGATTTCTCCTTCAATTTGTGGGGCCGAGGTCTAAAAATGAGGCTTTATGTCTCCTAACAAAAAGTGATGAGAATGTCTGATTTGAGTTGAGACTTTGGGGAGAAGATGTGAAACAGAAGTGTTGTGTGGGAGGAAGAAACGAACGGATGGACTGAGACAGAATAATGAAAAACAAAGAACGCCGTTGAGCTCATCACGCAGAATGTTAAACATCTGAGAGTCACGCTCCCGGAGACATCAGAAACAACTGAGCGTGGCGTTATTTTGATTGAATATTTGTTTTAGAAAACTTGGGTTCTGTGCGTTTAAATTTGTCTCAGCAGCCATGGTGAAACAAATATTTATAAAGTAGATCAGAAATGTCTGTTGCAGCGCAGCTTCGGGATGTGTGACGCTGAACATACATCATCATCACCTCTTATTACGCAGGCCAGAGGCCGTCATTCTTCTTCTTCTACTGTTTCATTTTAAAGGACATCATAACACAGAGGCCAGTAAAAGCGCACACACATATCCACGCGGCAATCTTGTTTCCCTTTCAGCCTCATGCCCTCTCGTCCCCTGTGTGACTTTCAGGGTCGGCCAGTAAAGGCCCAGTCATCCATCAAAACGACGATGCTCCCAGTCTCCCTCTGTGCCGGTTAGGGGAGCAGCGAGTGTTGCAAAAGGATTCATACTCGGTCTCCTCCTCTGTCTGTACGTTTCTCCTTCTCCTCCCACTGTGACTCTCTCTGCGTTGCTCTTTTCCTCCCTCTTACTCTCTGCCTCTTCTCCGAACATCCATGTACAGTAATCTGGCCAGAAAGGAGTGACAGACGGCTGAGTGGAGGGGTGGGGTGGGGGGGGGGGGGGGGGGGAGGCTGTTCTTTTCTGTTTTTGTCTCATTGTGTATGACATACAATGCCTCTTTTAATATCAACAGTGGGGACTCAGAGATGTGTATGTTGAGGAATTCAAACAGAAGCGGCCGGGACGCTGACATCTTTGGCGCTCGTCTCGCGTCTGCATGTTTTGAAATGTTAAATGCGCTCTGAAATGTTGCCTCCAGTTGTGCCGTCGTCTGTCAAACTGAAAATGAATGGAACAAATTTTTTTAGCTCAGTGCTTTGAAAAAATACAGACAGTTTAGTTTACTCCTCAGCGCCTGGACAATACTAATGATTTCTGAGCAAGTAACACAAGTGCTCTGAGAGTATTAGGAGGCATTCTGATGGAACAATATCCCATGTGCATGGTTAGAAATCTTGCATGACACTGCACCATATGCGCATCCTTGCACACAAGTACTGGCCTAACAATAAAAGCACTAAACTCTGCGTGTGGATGCATTTTTTTTTTCTTTTCAATTCCACATCCACCTCTTACGCTCGTTCTCTTGTCCCTCTCTGCCTCCCTCTCCCTCTCCACTAATTTTGTTTCTCCGTGTATGTGTGTGCGCGTGCGTGCATATGACATCTATCTGGTGGATTAAGAGTAATGCCCTGATCCTGTCGTAAACTAGGCCACTGCCTCCGTGTATGCAGTGAGATGCCCCTGTGTGGGAAACCACATCCCCTACGCGTATCATTCTGTGCGGTAGGGAAACAATGCGACAACAGGGTTCTTTTCTGCTGACCCTCATTTACCCCAAAAACAACAAGCTGTCGTCCTCCACCCTCGCGGCTCGGATGGAGCAATAAAAATTCCAGCTGAAACAAAACTCCTCCTGTGTGTGTGTGTGTGTGTGTGTGTGTGTGTGTGTGTGTGCAACGTGACAAATCATCTCCTTTAACAGAGGCTAGGGTCGGGGAAGAGATGCTTAGTTGCAGCCCTTTGCTTCAGTGAGCAGACTGTACGTTTTGAAAGCAGGAAGCAGTAGTTTAGGATTCTGCAGATGGAGGCTCTTGATAAGGTGTAACTCCTTCGCCTCAGTTTGCATCATGTTTGTCACATTTTTTTCTGGAAAAGCTTTGCACTTCCCCTTCATATTTCTCCCCAACAAAACTGATGTAAAAATAATAAGACATGTGCATTAATAACCTGCAAGATGACATTTTCATACGTGGCCTTTTCGAGTACAACGCTGAAAAACGCCGAACTTGCTCGCCTGACTGATTAACCTGTCAGCGTTTGGTCATATTTCCAGCGCTCACATGTCCTTGAGGCTGGCCCTGATCTAAAAAGGTGGTTGGGTCATTCTCTCACAATGACAGCGCCGCCGCGCGCTAACTCTGGAGCCCGAGAGCATGTGAATGAACACCCGGGGTTTGGACCTTGGAGACTTCAATGGTTACCTGCAAGTATTTCATTCATCTTTCCCCTCCCGGGGTTCAAGGCTCTGAGTTCCTATGAAAAGCAATGAGATGCAGCCTCACACCTGCAGACAAAGCCAGTATATGGTGTGAATGAATATAAAACAGCCAGTTCAGATCAAGTTATCTGATTGGACAAGAGGCTCACTGGAAATCCTTCCCCCTCAGTCAGGAGTTCTGAATACCTTCTGGATACCATCTCACAGGGTGGGATGAAGGTAACGGGAAGGCTGACACTTTTTCTGCATGCGTTACATTAATGCTCATTGGACCTTTTATTTTCTCTTGCTGCCATTTTGTGTTTTTTATTATTCATTATATTTGATATTTTTTTAAATTCTATTCAATACATTGCTTATAACCTTCTGTTTTATTTTATCAAAGCTTTTTCACCTTACTTTGCATGTTAAGTGCATGGTGGAAAAAGTCTGCTATATGATGCCATAATGAGAATATTTACCTTCTTATGAATGCTACAGGTTGACAGAAGCGTAACAGTGGAGTGTAGAAGAAGAAACTGGAGGACAGAGAACTTAACGCAGCCGTTTAATGACTTGAGCGTTTGTGATTTGTGGCACATGCATGCACCCTCACACTTTATATGTATGTATGCAAGCACGTGTGGAGCTAAGATCAGACAGGAGATTAGATTGTGATGAGTGAATCCAGTTCCGTGCGAGCTTCGTGCCTCCTTGCTGCTGATGGATGAGGAACAGTGAGCAGATGAAGAGGCCGGGTCACAAGAGGTTAAAAGGTTTCGACCCCGGGGATTACTTAAGGGTGTGAATCAAGCAGTTCTTTTTCTTAGAGGGATTTTGTCTCGTTCTGTGATTGATTGGTTCTGCCTGACTCCAGAAAGTGCAAGGGAATGCAACAGCGGGGTTGACTGTATTGCTTGTGTGTACAAAGTGTCAGTGCATGTCAACATCTGCTCCTGGCAGTAGAGAGCATGATGGAGGTAGAGCGGCATTTCTACCTCAGACAGGAGGAGTGATGATCAAATTATAAAAAAGGCCTCAGGCATCTGGAGAAAATGTTTGTGTGTGTGATCACTTGAAGCCCTGCTGTGGCAGTTATGTGGCGTAGAGATCAGTGGAGGGATACCTTAACTTTTTGGAAAAGATTTATTAATCGGATTGAACCCGACCGATTCATTGGCCAGCTGATAATATCAGCCGATATTAGCTGATCCAGTGACGGTTGATATGCGCCGATATTACCAGATTTGTTCAACAATCAAAATGCATTTAGTTTGATTTTCGTTGTATTCTTGTAAATGCGCCGTTCTCTTTCACCAGTAGAGGGCGATCTACGGACTACGTGTTGATGCACGTACATGCACAAGTTACTTTCCAGTGTTTGATGACTGCATATGAGGAATGAACATACAAAATGTGAATATCTATATCTACCTGTCTCTACAGATCTGACAAAAGATTTCATCCGATACCTCGGTGTGGGATTTATTTTCTCTCCCTAATATTGATACCACTATTGGCCCCAAAAATTCTGATCTCTGTCCGGCCCTAAAATCAATCCAATAGTCTAATTTAACGTCTACAGGCAGCAGACTGTTATCCAAAGACAGGAAGCCTGTGACCAAAAATGAAGTTCTGTCAAATGGAAAAAATAAATCCATTTATATTCACTGCTAAAGCTGCATGTAAGTGTAAGTTTTCCACTTTTTTATCGGGTTTAATCAAATGAGATTCCACCTGTGAGCTTTGGAAGAGTCAAAATGTTGTCTTTGATTTCACATGTTTTTAAACATACAATCTGTGTATTACTATCAATAGTCATGAAAAGTGCCAAGGCTTAAAACTTTAAAGGATTTTTAAGTGTTCAAACTGAACATATACATTAGAATAAGTCTCTTTGTGCATGCAAGTGTGCAAAAAAAATATATTTAATATTGTTTGGTATATTTAGTAGAATAATTTAGTTTGTTAAGAGATTCGGCTCCAGTGATGATGTGCTCATCCAGAATATGACATAAGAACTTACTTTTTTTTTTTTTTTAAAAAGCCTAATTTAAATGCCGGGTACCCTTTGTCTATCAGCTCCAGTTCAAATACATCTTCATAGAGTGTTGACAGAAATGGGTCACATCACAAACTTTTATTATTCAGAAACACAGGATTAAAATCCCACTCACAGCTTTGTTATTATTCCAACAGTTTGACGCTGTATCGGCAGAATTGCTCTGTTGAAAGGGCAAAAACTTTACCTTCAAATCAGCAGTCTCAGACTAGATGTGTAGCACGGTGAGCCTTTTGACCTTCTCAATAAGTTCTCCTTCGTAATCTTTCAAAGTTCATTCATAAGTGATGCGAAGAAAGCCGAATTTTTTTTTTTAATTCCACGTTAAAGCAGAAGGTTCTCAGCCTGCTGCATCTCCAGCCCACAAACAGGAGGCTATTAGAAGCTAGCATAGCTGTGCACCCATCTGTGAGTAAACGGATCTGACCGGCGTTAGCTTAGCATTAGCTTTAGCTGGTGCACCCGTCTGTGAAGAGGCCTGGATAGCATCAGCTTAGCTCTTACTTTGCGACGCGGTGGTGTGTGAGTAATTCGCTGTGACCGGCTCTTAGAACACCCCTCTGTTTATCTTCATGGGAAGCTCGCTCTGACCCCCGTGCACTTGTGTACCCAGTGGTCAGCCCATGTGTTTCTATTGACCTGAGAATAAAAGAACACCATTTTTTTTTTTAATATCTATTCCTCCGCTTGTGTTTCTAACAAATTAACCCTGATTATCTCTGCACCAGCCAGACCCCGGGGCAGCTATGGTGGCTTAGAAACATGCTAATTGCACATGCTTTTATAATCAGCTGTAAAAGTGCATTTCTTACCACGCAAGTTTAATAATCTTAATGGACGTCAGCTGGAAACCGTCCAAAAAAACTTCAGACCTACGGGCATTTGAAGAAGTAATGTATAAATCAAAAGAACGTAATTTCATACACATTAGAGTCACAGTTTCCTGCCAAGTAGGCACAGATTAGCTCACATTTATTTAACTTGTCTTAAAAAGTGAAGATAAAAAATGATGACAAAGAAACACTGTATTCTCATTTCCCTTATACGCCTAAGCTTTGAAACAAAACGTTCGATGTCTTATCTTCAGCTACTCACGTCGAAAAAGAGAAGCCTGCTGGTTATTAAAACGCATTTTGCGATATGTTATATGTCCCATCGATTTGAATCGTACTTTATTTGATTCATAATCCCACTGAAATACACAGAAAAAGAGGCAACGTGCAAGAAAGCAGAGAATAATTCAGATTTGGTGAAGACGCTGTTTAGATGGACAGTGAACTGTGAATATGTTTTATCTTTAATGTGACGTTTGATCAAACGTAACTGCACTTGAGAGTGTGTATAATTAAATGTTCCACTCTAAAAAGGCCCATATGTTTTCCAATTAACGCTTAGGTGTGCTGCCGTAGGATGATAGCTGTCTCACTGTGTTTATGGCCCCACAGTCTAATTTCATTTCCAGGGCGAAAGCGAGCAGCTGATAATTTGCTCGTAATGTGTCGGTTTGATGTTAATGTGCTTTAAGTTATGCTTCTGGCCAGCTTCCCGCCCACTCTCAGGCTGACTATCACGGCCCTGGCTCAGGCCCCGATATTGGCCTCGTTCCTCAACGTGTCTGACAAGTCCTGCCTCAGTTCTCATTCGGGGGAGCGATCTGCTAACCACCCACAGCCACTCTACAGTATACAGCAGCGTGCAGCTGGATCCCTCCCTGGCAAGCACTGTAAATTACTCATTACATGCCTAACTATCGACATAAGTGCACACACACATTCAGACGCTGGAAAAAGTGAGGCGCGGGCACAGATGCTTGGCCAGAGCAGCCCTTTTTGAATGTGATCAAAACTTCCAAGACACGCTCACAAAAGCTACGTATGCTCATGAAATAGCAAAGCATTGCCACTCAAACACACTCAAGGATTAGCTTCCATTAATGTCTAGGTTTCCCCTATCTGCTCCTTTTATCTTAAACTACTCTAAAAACTCACTTACGGAATATCCTTATTTGTGATTTTTTTGTGATTCTCACATATTCTTTATTTTCTCCAATTTGTATTTTTGATACCTTCCCTATCAGACAGAGCGGCTCCATTTCCATCCAACTGAGTCCTTGAATCCTTTGCTTTTTGTTGATTTGCTTTGTTTGTTTTTTTGCCTCCTGCACCGGGTCGTCTAAGTGATTGAGGGCACACAAGATCAAGCCATAGGGCACTCAAACTGCGCTGTTTTTCCAGAGTTCACAGAACGATCGGCAGGAGTTTTGGTTTCATCGGAGGAATCCCTGCTGTAGTGCAGCACGCACATCTCTCATCGTGTGTTGCTGAAAACATAAATGTCAGAGTCGTTCAAAAGTATGGCAGCTCTTTACCCAACGCACGACTAAGATTCTGCTTTTACAACATGAGAAGTGGGTCTTTTGTGGATATTCCAGTCTGTTGTTTCCTCCCAAATGTGTGTGAGTATCCATTCTCCACATCTTAACGCACCATGAGCGTAAATCAGAGTCCCTGGAGGTTTGCGCAAGCATCTGTTCTTACAAACTCGATCTCTCTCGCTGCGTCCCCCTAGGTTAACGCAGCATCTGCCAGCTACTTCCCCGTAGTTTCCCACTAAGTTTCATCAGCTCCATTTGGTCCTGCTATTTGTCTTTTCTGCTCCTCCAGTGAATCAGCAGCACGCACCAGTATGATCTGCAGGTTTGTTTGAGGTTCTTTAAAAAAGGTTCAGCCCATGTATGCATGAGGAAGTCAAAATGAGGGCTGAGTGTCATGTCTTACACTGGAGGAATCTTTCTGAATGCATGCGATTATTTGTCTTTAAATGAAAAGCACCTAAAAGGCAGAACACATTCACACTGAGTTCAAAGTTTTTCGCACATCTTCTGATTCGAAAGTGGTCCAAAGAGTACTTTGTAATCCCTGCCATCTGTTGTGTAGCTCACATCCAACTGTACACCGACCTTTATGTAGGCCAGCCCCTTACCACACACACACACACACACACACACACACACACACACACACACCAAAAGGGGAAAGATTGGCACCGTCTAAATCCATCTAAATCTTTCTCTGCTGACCCACTCACTCGTTCCCCCTTCACTTCCATCTTAGGTCATATTGAGGGAAAAGAGGAAGACTGGGCTGGGAGGAGGCGACACACACACACACACACACACACTCACTCACTCACATACACACAAAAGCACCCCCCCCCCCCCCCTCCCCCATAGATCTTGTGTAAATCTGCGTTTTCTTTCTTGAAATAAAATACCGTCATCGTAAAGCTTTTATCCCATAAAAACTACTACAAATATTGAAGTGCCCTTTTAGAGCTCGAGCCCTCCTCCCACTGCCTTGGCCTAAATGTCAATGCTTAATCCTACCACACACAAAGAACAAAAAACATAATGATCTTGGCAACAGACAGAAGAGATAGGGCGAGAGAGAGAGAGCAGGAGAGGAGTGAGGGTGGAAAAGGGAGCAGAAGAAGAGGAGGAATTTGGAGGAGAAAAAAAGGTGAAAAGTGAAAAAAGAGACTGATAAGGATGATCGTAGATAAAGAGATAAGGGAGAAGAGGAACAGTGAGAGTGAGTTTGGAGAAGTGTGGAGCATACGGTTGCATCCCCCCCCACACACACACACCCTTCCTCATTAAGTCAGTCAATGTGACAGGAAGACTTATGTAACACCCCAGAGATGGAGGGAGGAGATGGAGAAAGAGTAACAAGGAGGAGGATGAAAGAGAGAGCAAGGAGAGCAGCTGTGGAGGGAAGGCGGAGGGAGGTGATTGAGAGGCAAAGAAAGAGGAGCGCTTAAAAGAGATAAAAGGGGGGCGAAAATATGAGAAAGAGAGGAGCTAAGACAATTAAACAGGAGATATATGAAGAGAGGGATCGACGGCGGAGGGATGAAGAGGAGAGGGGATAGATAAAAAAGCAATTGAAAGATCTACCGTGCCTTTTAGTACGGCTCTGCTGGCTTTACACTTTTCATTTGTTTTGTGGGGGAGAGATTAGCAAGAGGATTAAGAGAGCGATTCTCCCGCTTCTGATTCTTTCTGTTTTCATCTCTCCCTCTTTTTTTCTATCTCTCCATCTTTCTCTCTTCTTTTTTTAAATTTTTTTTTTTTGACGGGTGCACACGTTTGCTCACTCGCTCGTGCGTCATGCACGCACAACGCAGCGTTTACAGCAGGCGTGTAGAAATTATGCAGACGCAATAAAATGTGCTGCACAGCACACGTTTGGGCTGCAGTTTCATTTGTTTGCATTCCTACATGATTCTGTTAATCTGTGTTTTTTAAAGATTAACAATGTGTGGTTAAAGTGTAGAAAATGTCACCAAATAGAAAAAAATAATAATGATGAACACAGTTCCACAGAGACAGTCAAGAAGTCTTTAGATGTTTTATTCCCCCTTTAAAACACAGTCTTAAACATTATGGGCCTGATTCACACTTTGTGGCTTTACACATGTTAAACTAATGACCCAAGAAGACGCCGCCTACTTTAAACACACAAAGGGTTAACTGCACCCTTCATAAACCTGCAGAGCAAACGTCTCTGTGCACCTCGGCCATTATTAAGGCCTGAACAATATGGGATTTTTATGCTGATATCTATACTGAAGGAAAGAAAACGATACCAGTATGTCTTTCTTCGACTTGTGTTCGGTCTGTTGCGACACATAAATACAGACACATTTATTGTGCCGATCCGTCAAATGCAGTTATCAAAAACAGGTGGAAAAGATTCACATTACAACGTACATTATGGTCACTCAACTTAAAAAAAAATTAACTTTGAATGTTCATGTGTCGCCGCTTGACACTCTGGAGAGCGACGATGCTTGTTGCAGTCCGTATGGCGCCCTCTGCTGGTGACCGTGAGGAAGAGAACTGCTTGTGTCATTGAAAGAGGATGTAATGAAATGCTATTTGATGGGTAAATAAACCTAGTATCAGCGCATATCTGCCTTTAGATTCAGCGATACCGATAGTCACTTGATATGCTAATATCATGCAATGTTATTGGCCGGCCGATTATTGCTCGGGCTCTAGCCATCATGCCACGTCACCTGGGGCAAAGTTTTCCCCTTTCTATGCAAATGTGCCTCATTGCGAAAAGTAATCGTAATAAACCTAAGAGAGAAAAATTACCGCTTGCTGAGAGTTGGTGGTAACTGCGCCACAATATTTACAAGAGACGTCACGGGCAGATTTATCAGCCATCATGAAACAACGACTACACTTGATAAACGATTCATAACTAAAGTCTAAAAATATAACTTTAATGTGACTTTTACTGTGAGAATTAAGGGTTAAATCCCTGCAGGGCCATCTGAGGTTAAAACTCTGCAGATAAATTCACACTTTGAAATGTATAGAGCATCTGGGCCATTAGGATGGGGAGGATTTTTTTAATATATATATGCAGATAAGCTGCCTTTACAGATTCACTTTTTTTAAATAAATTTCACCACAACTATTAAGTGTAGGTTCACAATAAGCCAAAAAAAATGTCCCCTTCCCGTCTACATGAAGGTGCAGCTCCACAGTTAGACAGAAGACACTTGCATGTAGCGGACAACTTTATGTGTGAAGTGTTGCACTCTATGCTCAGCACAGTATGCTTTGCGTTGCGAGGTGGACCTTGAGCTGGAGCAGAAAGCGGCTGCAAATTGATGCACAATTTATGGAGCTATCAGCGGCCGCATTCCATTCCTCTCAGTGTTTAATTTACAGTGATTCAAAAACACCGGAGGAAAACTTGACATTTAGTTGATTTATCATTTCTTAAAAATATAGTCGGTAGTTTTAATAGAGTGACTCATCACTTTGACTCACATTTTTACACATACATGAACTCTCACTCTTCCTATATGTGCACAGTATGTGTACAATCATAAACTGGCATATGCATGTTTGAAAGGAAGCAGATACTAAAGGCAAAGAAACACTCCCTCTCTCTTCCCCATGTTCACACGCACACACACACACACACACACACACACACACACACACAGCTGAATTCGGTGACTGAGGTAGATTTGGCCGTGAGCCAGTGAAGTGCAGAGGTGATTGGGCAGCTTGGGGCTCTCTGACCATGTTTGCCAGTACATCTGGCTCGTTCTCTCTTCCTCTCACTCTCCAATCTCGCCCTCTCTCTCTCTCTCTCTCTCTCTCTCCTGTATCCACTCACTGCCTGCTCATCTTCCTCTCTCTCTCTCGCTCTCTTTCTCCGCTTCTGCTGTTCATGCTTTCTCTTCCTTCCTCATTCTGCTCCCCATCTGTCTCTCTCGCTCGCTCCCTTTATCTCGCCCGCTCTTCTGTTCAGCTCGCTCCACTCTTTCAACACACAATCTCTCTTTTTCTCTCCTTCTCTGAAAAAGCTTAACGTTTCTCTCTTTCTCTCCCTCCCTCCTTTTAAACAGCAAAAAGCAATTTCTCTCCCTTTGTCAGGGCGGTTGGCGGTAAGCCCCTAAGTAGGGATTTTCTGGTTTGGCTGGAATGCCATTAGGCGAGCTGGCGGTGACGTGCCGTGACTGACGTGCCGAATCTTTTTGATGTCGTGATGTCACAATCCAGCGGAGGCTGTGGTTATGATATTGTTGGCGTCCCTGGAATGAGGGGCTTTAGTGGTCATGTCAGGAGTAAGTCTTCATAAATCCTTTATGGCAGAAATATTAAGCTTCTTTGGCGGTACAGGGACAGAGGGAAAACATGGCGAAACGTGCACACACACGTACAGAGAACAGACTCCTTTATAAGCCACCCACGAGCAGGACTGCACTCAAAAAACAGATAGTGCTCAAAGAATGAGTTCATGATGAAATACAGACGCACGAAACTTACTGCAGACGTCAAGAATGATCAAATCACTTTTATAGGCTTTTCAATTAGGACCGAAATGTAGTGACATCATCTTGTTGCTTCCTGTTTCAGTTCTACATAGATTACAGTCGTGCATGAAGTGGCATCGTTTTTTGGGATGTACATCTCCGTTTATTAGCTTGATGCTTACACACAGTGGAAGTTCACCTTGACAGGCTAACAGAATTAGCATTGTGATGGTGGTTCATCTAAACTGTCAATTTAACTTAAATTTTAAGTGCATTGCGTCTTGAATTAAGAGGATTTTTCTTCGTTCCTATCGTCTCTAGAGTCTGTAATGCAACAGTGGTTTCATTGGTCAAAAGTCAGTGAATGAATGGAGGTGGATGTAGGTTTTGTGGTTTGGGTCCACCAACATGTTAAATGCTCTGTGAACTTATTTGAATCATTTTTTGATCTTTATTGTTTGAGAAAGGGAGCATTTTTACACCGAGCCATCCTCATGTCCATGTTGGAGTGAAAATGTAACACACCCACTCAGCTTTTATCAGCAAGAGAAATTAAAATAGCTGTGTGGGTGTGTGGGGTCTTGAAAGTTTAACAAAGCAGTTATTTTAATGGCTGGTATTCCACAACTTTGAATCAAATCATCTTTATGTATCACACTTTGGAGTTTTATCTGGAGTTAACTTTTGCATTTTTTTTTTTTCCCGTACAGCACCCCCCAGATTTACACGAACCCCAGAAGACCAAACAGGAGTTCAGGGCGGAGTGGCCTCCTTTGTGTGCCAGGCCACAGGTGACCCACAGCCCAAGATTGTGTGGAACAAGAAAGGCAAGAAAGTCAGCAACCAGAGATTTGAGGTAAGTTGCTTAGAAAGGTGTGAAAGAAGTGTTACTCTTGCTTGTTATGATTTTGCTTGCTTCTTCTGCTTTGACTGAATCTGGGACGAGTTAGCATCCCACTGAGCCACAACCTATGGGTTCACTGTGTGCACACAGTAACACAATGAGTGTTTTTTGTATTTATTTTTTCTTTTCTTTATTTATCTTTCCTACAGAGTATATTTTTTTGGCTCGGTAATCACAACAACTCAGGATTTGAATATGTCTGAAGTACTCAAATAAAGTTAACAAACTTACAGAGAGTTACGAGTACGCAACTTTTGAGATAATATATTAATTCTTTAATGGTTTAGTATAGAATATTGTTGTTATTTACTTTCTTGTCATAAGTACATCACTGCAAACTCCTGTCCTCTGTCAATGAATCATTAAAGTGGAGCTGGAAGCTATTTAGCTTAGCCTAGCTTAAATGAGGGAAAACCGCTATCCGAGACTTGCCAGCTAGCATACCTAGTAATCCAGATAATGCTCCATAAGTGTTTAAAGTTTCTGCTAATTGGTGAAATACTGACATGTTAAAGGATGACAGAGCCACGCTAGCTGTTTGTGCTAATATTTTTGCCAAGCTAGCATCACCTTGCTATCATGTTAGTTTATAAACACGGTCAAGTGAAATTTAATTCGTCTTCTGTTCTTGTCGCTGTAGGCCTACGTAAACACTGGGAAGGAATCCATTTATTGACAGATGTTTGTCTGACTTCACTTCGGTTGGTAGCGATATATTTCAGCTAGTTAGGCTTACTATTGATTCTTCTTCCGTTTACCACACAACTTCTGTATGCTACGCATCTAGGCTGTTCAATTAAGCGGTCAAATGCTTTGCTCTGCGATCTGAAGAGCATGCGCATACCAAAAATGTTAATCTAAGACTATGATAAATATGTATGGTGTTTTTTCTTTTTCTTTTCCCACTCATAATTTAATCAAAGAAAACCTTTTCTCTCTGAATAACATCATCAGTCCTAGTTTGTGAAGGTGTTTGATCAGTTTACCTGCTTTCTTCATTTGCACTCCAAATATCCTACATCTGTGAACTATCTCAACTCCTTCATATGTCAGATGATGCCTTGGGCTACAGTATATGAGAATCCTATATGGTCGTCGTTATTATTTTCCCGTAGGCGCTAACCTTTGATTTATTTCCTCACCTCACCAGTCACTCCAAGCTGGACATGTTGAACCAGCCTCTCCTCCTCCTCCTTTTTCCCACTCAGTGTCACCTTGAGCTCTGGGTGCTTTTCCACTTTAATAAGTCGAGTTTCCTCCCAGGTTTAAGTTCATCTTGCTGTCGACGTGTTTGTGATTAAATCACTTGGGGAGATATTTTATTTTTAATCCACCCTATATAAGCTTAGACATTCGGGAGTTGTTGTGGGATTTCTTTTTATTGGATTTCAGGCAGCAGAAACTTTCTCAGAATCTATAATCCAGAAAGCATTACCTTCACGTGTTCAACTTATGGAAGAACAGATCTGTATTTCTGGAGAAAAAAACTCTCTGCAGGATATCCTAAAAATGAAGAGTACATGAGAGATACTTTGTCTCTGAATATTTAACGTTAAACTGCTCCTCTGGTGAGGAGATGGATTTTCAGGTGTGCAGTGATGATCCGAGACCGAGGATCCAGGCAGGCCATGTGGCGAAGGATTAACTTGATTTATGCTTTTATACCTCCTCGCCTCTGTCACCTCCGCTCACCTCAGAATATTTAGAAAAACAACAACAAGGAAAGGCTTTGGAAAACACGTTTTACTTGCTCGTTTCTTGAGTTGTTCCAAACTACTCATTTCTTTGTCGATTAAATAAAATACTTCAAACTAATCGACTTGATTAAAGTTTTGAAAACACTTGAGTCTTAGAGTGATATTTGGATCTTGAAGTGCTTGAGACTCCCTTATGTTCACCATTGATGCATGCTAGGTATCCCTGAGCTGCTTGTAAAAATTGTTCAGTCATAAAGTTTCCTGCGGCCAAAATATGATGCTGATGAGAGTCGTGCAAGTGATCCAAAACAATAAAGTTGAAACCCTTAAACCAAGTCAAGGGGCTCAAAGACACCATAAAGCTCCATTAGCTCGAGGGGAGGGGGGGGGCTTATAGAGAGCGGTGATAACTCTCTTCAGGTCTCATAAACACATTTTATTGATCACAGCTGATCTGGTGTTTTTTCCCCCTCCAACAGGTAATAGAGTTTGACGACGGGTCCGGCTCGGTCCTGAGGATCCAGCCTCTGCGGACCCCGAGAGACGAGGCTATTTACGAATGTCACGCCTCCAACTCTGCGGGAGAGATCACGGCCTCCACCAGGCTCAGTGTGCTACGAGGTCAGTGTGAGAGCTGTGTTTCCATTCTGTTTTCTTTTTTATTACTATTATTATTTTATTACTGTAAAGAAAAACTTAAATCATAATACCTGATGTGATACGTGGAGCCCCTAAAGGGACATAAACATAGACATAAAGTTTCTGGAATGCACCAGAAACAAACCCATTGCTCAAGTTTCACGTCGAATAGAAATATTGCATTTGCAGGTAAAACTCTTTGGGATTTCAAAACACGTTCTAAGTCCATCCTGAGAAACAGAACGGTAGAAACTCCGGTGTAATTCTTTCTAGTGATGGAGAGAAACACGCAATATTTGAACGTTAGCACAGATTACTGGCACACCTGAAACTATTTTTGTTCCTTCAGGGGCTCCGTACTGACGTCATGTCCACATGGCGAATAGTATTATTACAATAATTTGCTTTTCCATACATGTCATGTTTTGGAAGAATGATCATGAATACACTTTAACAAGTTATAAAAGTAAATGATATTTAGATTTTGAAAAAGTTAGATGTTTTTTATATTTGCAGAGGGGATATTGGTTTTATATCCAGTCAGCATCTTGCCCCGTTGTGTGAATTTTCTTGATGCTTCAAAGCTGTTAATGCAGGCCAATATGAGACGTGGAGGATGCATCCTCAGAAGTAAATATATCTATAGTGTATGTGTACGTGTAAGCCTGGATCCGCTGCGGTGGATGGTTTTTGTTAGCAGGAGTCCATTAATGCAGATAGTGATGTTAGTGTTAGTGGAGTCCATTAGGAGAACATTATGTACCGGTAGTTTGAAGCTCAAGAGTGTCTTAGTGAGTGAAACTGCTCGAGTGTGGATAATCACATCGTCTGCCTTTACATGCTCGTGGGGAAAGGACGAGCCGCCTATTGTTCTACCATCTCATCCTCTCTCTCTCTCTCTCTCTCTCTCTCTCTCTCTCTCTCTCTCTCTTTCTCTCTATTTACCTCTGGTCTCTGAGGTAATAACAGAGTCTACACTTCCTCCTCTCCACTCTCTTCTCTCTCTCTGTCTGGTCTGTCTGTGTTTTTCTTTCTTTCTCGAACTTCATCCTTTTTTTTTTTTGACTGTCTCTTTCTATATTTCTATTCGCTCACCCCATTTCTCCTCCATCTTTTTCATACACTTTCCTCTCTCCTCTCTTTCTTATTCTGTCTCTTTTTCTCTCCGGCCATATGCTCTTAGGTCCACCACACAGCAGCCTCTAAATTATTCACATCGACCACTCTTTGCATCTTCTCTGCTGTTCCGCTCCATCCATCCAGAATCTTTCCTGTCTCACACGCTCATCTCTGTGTGTGTGTGCGTGTGTGTGTGTGCATGCACACATGCTCACATAAGTGTGGACATCTGTATGTGCTCTTGCTCATGAGCTTGTATTTTTGTTTTATATTTTTCCTGCCTCCTTTGATGGAGGCTCTCTGCCCGTGTCTGATCTCTTATCTCTATCAAGAAAAAAGCCACCTAAGCACACACTCACACACACACACACACACACTCACACACACACACACACACACACACACACACACACACACACGTGGACCTGATGTGAGACACTCAGTCTTTATGTAGTGATTAGCCTCTTTTACTCCTCTGAGGAGTCATTGTGTTGTGGATGAATAAGAAGCCACCTGGGAGCAGCTAATAGCCTCTGATGGACCTGCAGTCTAAATGTCAGATACAAAGCACACACCTGCACGCACACACACTGACACACAGCCTTGTCAGTCATGCGTCTCCCCTGGCTCTGAACAGACACAGCTCCAGTGACTGACTGACTGACTGACTGACTGACTGTCTGACAGGAGGGATCCGGTGTTAAGGTCAGCCGGCTTAATTACTGAGGATTAGCAGCAGGCTAATTGAAATCTCGGATTCCGGTAAATGGCTGTGATTGGCAATGGCTGAAATAATTATGAACCTGAGAGAGATTATGTGCTTTAGGATCAGGTTTACAGTCATTCAGGTACTGTATAATTCATGGTTTGGTAAACGTGGTTGTCTTGAACAAAACATTTCAGAAAAAATTGGAAAGATAAAGTTTGGCCGAAGCATCGAATTCAATTTTTTTTTAATATATATTCTGGGACTAAGATCAAAGTACTTCAAACAATGAGGACCAATTATCTTAAAACATGACAGTGAGTGCTGCAGAAGTGGCGGCTCCAGCTCCTCGTCAGACGTGTCCTTGGACAAGACACTTAACCCTGAGTTAGCTTCGTCTGCGGCGAATGAACGCATCAACAGGATTGTTAAAGGCTACGTCGGCCATTTTCTCCAGACACACCTTTTTTTTTAAAGATTTTGCTTGAAATAGTCTTCAGGTTCTGACAGTGATTATAATAATTCATGTCATCTGAAAAAGAAAAAAAGATCTGTTTCCTGTAGCTGTTATAAACGTGTAAAAACTTCGACCAATCAGCACTCGGTACACGGTTTGTCAGAAAAGAACAATACAAGCTCTGAGTCCATTTCCCCAGTGTGGTCGCTCAGAGGCCACGTTCTGGGAACCTTTAACTCTGTACCTACATCAATCACAAACTGTGTTCTCTGACTTGTCATCGTGTCATGAAGCAGAAACAAAACCAGCTGTTGCCTGACGAAGCGAGCTGAATTCAAATCAACGCTGGTGCTCAAAATCTGACACAGTCGTAACAAGTGACGTTGCATGTAAAAAGCACCGTGGATTGCTATATATTGTAAAGGTGTTAATTTTATTGCATCCATGACTGGTGGTGTTATCCCCCTTGAGTCAGTGCTGAATGACATAAACAGGTTTGAGCAGATATTACTCTCAGGCTTCTGATTCAGCAGCCAGCTTCATGCTTTGCTTCCCCTCGATAGTGAGACCAGACTTGATTTGCAGTCTTCCAGACACACAGATGACAAACCCAGCGAGCAATGTGTGTGTGTGTGTGTGTGTGTGTGTGTACGGATTTCATTTTGAGTCTTATATAAAGAGGACAGTGTTCGCACAGCCGTTTTCCCAGGATTGTGGGAGCGGGCTTTTCTATGAGCTGTGAAATTATCTGGATCTCTCGCTGGAAACAACGCTGGAGCGGGAGCACATCCAAATGAAACCGTGGGATGTGTGGAAGGCTCCGTCAACAGAGGGAGTGTAGGGTTACGCATCTGCTCTGACCTCAGGGGCTGCTTAACAGTGCAGCACACACACACACACACACACACACACACACACACAGGCAAGAACATGAACACTCGCTCAAGCAGCTTTGTCCCAACACTTTGGTGTTGCTTACATCTGTCCTTGTGATGGATGGCGAGAAGCTGGTTATATGCATATATTAATGTGTGTGTGTGTGTGTGTGTGTGTGTGTGTGTCTGCATGTATTAATCACTACAAATAGACTTGAGATTTTTCCAATACCAAGTACTGTAAACCTTCAATGATAGCATGATTAAAAACGTAAACACAATATTCTCAACAAAAAAAAAAACCCATTTTGCAATTACACTCTCTGTTATCAACGTGCCGTTGCTGTGAAACAATCACTTCGTTAATGTGGAAATGTTTCCACATGAAATGTTTCACAAAGAGTTTACAATTTAACAAAAACAATATGAGCAATCCAAGCTGGAATCTCTGCTGGTGAAAAGTGAAGCCGATACTGAAGTGTGATGAACCTGCAGTTCTTCAAGTGTCCACTTGAGTCTGTCTGCAAAAGCCAACTATCTTAAATGGGCGGCTGTGGCTCGTTGGTCGAGAAGGTTAGCGACCCCCAGCTCCTGCAGCGTCATGTCCGACGTGTCCTTGGGCAAGACACTTAACCTCGAGTTAACCTCGGCCTGTAACTAAAACTAGTCCACTATCTGATTCTCAACACCGCGGTCTAAGTGGTGTTGGAGGCTGGCACCGGTACTTGAATGGTTTTAGCCATTAAACTTCATAAAACTTAGACCCAGTGATGTCACATATTAGCTTCTGCTTTCCCCATCTAACTTTGGATCTGACTTTGAGGTGAAGCCAGTGTAAGGAGACGCAGCTATAGGACCAATTCTGTCTCAGCACTTCCAACTCACACCTTGCCAGATTTGAGTTGAGCACAGCCTTTGTGTTTGTGTGCACAGAGGGGACTCTGGGTAGCATCCAGAAGGATCCTTGTATCGCCTGTTTGCAGGTACAGTCAGTATCTCAACTTTGTTTTTTGGTGCATGCATGCAGGGACGATGAGTAAGAGAGAAGCTGGGTGTCAGGGAGTAGATTTCTAACTGTGCGTCCTGAGTGTCCCACCCCAGGTAGATGAAATAGAATGCATTATTCCTGCCTACAAGGCGCTGGCTTTGAAGTAATCTTTTGCATAATGAAAGCAGAGAGAATCTGGATCGTTATGCTGTGTGGGTCCCTCGTGCTCTCGTTCCTTTTCCGTCTGTTTTCTTTAGCTCCCTCCGTTTGTCTGCCTCTCTTTTTCTGAATGGCCTGCTTTCTTCGTCTCACTCTATTCTACTCCATCCGATTCTGCTCTTTCTTTGCCTCTTTGTGTCATCAACTTTTTCCCTCCCCTCCTCCACCCCCCGGTCCGGAGCAGACACAAGCACCCCGTCATCGTGTTCTCTTGCTTTATTATGTCCATGTTTCCATTTGTCGGGTGTTGTGATTGATTGAAACCGGAGCTGTTAAAAGGCCACACACAGACTCGCAGAGCTATTGTCTCACGACCCGGCGGCTACGGTTCGATGGACTAGCACCAGAATTAGCATCTCCTCGCTGAGGTTCAGCGCTAGGATTTCCAGTTAATGAGCCTCAGTGTGGTTGAGAGGGATATAGTCACAAGGGATTCTGGGTAAAAAAAAGAAAACATTAAAATAGACTCCCTTCTAGATCAAATACAGTGTGAACTTATGCAGGAGCACGCTTCTTTCTCAACATGTCTACCTTTATCTCGGCTGACATTTTACCTCGCTGTCTCAAAGTGCCACCATGAACAAAGTTCAGAAGACTAACTTTCTCTGAACTGGTTTGATTCCAGTACCGGACTCATCATCCTCTCTTTTTATCCTGAGTTAAAGAGTCTTTGACCCTCTGTCTCCTCTTCTTCCACAAAGCCTTTACTTCATTTCTGTTAAGTTTCAGTCAAATCTGGAATATGAGAGGGTCCCTTAGAAGGGAAAGAAGGTTTAACTGTCCTCGTTGATGAGCCTTTCTGTAGACTGGAAAAGTGATGACGTATTTTTGTAGGCCAACTCGGAAGTGGCTTCACCATGGGTTCGAAGCCTAGGGGGGGGGCGACGGCCTATCAGGTGACGGCTGTTCTCGCGGTCAGGACGGGCGGCACATGTCTCAGCACCTCAGCACTAGGATTTTAAGTTAATGAGGTTTTTTACGCCAAATCGTGCGGTAATTCATCACAGTGTTACAAATCTCTACACATGACATGAAAGCCTTCAATGTCTATAAATCCATGTTTGGATTTTTTCCCCACATGTACTAAACTCTCTCTGAAAAAATTCCCATATTTGAGAGGGTACGCTGCCTGCTGCCTAATTTTTTTTTCCCCTCGACTTGAACTGGAATTTTTCCGAGTTGGGAAAAATTCACTGCCAGCGAGGAGGCTGCTGGTGAAAATGTCTTGCTTCGTAGGAAAGCTGCTTACACGTTTGTTCTCTACAGCTCATTCACTGATACAGTGAATACATTAAATTACACAAAGCCTTGAAATAAAGGGCAAAGATATCCTGCGTGCTTTTTATACCAGGTCCTGCCGTCTGAGAGGTAAAGTCTCCCTCTTTGAGGCAATTATGTCGACGGGAAATTAAGGACGATTTGAGGCTCAGCCTGTCCTTACATTTTTCTAGGGATGTTCAGGGATGCATGTTCGATAAAGGCTATAGATTTGCCGTTCAGTAGGTGCCACTTCCAAAGAACGTCTCTGTATTTCAGCTCCCAGTGAGGGTTGTGTTCAGTGGACTAATCTGGACGGAAAGCGTGGCTCCCCATCTGCTGATTCTCAGAGGAATAGACAGCATTTGATTTCCAATAGATTCTTCTTCTCAGAGCGGCGGTGAGGCAGTTTGTCATGTGGAATGAAATGTCATTTATTCTACTTGACCTCACTGTGGGATTCTTCAAAAATCTTGCCTGCAGGCTGCCGTCTGATGCCAAACATATTTGGACTCTAAATTGATTCTAAATGTGACTTTTACATCTGAGCAGCCGCTTTTCCTCTCAGACCTCTTCACGCTGGACCGGTGACTCAGCCTCGGCGGTGTCAATTCAGGGCTTAAGATGTGTCTCCTGAAAGTGAGACACGCTCCTTTTTAAGACGTGACTCACATGGTGACAGGATAATACGTATCGGCTGTCTTCAGTTTTATTATCTTGCACACAATACAATTAAATGAATACAAGCTTTCATAGCGCTTGTATCATCAGACTCGTCGAATAATCATTGGGGGAAAAAATAGTTCCAGTTCCATAGTTTGGTATTGACCTAAATACCATTGGTGTTGTTTGTTTTGTCAGTGGCTGCGCGTTGAGCCTGCTGAACTCACTGCCCTGTCAATCTCAAAGATAGGGTTATACTAATCCCAAAAAAGAGGAGGGGCCAATTACTTGGAATATAGCTTAACTTTTCATTGGGGAAAACTGCCCCGAAAAAAGTAGAACAACTCATTCAAGACCCGCCCCCCAAAACCAATCAAATAAGAAGAAGGCAATCTGTTTACACTAATGAGATGAAGAGTTAGTATGTAAGAGATTTTATTTTATTTTTTTATTTTTTTTAAACTGGTTTTGGCCATGACAGGTGATGCGGGTATGACGTTCTCATTGAACGGCTTTGTGTGAAATTCCCCTGAGGATGAGCTTAAATATTTTAATATCTGACATCAAGATACTGTCCTAGTTTGGCCTGCAGCAGTGGAGGCATTTCCAACTAATCCTCCCTACGAGTGGGTGTCCTGTCGGTTCACAGCGAAATGACAATGATGGATCACAACCAGTAGTTCCCAAAGCACCCGTTTTTTTATCCTGCTTAGGTAACAGGAACCTGCACATCCAACAGGCTTCCTTCATGAAGGTCTTGATTTAGTTCTTTGCCAATTTTATTGACGAAAGATGTATTACCCCCCTCCCAATCACAGCCCTGAGCAACATAAAAGTCCCGCCCCTTACCGTTGAATCAACCCCTTTAAAAGAAACCACAGGATGTAGTCGGTAGGCTTCAGGTTCATCCATCTGTATTACAAGGAAAATAACGATACTGAAAGGATTAAAGACGAGTTAACCATTGATCTTTAGAATTGGTGTTAAGAACATCCATCTTACTGAATATTATGATTAAAACCAGAGCCTGACAGTTGTTGATACATTTGCATAATTAGGGGAATGGCTGAGTTGACTGACAGCTGGACTTAGCTCCGCCTCTTTGTGTTTCCATTGATCAAAAGTTAAGTTGCGATAGGATTTCAAATATGGCAGCCTCCGTTGTTGCCTCTCTTCAAAATCACTAAGGCTACGTCATACAGTCACTTTGAAACCCTTTGTAGTGTTCAGACTTGAGATATCCTGCCTGTGTTTGATCTTTCCAGAGGACCAGCTGCCCTCGGGGTTCCCAACCATAGACATGGGTCCCCAGCTAAAGGTGGTGGAGCGTTCTCGGACCGCCACCATGCTTTGTGCTGCCAGCGGTAACCCTGACCCAGAAATAACCTGGTTCAAGGATTTCCTGCCGGTCAACACGTCAAACAACAACGGACGGATCAAGCAGCTCCGCTCAGGTAAACGTCTCTTTCATCCCTCCATTCCTTTCCCCACTCCGCTGAATCCCAGCTTTTTATTTCCACCATTTCAGTGTCCCCGCCCACTTTACTTTAACCACTCTGCTTTCTCTCCCCCGACCCGTTCTTACTTTGAGTTCCAACACTTCAGTTATTCTTGCCCTCGTTCAACCCTGTTTCTTATTGCTGTACCACACTCCCTTCTGCCGTGGTTACTGACTATGTTTCTCAGCTGCCCCCCCCCCCCCCCCCCCCCCTCTCTCTCTCTCTGCTGCTGTGGTATGAGTTGACCGTGTGTGGTTGCCAACTTTTCCAAACTTTACAAGGCTTTTAAACAGTGAACCCCCTCCCACAACCCCCCCCAAAACACACACATCTTTTTTTTCTCCTCTTTCTTCTCCAAACTCTCGGAGGTCTTCCCGTGCAAATCACCATCCCGAAAAGGTTCCAGATTTGCCTAAGTAAAGACGTTATGAAATATTCGGGAAACCGCACGCACCGGTGCGTGACGTTTCTCCGCTCTTATCCGAGAGAATTTCTCCACGGACAGATTTTAAACCGAGCGGATGGTGGCGTGCACGGTGTGGGAACGGCCTCCGTGTGAAGGCTCACTGCTGTGACTAAAATCACCTCATGACCACTTTAGTTTCTCTTGTCGTGGAACATGTGTCTCGTGCGGGTGTGAACATGACTCACACAGGCACGGTATCCACGTTATTTAACGAGGTGAGGAAAAATACAACAAATTCCAAAAAGGATGAAAATATCACTTTTTTTAAAAAAATCCACTAATTCCTGCCTGGCCTCAACATTTAGCTCTCAAATAGCCACAGTAGTGTCCTCAGTCCTCTGTCTTCTGCTTCCAGGGACTAACTCTGAACCCACAATCCCTCCCTTGTGACTGAACCAAACTTTATTGCTTCTTTATGAAAACAAACCTATATGCATCCGATTTATTTTAAACTCTCGCTTCTTTCCTTAAAGCTCCTTTTTTTGACCTTTAATTTACCTGAAAATGGGAAAAAAAAAAAGATCAAATCGTTACAACTTAAATATGTTAAATCTTTGCTATGTTAGACGTGTGTCTCCTCTGTAATGGTTACAACAATGCTTTGACATGATGCCGTGCACAGAGCTCTGTATAGATGATTTTTTTGGGGGGAGTTCTCTGTGATTTTTTTTTTTTTTTTTTTTTTTTCAAGCTGTTTTCAAGTCCTGTGTGTATCCAGTGGTCTGATTGTAATGCCATGTCTATGCTGTTTCTTTCTCTTTGTATCTTTTTAACCACAGAGTCCTTTGGTAAGTGCTTCTGTTCCGAGGTCCACACCCTCACTGTCCACTCTTCTACATACTGTTCACTAATGTTGCTGCTGCTGCTGCTTCTCACTTTTACAATGGCATGCACGTCACAAAAAACAACAACACGTAGACACTTACACGCAGATATAGACACACTTTACAAGTCTGCAGGCACGCATACATCACTTTGGTTAAAGACACACACACACACACACACACACACACACTCACGCAGATATATGTCACCCTAGAGGTAGCTGGCCTCACCCCTCACCTGTGCACCTGCAGCCTTTCCACACCCAAACAACTACAATAACTCCGTCCTCACACTCACCTCTTTACTTTTTCCAATCCTTCACTTATTTACTTACTCTCTCTCTCCCTCACTCACTCACTCACTCACCTAATCTGTCATTCACTGACCCACTCTGCTGTATACAGTTACCAGTCAATAAGCCACCAGCTGTAGATGAGTGTTAGGTAAGGCCTCTGCTGGAGCCACTGGGAGGAAATCAATGGCGACAGATTCCCAGACTTAGAGATGGTGAATCCACGTGATAGTTTGCACACTGCTAACATGTGGCTGCTGTGGAGATGTAGTGAAGTGAAGTTTTAAACTGGTTTAAAGTCGAGTCAGTCGAGATAAAAAGAAAAAAATCCACCCGTCAATACTTTCTCACCTTTTATCTTCTTCAAGTTTGACATTCGAGGGGAAAAAGTCCGACATCGGTTTACATCAGCTCCAGTCTGGGATGTTTATTTTAGTTTCCTTGAATGATGCTCGACATCCTATCCTGGTTGGATATTTGTGCAGGGTGTGCCATGAAGGCCGGCTCCACGAACACAGGAAGTCACACACACACACACACACACACACACACACACACCACTGGAAAAAGACAGAAATAAACGTATTTACAGCCGAGCACAAAAAAAAACATCTGATTAGTTACTGCCACCACTGTGTCACACTGAACAGGGTTTTGATTTGTCCTGTTTTGATTTGGGAACGATACGTGTTACTCATAGTTGATTGGCCTTCATGGCAGCGGCTGCCTCCCGAGTCCCCTGCAGGAAGTCACATCTACATGTCATAGAGCTCAAAAGTTAACCAGTGAGCAAACACTCTGCAATGGTGGCGTAATATTAGTGGGCCTGTGTGTGAATTCACACGTTCACACACACACACACACACGCACACACACACATCTGTTCCGCCTTGTCGGCTCGGACGTTTCCACATCACCACAGTCTTCCCCTCATTACATGAAGATAAGACATGCACGCCGGAGCTCTGATAAAACCAGCTCACAACAACAACAACAATAATAATAATATTAACTTTATACCCATTGACAACATACAGACTCAACACAATCAATGAAGGAAGTTAAAAGCAGTTACCGATTATAAAAAATCAATTAAGCCAAATGAAATGAGCTTAAAATGACCAAACTAGTGGTTTAAAAATGCGAGCGTGTAAAAAGGTGTCTCAAGTCGGCATTTAGAAACAGAAACAGTGTCAGCAGCTGTCAGACTGAGGAGCCAATCAGGAAGTGATCCAGCAGGTGATGCAAGCTCGCCGCCCCTCGACACAGTCACGGTCTGTTAAAGCTGCTTTACTCCGAGTTTAAAGGTTGTTGATCATTGTCGGCGGTGTCGCCTCGAACCCTGCTGCCGATGTTTCAAATCAGTGAAAGTGTCCCATGCTGTCAGACTCCACTTTTATCCACTTCTGTGAGGAGATTTATAAAAATAAAATACAACTGCAAACACTGGAAAAAAAAAAAAAATCAATACAAGTAGCACAATAGCATTTGTGTAGGGGGAGTTAAGTATCGACAGGTGGATTTATCTTGTCGGAGCGGACAGAAAATATGGTAACACTGCAGATTACTTACACGATTACACCTTGATTTGAGAGCAGGTTGAGAATTAGGATAGTTAAGTGGACTTAGAGTCCCGGTCCGGCTCTTATAGAGCCAGATGAATAAAAAGTGCAGATACTATTGTTCTCCTACAGCCACATCTTCCCCCGCTGCAAGTCAATGAAGTCAAATCAATAACTCCTCTTCTTAAAGCTCTGTCACTGTCTCTCTCTCTCTCTCTCTCTCTCTCTCTCTCTCTCTCTCTCTCTCTCTCTCTCTCTCTCCCCTCGGGCTTATTCTGACTTTATTTATTCTGTCTTCCTCTCTTATGCCTCTCTCTTCCTCTCATTCTCTAAGGATCTATATTTGAGTCTATTTCTCTCTAATTTGATTCTTCTCTTCCGATAAGATACTCCTCCCCACCCTCCCACGAAAAAAAAAAAAAAAAAAAGAAACCCCTCCCTACTCCCTCCCTCCCTTCCCTCCCTGGTCCCCTTGCCCTCCTTCTGTGGTACTAACATTTTCTTCTTCTTCTCCTTCTCTAATCTCGTGCATTCATTGCCCACTCAGGTGGCACGCCCATACGAGGTAAGATCGCTGGGAGGACCAACATGACACAGTGGCCTGATTCCTTTTCAACCCCTGGTTCCTACTTGTCACGCAGATCTGAAAAAAAAAAAAAAAAAAAAAAAAAATCTCTGGGTGGATTAATCAATGTGGGTTAAGTCCAGAAAGACTCGGCCACATTGGTTTCCACTCATCCTGCTGTTTCAGATCGGCAGTAGGTGCAGGAGGAGGGAATTGGAATTCAGCATATTCATTAAATGATGACTTTTAATCACCTCTCCTCTTCCCGTCTGTCATCCTCTCATCCGTCCATCTCAGCCTCCACGTTCACTTTGTCACACAGAGATCCATCGCTTCCTTCCTCGCCATCGTCTGATCTCTCCTTTGTGTCCGTTAGCTTAACATCATTTAGCTTTTTAACATGGAGTTTGATTTAAAGCATGATTTCTTTACAACTCGTATTGATTTATGTGTGTTTTTTTTTATTTTGAGCTATCTGGTTGTTGTTGTTTTTTTTACACCGGATTTACTTTGACTTTGTTGTTCATATTTTTTTTATTTTTTATGAAGGGGGGGTCTTCACCTAAGCTTGACCCCGCCCTCTCCCTCTATCTTATCTGTTTTTTGTTTTTGCCCAATCAAACGTCCCAGTTTTGCTTTTCCCCCTCCCAGCTGTTATTCGCTCAGCCTGAAAAGTCCAGATGGCGAAGACTCAGACACACGCGCAGACACCATCGTGCTCTCACACACACACACACACACACACACACACACACACACACACACACGTACAGACATGTCGTCATGTTTTTTATTTTTTACCATCACTCTCTTTTCTCTCTCATCACCGATAAAAAGCCCCAAACAACCACTTTTTTGATAAAGTTTTTATGGGCGCTTTTTTGCCTTACCACCCCCATCTTTAAATTTGATTAAAAAACAAAACTCAGGTTGACTTTTTGACCGTTTTTCTACTTTCAGGGAGCGAGAAAGCGTCGGTCCCTTCCCAAGGCTTTGCGTATGTCGTTCCTTTTTTTTGTTTTTTTTCTAACCTGTTGACCGTGACGGCGGTCGGTCGATGTCTGTACCTCCTTACTGGGTGTGTTTTATAAAAAAAAAAATGACATCACACTCCTGATCCCATTGGTGGATCCGAAAAAGTGGGGTTGGGGATATTTTATTGCCATGGCAATAATCTCTGTGACTTTTTTTTTTCCCTCCTTGAATATTTGAACTGCTCTACTTAACGTAACAGCATCTTAATTTCAGCAAGGAGTTTCCAAAACACAACAAAGTGTTTGTGAGCGGATCTCTCCACGCTTTGAGCTGCTTCTTTTCACTGTCTCTGCCTTGCATGAAGACGACGCTCGGTGTTTTTGTAGGCTTTCTTTCAGTGCTTTTTTTTTTTTTTTTTTTTTTCCTGCTCATTTTCTCAATCAGGAAGCTGACCCGTGTTTTGGGCAGATTCTTGCTGACAGTGGTAGAAAACTTGTTCAGAGCTCCCTGTAGACTTGGCGCCCTTTTAAGCCCCCCCCCCCCATGTTCCACAAAACAAAGTTCAGCTTGTTTTTGCTGAAAGAAAAAAAAAAACTCCCTCAGACTTCATTTACCCTTTATGCAGCTCTTCCCATTATCTGTGTTGTGTTTACTGCTCTGTATTTATGGATGACACTGGATTATTCCACGTGGATGTAACCGCTCTTTTCTTCCTCACTATCTTTCTGTGTGACTCCCTCTCCTCCTCTCGTCTCTGTCTCCTTCTCTTCTTCTTCTTCTCCTTCCCTCCATCCTAACAGGTGCCCTGCAGATAGAGATGAGCGAGGAGTCGGACCAGGGCAAATACGAGTGTGTGGCCACCAACAGCGACGGGACGCGTTATTCCACCCCGGCCAACCTCTACGTCCGAGGTAAGAGCCGGCTGTGTCTGAGTCCAAGCAGAGCTTTAACCAAACCTCGAGTCCGAGTTGGATTCAAGTCCTGAGCTGTTCCCTTTGGCACTTTAGTGTATTTATCTGATTAATGTGAATGCTACGTAGCTTAGCTTTAGCGCTCTGTTATCTGTCTGTGTCTCGGTCTTACAGGCTGTGATGTTGTGACATAGAGACCAGTGATCTTTACATCGTCGTGGATGATGCTGAGCTGTGCATGTTTTCAAAGTCACTTCTTCTTCTACTGTTCACTTTCAAACATCAGATCATCCAAAGGAACATTTTGGCGTCCCGCTCAGAGGACGTGGAGCGCCCGAGTGCAGCTCTGTAACTCCAAACTGTTTCCCTGTACGAACGTCAGCAGACGTGTGGAAAACACATTTCATGTGTTAACGTTAGATTCTGTCTGATCCTGTTGTCGTGTCGTGTGTGGAGATTTTTTAAGTGATAAATGAAGTGACAGCGCTGTGCTTGATGCTCCAAAGAGTTCACTGCTGATTAACTCAAAACTACCTGACACCCACTTACTGTTATTTAGATTTTTTTGGGTGGGCCATTTCTGCCTCTGTGGAAAGGACAGAGCTGAAGAGAGAAACAACAGACTGTAGCCTCCACACACGGCACTCATGCTCCTGTTATAATTTGTTAACGCCGTTTGCTCAATCCACAGTGATGTGTGCGCTCGTCACATCACACCGACACACGAACAAGACTCGCACGTGAACGCTCATGCAGATAAAAACACGTGTCAGCCTTCACCGGAAAACGACATAAATCATGAGGACATGATTCAAATAACTCCTCTCCGTCTTCAATGCGCTGAATGCTCGAGTTCTGGTTCAGTTCTGGTTCAGAACTCGAGCGGGACTCGAGCCCGATTCCTGGACTCCAGAACGACATCTTAAACCGGGTTGAAATGTGTGCGTTTTGATCCGTCATATAAATGTGAGAGGACGCACGATGCTGTGTTTTATAACTCTTGTCTGTAGAGCGATCAAACGGAGAGCTTCAGAAAAAAATAAAAAAAATAAATCGGGGTCGAGAGTTTCACTCAGGCCGTTAATCTCTCTGCCCTCCTCTCTTAGCCTTGTGACCTCAGAAGAAAAAAACAAACAAAAAAAAACCTCAAATCATTTTCTGCTTAAAGACACAAAATCTGACAGGCATCACCCGTCCTCGGGCTGCGTCTCCTTCAACACACATACAGACGCGTTCGGCGCTCCAAAACGCCAAACATTTTCATCTCCCCGTGGCCTTTTGCTCCGTTGTCTGCCCCGCGCGCAAGACAGATAAATATATAAAAAAAATAACAGAGAGGCTTTAAAGAGACAAGCGTGATCTTTCTGAGTCCAACTTCGCTCCGAGGGATTCAAAAACAAACACGCACGGAGACACACATCCGTGTCCTGAGCTACACACACACACACACACACACACTGCAGCGAGGCAGTGATGTGCGTCTAACAGTGCTTGCAGGGCCAGTAAAACATTGCAGTGCTGCTCAGTGAGTGTTTGACAGGAGGTCTGTGGAGACAGCCGTCAGAAGAGGCTGCCGAAAAAAAAACAGGAAGGCTTTCAGCATCACACTGTCCTTCTATTGCCTCTCTCTCTCTCTCTCTCTCTCTCTCTCTCTCTCTCTCTCTCTCTCTCTCTTTTCCTTTTTCTCTTTAGATTCCTCCTCACTGTGTTGCCACCTTGCCATGCTCTTTTGTCTAACTTGTTTTCCTCTCTGTGTCTCCCCTGTCTCTTCTCTGGTATTTCCCTCTCTCTCTCTCTCTTTTTCCTCTTCTTCCTCCTCCTCCTCCTCCTCCCGCCGCGCTCTGTCCTCCCTCCCTCCCTCTGCAGAGCTGCGAGAAGGTTGGTACAGTAACGACTGTGTGGCTCCTTTTTGTTGAGTCTCTCCGAGTATTTTTCTTTTCTTCCATTAAACGGCCATTTGTGTTTGTGTGTCTGAAGCCGTGCAGTACTGAAGGTCTAAACCTTTACAGTTCACTCCTTTGAGATATTCTGTACACTGCCTTCTCCTCCTTTTTTCTTTTTCCCCTCTGAGTGCACGAGTGTGTGTGTGTGTGCGTGTTTGTGTGTGTGTGCTGTGAGTTTTCTTTTTTTTATTGAGTATCTTTTGTCTTTCTGTTCATGAAATATTTAATGGCGCACACCTAAAAACATCATGAATAAAACATGTAGATATCACATGCGCCCTGGTGGTGATGTAGCAGACTGTTTGAATATTTGCAGTTCCCCTTTTAATACTTAAAAAAAAAAAAAAAAAAACACATCTTAAAGTGCTAAGAAGTAACACAAAGAAAAGAAAAGAGTGTCTTTGCAGAAGAAGAAAAACACAGCGCTGACTCTCTAACTGCTTCTCTGCCGTCTGGTCGCAGTGCGTCGCGTCCCCCCTCGCTTCTCCATCCCGCCGGCCGACAGCGAGATCATGCCGGGGGGCAACGTCAACATCACCTGTGTGGCCGTGGGCTCCCCGATGCCCTACGTGAAGTGGATGCTGGGAGCAGAGAGGACCTGACGCCCTGAGGACGACATGCCCATCGGCCGCAACGTCCTGGAGCTGACCGACGTGCGCCAGTCCAACAATTACACTCTGCGTCGCCATGTCAACGCTGGGCGTGATTGAAAAGCGGTGTCACAGATTATTGTGAAAGGTGTGTGTCAGTGTGTGCATGGAGGAGGAGATAATATGTACACAGGATGTTAAGTGATGCTTGATTTGTGGCGCTGTGGCCGAAACAGGAGGAACAGGAACAGATTTGTTTGGACCTGAAAAATAACAACAGAATTATTCAGTCTTTTCTTCTGATGGTGAGTTTGAGTCCAGCCGGTTTGTGAGAAAGTCCTCGGACACACTCTGGGATACCAACGGAAGTTTTCATAAACTTTGTTGCTCTTCTTATGGGAGGCACGGCTTTTTTTTCAAATGTAAATTATTCATCTGGCGTCTGGAACATTCACGTTAAAACCTCCCGGTGATACGGCGGCCATAATTAAGAGGAAGAAGAAGAAGAAAAAAAAAAAAAAAGAAAGAAAGAGAAGTAACTCCAGCCTTTGGAAGTGTTGTGGAGAAATGTTTTGTGTTTGATTTTAAAATTTAAATTCAAATTGTTCAAGTTGAAACTGTCTTTGATGATTCATTCGAGTTTATTTATTCATTCAGTCAAATTGTTTTGTTTTTTTTCAACTCTGCAACTTATTTGTTCATATGATCTTCAGTTTTAAGATAAATGTACAGATATTTGATCTCTCTCTCTCTCCCTCTCTCTCTCTCTGTCTCTCTCTCTCTCTCTCTCTCTCTCTCTCTCTCTCTCTCTCTCTCTCTCTCCTCTCTCCTCTTCTCTCTCTCTCTCTCTCTCTCTCTCTCTCTCTCTCTCTCTCCTCTCTCTCTCCCTCCTCTCTCTCTCTCTCTCTCTCTCTCTCTCTCTCTCCTCTCTCTCTCCTCTCTCTCTCTCTCTCTCTCTCTCTCAGCTCTGCCAAAGGCTCCTGGCAGCCCTGTGGTGACGGAGAGAACTGCAACAAGCATCACACTCACCTGGGATTCAGGCAACCCCGAGCCCGTCTCCTACTACATCATCCAGGTGAGGCTCGGACATGGAAACCTTTAAAAACACATTTTATACAGGTGTTTACATTGTTACAGCTGTTCATTGATATGAATCGTTCCCAAACAAACACATAAATAAACAAAATAAAACACGGGGCCAAGGATGTGAGACGCTGCTTCGATGAAAGATAAGTGAAAATGCATTCAAATGTTAAACACAAAGCCAACTTAAAGCCACTTGAATATTTCATTCAGCAAAAGTTGCACACCTACAAAGTATGGTTTTAACCTTTGCTGGTTGCTATGGAGACGATGTGTCCTGTTTCTCGGTGTCACACAGCTTCAGTACATAGCTGGAGCATGAGCTCGCGTCTCCTTTGTGCAACTCTAAATCTTCTTCTCTCTTCTTCTCTTGCGTCCGTCAGCACCGGGCCAAAGGGTCCGAGGACCCCTACAAAGAGATCGACGGCATCGCCACCACGCGCTACAGCGTGGGCGGCCTCAGCCGTACTCCCACTACGACTTCCGGGTGGCAGCCGTCAACACCATCGGCCAGGGCCCCTCCAGTGATGTGGTGGAGGCTCGCACGGCTGAGCAGGCCCCCCTCCTCACCTCCCCGACAGGTACACCACCAACCTGGCTGACGCACAAGTCTGTAGTTTGAATCCATTATTTAAGTTTCTCTGAGAATAGCTTCCCCTCACACAGCTGCCGTTCAGGGTGATGTAACAGAGTGTTACATAAATCAAGTGTCCGTCAGCGCTGATTCCACTCTCAGGTCGTTTTTAGTTCTTAGCAACTAAAACTTTATTCAGCAAAACTTTCCCAACAAAGCCTGTTTGATCTCACTTCATTCCATAGCTGTGATAAATCCTTGATTCTGATTGGACAATCAAGCATAGCGACAGTCTGCTATCCCTGTATGGCACACTATTAGCATGACGAGCAGACGGTTGGGTAACAGTAATCACACAATCTGAGGGACTATAGAAAATGTCAACATACTCACTTACTGGTGCCGCCCCAAAATATCTTCAACCCTGATTGGCTGTTAGGATTTCATGCACTCTTTGAAACATAGCCAGTAAAGGGTTTTTTTGCGTGTTAGGATTTTGTGGGCTGCACCTGTGATGGCCAATCATTTCAAAGAAGGGCCCAAACCGACCCTGGCCACCACAGGGGCCACCCCAAAATAATCCCAAATTTGCCAATTAGCTTAAACTAATTGTTAGTTAAAACCGATTTAAGTTAACTTAGTTCAAACCGACCAATAAGGCTTTATTTGTAAACGGCTGTGAGAAGTTTTTTTTTACTTTGCACATTTATTTCATATAAAACAGGATCAAATGAAAATAACAACGCTCTTACATGCAAAAACACTTTAACTGGGGAATGTTTGAAACACTGCCCGTTAAAGTTTGACTTAAATTGTGACTTTGAACATTCCTCTTTTTGTGCCGTTAAGTAAAAAAATTAAGAATATAAATATGTAAATAATATCTTGCTATAGCTTGTGAAATAAAATAGATTTAATTGGTGAAGTTAAATAGGGTAAGAGATTGATATTTATTGGTGTGTGGGTGTGTGTTTGCGCACACTTCACACTTCAGGCCACCCCTGCATAAGTCACTTGGGCCAGAAAAAAAAAAAAGTGTGGACACGCCCCTGCACAAAGTCAAAACATGGAGGAGGCCGGAAAAAAAAGTGCTTCGCTGATTTATGGCGGACCTGTAGGTCATGTCTCACTTCATCATCAGGGGAAATGTGAGTCAGCGCCGACACGGCTCGCACTGTAGAGTCCAACAGAGTGTTTTGTTTAGCTGTGGAAATGCATCATTTCCAAATCAATACAAGTGTTTAAAAATCAATATTCGGTGACATTTTAGTGATTTTTTTAAGTATCCCTTTAGGAAGCGGGGATGATAGAACTTGTCACCCTGTCGCTGTAACCTGATCACGACACATTATTCCTCGCGGCGTTGGTGATAAACGCTCTGTGTTGTCTGCAGGTGAGAGGCCGCATGCTCAGCACCACGACAGCAATCATCCACTGGGATGAACCCGAGGAACCAAACGGACAGGTGGTGGGCTACAGAGTCTACTACACCTCCGACAACACGCTGCCAGTCAACCAGGTGTGTGTCTGCACGTATCAGCCGTCTAATCACTCGTGACATGTGCTGTCTGCGTTTAGTCAAATACACCAGCGTGCACCTGTGTGTCTGCTTCCATTCACGCGTCCTGTCGTCCGTGCTTGTCTCGTGCAGTGGGAGAAGCAGATGGTGCGCAGCGCCAACTTCATCACCATCCAGAGTTTGACTCCTAACAAGACTTATTACATCCGAGTGCTGGCCTTCACCTCAGTGGGAGACGGCCCGCTGTCCCAGGACCTGCAGATCATAGCCAAGACTGGAGGTGAGCGAGGGAGTCCAAAACATGGCAGCTCAAATCTTAGCAGGAGTATTTTTATTATTTCTCTTCAACCCATATTGACCTGATTAGCCAAAATAAACAAGATATTACAAGCAAAAAAAACAACTTTGCTCATCCGTGGTAAAAGAAGCTGCCAATTTAGTCTAATTACAAGCAAGCAGGCCTTGTGTTTTGCTCTATAAATGGCTTTTATTTTGAAAGTAAATTAGCCAGAAATATCTTTACTTGATGTTTAATCATCTTTTGCTTCCCTGTCTCCGTAGTTCCATCACAGCCTTCAGACTTTAAGGGTGAAGCCAAGTCTGAGACCAGTATCCTGCTGTCCTGGGTAGCCCCACCCCAGGGTGGTCCCGATAACCAGATCACAGGATACGAACTGGTCTACCGACGGGCCGATGACACGGAGGAGGTGAGACAAAGAACGTTTTGAAGCCTCTTTTTCACACATTGAGCTCCTGAAGGTTTCACAGGATGGCGCTGAAATCAAAGTTATTTTTTTCACACTTCCACCTCACAGCGGAGACTTGGCCTGTCAGATGGGGGGGGGGGGGCAGGAGGAGGGAGGGGTGGGGGCTTCTCAGGAGGTCGGATATGAAATAAATCATCCAGAAAAGGACGCTGGAAAGAAAATATCCCAGTAAAATGAAACAATCTGTCATTCGGGTTAAGACTTGAACTTTGACTTTTTAAGTTTTTTTTTTTGTTTTGTTTTTTCAAACACTATTTTGTATTATTTGCGTCTCGACGGTAACCAGACGTCTCGACTGTCTCTGTGTACCCGCAGAAGAAAGTGAGCTTCGAGCCGACCGCCTCCTACCTGCTGAAGAACCTGAAGCCTTTCTCCTCGTACACCTTCCAGCTGGCTGCAAAGAGCAAGCACGGCATCGGGGCGTACACCAACGAAGTGTCCATCGAAACGCCGCAGACGCGTAGGTCCAACCACAAACAGTGACCGTGTGTGAATGTGCGCGAGCGTGCTCGTCGACGAGAGAGAGAAACCTCACAGTTTTGACGATGCAAAAAATGAGGATGAACAAAGTTAAAATCAGATCTGACGTCATGTATTTGTGAGTAAATTTCCAGTTTGACATTTGTTGTCTGAGGCGCCTGCAGCCTAGTGGTTAGTGCGAAGCTGTCTGCACGGGTTCGAATCCGACCTGTGGCTGCATGTCATTCCCTTCTCTCTCTCTCTCTGATATCTTTCTGGCCTTGTTGCTTTTACGAGCCAGGACGGCTGATGAGAGAGGCTATATGCGCCCTTCTCCCCCCCCTAAATCTGACTCCATCCACTCTCCTGCCTCTAAGAGGAAATTTGGCATCCTCTGCTTTTTTTTGCATCGTCACAAAGAGGTGTTTGAACTCAGACCTCAGATCAGATATTTCAACAATATTTCACAAAAAAGCTGCCGATACTTAATCAACCCTCTGAAACGAAGATGTTAGATATCGATCTGAGGTCTGTAAGAGAGTGAGTAAAAGAAGGTGAGAGGTAGCTAGAGATGAGAGGCCCGTCACGGATCACACAGGCTTTGGTAGGCTGTAAGGACAAGTAAGTTATGGGCAGGTATGTTTGTGTGTACTTCTTCCGTAGTCGTTTTTGTGTTGTGCATCTTTTTGAAGTCATCCACCCGTTTCCATCGATCAAACATTTCTACCAAACACAGATCGACACCCATCATTCAATATCTTTGTTCGGCCATCTTGCTTTCTAGACACATTTTTTTTATGTTTTTCTTCGTAAAAGCTTCTGTTCTCCAGTGTTTTGTTTTCATTTTATGTTTCTTTGTCTTTTGTTCTCTGTCTCTCGTCGACTCAACTTCATCCCCATTCCTTTCACGGCAAAACCTCACCTCCTCACCCACCAATAACAACACGCACACACGACCAAATATAACACGGCTCCACCCAAACAACAACAACAACAACAACAACAACAACCCCTCCTCCAACAAACCGGCCCAAAAAAATCAGTTCCTTCAGCACCTCCCCAGGACATCACATGCACCAGCCCCAGTTCTACCAGCATCCTGGTAAGTTGGGCTCCGCCTCCTCTGGAGTTTCAGAACGGCGTCATTACGGGATACTCCATCCAGTACTCCACCACCAAGGGCAACAAGTCGTCGAAAAGAATCGACGGGATATCTCCGGAGAGTTCTCCGTATCTCCTGGAGAACCTTGAGAAATGGGCTGAGTACGGCATAACGGTGCGAGCTCAGACAGAAGCCGGGGACGGACCCGAAAGTTTACAGCTGCTTATCCGCACTGAGGAAGATGGTATGTTCCTAAACGAAACCCCTCCCTCCCCCTCCCCTCTCTACCTGTCGTAGCGTGATGCGCCTCACTAACAAAGCTCAAAGCATCCTTAACTAACAACAGGGCTCTTCCCCCTATCCTGTGAAGGCATTTGTCTCTCCTTGAGCTTCAATCTTAACGGATAATCCATTTAAGAGCCGCTGTCAGACCCTGTGATTCCTCCATAACCGCCAGAAACCTCCGACATCCGGAAATCTCCTCTCGCTGCTCCCTCACCACCGCCTTCCTCGTGTCAACGACAAACCCCTTTTTTTTTTTTATCAGAATCTTTTTTTCCACACTTTTCCTTTTCTTCTAAAAACCCCCCCGACTTTATTATGATGAAGGGGTCGTTGGTTTTCCTCTTTTTTTTTTTTCCACTAACCAGCACCAAATCAAACCCTTTTTCCACGGCTGTACCTTGGCTCTTCCACACCTTGGCTTTGACCCCGTCTGAACCCCCCTCAGCTCTAAGACAATTGTTTTATGGTCTTTAAAGTAGCCTGATTTCCTGTGTTTGTCATCGCTAATATTTTTCACATCAATGCCTTACTTCTGATAATCCCAGTGTCTCAGCTGAGCTCCAGCTTTCTTTAAAGTGCTTACATATGGGATAGTCAGATAGCAAAAAGGTGACTGAAGTTTTTTCTCTCAGTATTTTTTTTTTTTTGGAGCAGTGTAGTTTTTGGCAGGACGAGAGCCGTTTTTCCTGATAACAGTATTTTCTCTTTGACTGCCTGCCTGCCACTGTTTATCTGCCCATGGCAACAAATCCTTTTCTATCTACCATTCTTATCTTCTTCTACATTTGCTTCTTATCCTCCACTACTTTTTTACTCCATGTTTTTTCCTCAAGCACTCATTTTTCTTTTTTTTTCTTTTTTTTTTTTTTTTTACTATTTTGAATTTTCCCCAGACATCAGAGCAGCTTTAGATTTTTTGGAGGGTTGTATTTTTTTTTACAGCCTCTGGGTATTTTTTTTTATCAGGCCCTGAAACCGTTTTATATTTTTGATAAGGGGGGAAAAAAACCCAAAGTTGTTTCGCGTAGACTTGAGAGGTTTGAGCGTGCATCATCTGTGACTCTTGACCTCTATCCCAAAATGCATGTTTTAGTTCCAAGCGGCCCTCCTCGAGGGGTGGAGGCAGAGACTGTGAACGCCTCGGCCGTTAGGGTGAAATGGCGAGCACCTGCCCCCGAAAAGCAACACGGTCAGATCCGAGGCTACCAAGTCCACTATGTGAGGATGAACTACGGAGAGCCGCAGGGTCAGCCCTTCATCAAGGACATCCTCATTGAGGACACTCAGGTAACACGAACCAAATCTGTGCAAGTGTTTAGAGACGTCTGATTTTATAGAATCATAATAAAATGACATGTTCACTCACACCAACACAAGGGTTGACCTTTCTTTGAGATGAGAGAAACATCATGACGCCATCTGTCTACGTCGACCAGATAAACATTTGATTGATTTCCATAATTTGTTTTTGAACAACAGCTCAAAGATTCAAATCTGGCATCGCTTCGATATTATCTGAGACGCCTGAGTGCAGTACACCAAACTGAGTGATGCAGCATGAATTCAGGCATCAAAATGGGGTTTACCATCAGCCTCCAATGATTGAGCTGTAAAAAAAAAAAAAAAAAGAAGCTAATTTAAAGATATCTCTGAAAGGTCATCCCTAAATATTAAACAATTTGTTTTTAGTTATTTAAAGAAAAAGGGAGGGTTACTTACTCTAACTTTATAATACCAACATAAACAACAACATCCTTAGTTACGATATGAAAATATCAGAATCAATATCGATATATAATGAATCAGACCCTGATATAAAGTGGATCGGTGCATCTCTCCTCGCTATTTTAGATGTTTAAAGTTTCTCTCTTTAAAAAGAACAGCTGATGATGAATCTGTTTATCTGGATGCATCTTTGGGGATTAAAGAACTTTGTGTGACTGTAAAGACTTTTTCACTGATGTCACTTTTCTGTTTTATTCCTTTTTTTTCTCCTCCCGTGTTTCTTCGTACAGTGGGAAAACGATGACTCAGCTGAATACGTGAGTAAACCCTCCTCTCAGTGTCATATTTGACTCTAATAATCACAGCAGAGAATAGATGAGTCAGAGACTCCAAATCATCAATCATAGCTCTTAAACCTCCTGATGGTTTTATACCAAAGACATGTCTTTAAATGTCTTTTTCTCCCCGGACTTTAAACTAAAAAAAAAAAAACTAAAAAAAACAAAGATAAGAGATCATATGAGTCATAACGGGATATTGGCAAAGTTGGACGATTGTTGATGATTTCTATGAGCCAAGAAATGAAGAAACGATTGTGTTTAGTCTTGAGAGACGAGGCTTAACGAGTGTTTAGTGTGTGAATAGTTTTTTATTTTTATTTTTTTTTGTCACACATTGTGAGCTCTTTGGAGATAATTGGATGGAGTTATATCTCATGCTTCACTTCAAAAGCAGACACAGAATATTGTTCCTGGCCTGATGAAATACTGTTGTTGTAGAGACAGGCTGAGTAATTGTCTCCACTTTATCAGACAAAAAGCACAGAATTGCACCTTTGATCCCCCAGGCTGTACCTGTTAGACCACTTTTGACCGCTCTGACCCAGACACATTTTTTTTTTCTTCTATTAAATTGAAGGACTGCTCATTGTCCTGAGGGAACACGGGAGTATTTCTGATCGTGTTGTGTCTTTGTGCTTCTGCAGGATGTGGTCCTCGGAGATCTGAAGGCAGACACGTCCTACTCGGTGTCAGTGGGGGCTTACACCGCTAAAGGTGATGGGGCTCGCAGCAAACCTGTGTCAGCCTGTACAGCCATGCCATGTAAGTGTGTCCCCTCACACTTTTAACCTACACACAAAAACACACACACACACACAATCAAATATACGGAGCGTGTTTGGGACGTAGAACGGCTACAAATATGGATTTTGTGTTTTCACGTGGAGATACTTAAATCAGTCATCGGCACATATTTAGTCAAAACTAAGTAATAATATAATAACAGAAGAACTAATGAGACAATAGTCTGTGCAGCCAATGAGGTGGCATCTCCTGGGAGCTGAATCATGTTGCTTTGACTGAGCGTCTGATCAGATCTGCAAAGTTTCGATTGTTCAAATATTAAACTTAAAGCAACAATGACGAGTTTTTAGACTGAAATGAGTATTAACGTCTCTCTACGAGCTTCAAAAGCAAGCAAGCAAGTCCATCAACGACTGGGTTGATAAATCCTATGTGGTCATTTTTTTATGGTTGAAAAAGTGCTGTCAGAGGGGGGGGGGAGGAGTCACACAGAGTTAGATACAGCCCACTGCAGAAACACCAATCGACTTTTATTTCACATATATTTTACTGCAGACATTTACAGTGAGTGCTGCGTTTGACTGTTTAAAAAAATAAATAAATTCAAATACAACAAAAACATGATCAGGTTCTGTTTTGACCACAGGGGGCAGCAAAATCAACACAAATTAAAATATCCTCACTTGAGCTTTAATGTCAGTTTTACAGTTTATCCACACTGCAGAAAAAAATAGAAAAATGACGTATAAATGAAATAAATAATAAAAACAGGCGACAGTGCTGCTTTGTAGTGATGACAGTTTATTATTACCCAACACATGATCATGTCGTATGTCGCTCTCTGTCAAACCTTGTAAGTCCGTCTTTCGGTGCCGTCTTTATTACATGGTCACGTTTTGTTTGAGACTTCGAATAATGCGCTCTGCAGTTATCCTGAAAAGATCTTTTTCCTGACTCTGTCTCACTCCTGCTCTCTCTCTCTCTTTTCACCTCTTTTTTTTTTTAGTGCCTGAGAAGCCCAAACTGATGGTGAGTGCTACTGATTCAAGCACTGCTCTGCTTCAGTGGTACCCACCACAAAACCCACCCACCCCTCTCCTGGGGTACCGCCTCACCTTCGGCCGTGTCGACGTCCTTCCCTTTACGGTTGTTGAGTTCCCCACCAAGGAGAACCGCTACACCGCGCAGGACATTCACAAGGGAGCCAACTATGTGTTCAGACTCTCGGCCCGGAACAAAATGGGCTACGGAGAGGAGGCTGTAAAGGAAGTGACTACTCCAGAAGACGCCCCGAGTGGATACCCTGAAAATATAATCTCCCTGGAGGCCTCTGCCACCACTCTGCGTCTGGAATGGAAATCAGTGCCGCTAATTGAGCAGAATGGGAAAATTGTGAAGTACTCGGTGCTGTACAAGGATATAAACAGCCGAGGGAACGCCTCAGAAGTTGTCGTGCCCGCTCCAGGGTCGAGCGTTTTGCTGGAGGGTCTAAGTGCCGACACTGTGTATGATGTCAGGTTGTGCGCGTTCACATCCGTAGGCCCCGGGCCGTACAGCCCCGGTGTCCAGTGTAGGACACAGCGGCTGGATCAAGGTACGAGACTCCCACTCACTTCCTAACAACCCGCCCTCATCCCTCAGGATGCAACACGCGCTTCCTAACATTGCACACCCACATGCACATACAGAGAGTCATTCACACAGCATCTGGTGACAACATCCTAAGTGTCCTTTTCTCGTTGTCTTGTCACTGTAGTCTTAGATCCTACGTCCTTTTCCCAAAACAAGGTAAGAGTCTTGGGTCTTGGGCGTGATCCTTTTCCTGTAACACTCACTGTGTGTTGACCAGCGCACTTAGCTAGCTTGAGACTGGTACTAGAGAGTTGTTCACAGGTAAGGTCTTTACTTTTGGTCCAGTCGAGGGATTTGAGAAGACTCCAAGCTTATTTTTTTTTGTTTATTTTTGTTTGTTGTTGTGTGTGTTTTTTCTTCACCCTAGTTTTTGCTGCAAACTTCCGAGTTAAAGCTTCCATGAAGAACTCTGTTCTGCTGTCCTGGGAGATCCGAGACAAGAACCCCGCCCAGCCGTTCACCGTGAGTTTATTTACATTTTATCAAATGTGAATACAGTCGGATAAAACGGGTCGTGTCTTAAATGATGTTCAAAGAAACGACAGGAAGGGTGCAAGTAAAGGTTTCAGAGGGGGGGATGAAAACTACCTGTTCAACAGTGACTCGCTCAAAAAGTTTTTTTTTTATGTTAAAAAACTTTGTTTGGCTAGATTTGCTTGTGTTTAGTTGCATTTAAGAATATCAACCCCTTATGGTGCTGATGGCCTAGAGGCTCGTGGTCTTCCAAGCGGACCGCCCGGGTTCAAGTCCAGCATACAGCTCCTTTCCTGCATGTCATACCCCACTCTCTCTCTCTCCCCCTGATTTCCTTCTAATGTCTCAATAAAGGGTTAAAAAGCCCCAAAATAAATCTGAGATTTTTTTAAATTGTTTTTTTTAATTCTTCTGTTTCGATGATTGATAAACTCGTGGGCATATTGGGAAACATGAACAGCTGTAGAGCCTTCAGAAAGAAAGAGATGGAGGGATTTTTAAGATCTAAGAAGCTGTGTTTATTTTATGCCTTACATCATTTAACTTTGGTCTGTTTGTCCAGATCCTGTACGGGAAGGGCCAGTCTGTTGAAGTGGATGGGAAGCTGACTCAGAAGCTGATCACTGGTTTGGAGCCGGACACCCAGTACTCCTTTCTGCTCACCAACCGAGCCAACAGCGCCGGCGGTCTGCAGCACCGCGTCACCGCCACCACCGCCCCCGACATCCTTAGAACCAAACCCACAGTGGTGGGGAAGACCAACGCCGACGGGATGGTGACCGTGCAGCTCCCGACGGTGCAGACCACGGCTAAAGTCAGGTAGTGATCGAGTGATCGTGAACGAGTTCCAGAGAATGAGAGAAAGTCATTTCTAGATGTGAAGATTTGTGCAAATCACCTGTGCAGAATTTTCTCCAATTAGGATGTTTTCAAACGCTGCTGTGAGGTAATTTTTCCCATCTTCTTCCTGCTGCTGCTGCTGCTTTTCATTTATTGGTCTATCAGCGGGGATTTCTCCGAGTTGGCAGCAAAGCAAGTCGGAGAACTCCCACAACAGGCCAAATGAAACACAAAGCTGATAATCTCATCAGCTTTTCGTTACCAACAACAAATACAGATGCCAAGAAGAAGAAGTAGTCCCTCAGCCTTAACAGTACAACCTGATCACTTAGCTGCTACTTACACGTTCTCACAGGGGTTTCCCTGCAGTTCGTTCCTGTCACTATAGAATACATTCGATTCATTTCTCTTTAATTGCAATGAAACCAAAAACCTTTCCCATTTTGTTACACTCTTACAAAAACGTGGAAGCGTTTGTTTCCATTTTTCACACTGATAAAAACATTTTCCCTTCTCTAAAATGCAAAACCAAAATATATCATTTCATATAACTCGGCATTAGAGCTGTAGCATTTACTCAGTTTTCTCCATTGACACAAATAACTACTGTATGACTTGTCACAGCGTGTGCGTGTGTGTGTGAGTGTGTGTGTGTGTGTGTGTGAGTGTTCGCTCCACTGATGAATGATGCACTGGAATGAGTCATCTATTGAGGACACGTGGACGGTTTTTGGCGTGCGTGCACATATTCCCTTCATCTGATGATTTAGCTTCTGTTTCACACTTGTCTTCAGACGAGGCCTCTGTACCAAATTAAGGTTGTGATGTCATAGCCGCGACCGCTGCAGCAACTTCCTGTATTAAATGAGGCATACTCGATCTTTAGAGAAGGAAGACTTAAGGGAACGGTTGGATATGAAGGGACTTCTTTAATGGCCCATGATAGGAAGATAAGTAGCACCTTCATGCATCACTCTATGCACGCTTTCAAAGCTCCTTTGCATCGATTTCAGCGCCCCCTGTGGACAACACATTACGTCTTATCGCTTAGCTGATTTTATCCTGTACATCAGTATTTTAAACAAAAATCTCACACAAAAGGAACTCTGTCTAACACATTTTAAAGGTTTATTTCTAGGGGCTTTTTATGCCTTTATTTTAAAGATAGGACAGTGGGTAGAGACAGCAATCGGGGAGAGAGAGAGAGAGAGAGAGAGTGGGGAATAACGTGCGAGAGGCCACAGGTTGTATTTGAGCCTGCGCCACCCTCTTGGAGGATTATAGCCTCCGTCATGTGGCGCGTGCACTGACCACAAAGCTACCAACAACAACCCTTTTAATTAACCTCGTGGCTGATGTTCTTTTCCTTTTGTTGGTTTTAAGAAGACCACAACATTCATTTCATAACCAGCTAAAAGTAGCTTTATGATATAGCATAAATCAAACCATGTTTTTTTATGTGTAGCTGTTAATAAGTAAAATAAACTTTGTCTTTAAGTCAGAAAATCTGCCTACAAGCACGTTGTTTAATTATTGAATTAAAGCTCAATAATTAAACGGCTCAACTAAAGTAAGTAAACAAAAGCGATATATATGAATAAGTCAGCAGAACTTGTTAGCCTTATAACCATGCCAGCAGTGGACTGCTGAAGTAAATGCACTCATGTTTGATGGTGATTCAAGAAGTTTCTTCCCTTTTGTGTTTTAAACTCTCGAAACTTTAAAAGGTTTGAGAGTCTTAAAAGAAAAGCAGAGTTGTATCTCTGTTTATTTCAGAGTATACTGTAAGCCTCCTTCGTCCAGTCTGCCCTCTGACAGTGATAAAAGCTAGCCAATCAGATGTATTTGTCAAACATCAGGACCTCACCATTGTCTTAGGAACAAGGTTGATTGGATGAATGTTTGAATCTCAGCTTGAGACTTGAGAAGGACTTGGACAAGTGTTAGATAAAAACATGTGGGCTCTTCTGTCATCAAATCAGCCGATTGCATTCGCTTAATACTGTATAGTGTTTATTTCCAACAAGCTTCGCTGGAGTTCCACTTGTTCCAGTGTGGAAAAAACAAAACATTTAAAGTATGCAAAACTTCAAGTAGCTGTTTGTGTAGGTTCTTTGTCATCCAGGTCCTGTAAATGTCAGAGCTCTGTGTTTTTCCAGGGACATTAAAGAGAATGTGTGCAGTGTGTCTTTTTTGACTTCAACAAAGTGCTTCTTGGTGTGTTTCAGGGGTTACTATGTGGTGGTGGTGCCTCTGAAGAAACAGAGAGGAGGGAAGTTCCTGAATCCCTGGGAGGAGCCTGACCAGATGAACATGGATGAGGTGAGACATGCAGCAGGCAGGAGATGAATCCAGTCTGAGCTTATTAAAGGACCCGTCAACGAGCTTATTGTATCATTGAACTGAACATTGTCAGAGAAATGATGATAAGGTGTGACTGTGATCACTGTGAAATACTTTATAGTGGGATTCCTCTGTTGCTTTATTTGCTTTGATGACACCTCAACACATTCATCCATCATTCATCATCCATCCATTTACCATCCATCTTCCATCCATCCATTTACCATTATTCATCCATCCATCCTCCATCCATCCATCATCCATCCTTCCCTTTACCATTATTCATCATCCATCCTTCATCCATCCATTTACCATCCATCTTTCATTCATCCAGCTTTTCAATTACGATCCATCCATCCATCAATTTACCATCCATCCTACCTTGTACCATTATTCCTTCATGATTTTACCATCCATCCATCATCCTTTAACCATCTATTTACTATCCATCCATCATCCATCCATTTACCATCCATCCTTCCTTTTACCATTATTAGTCATCCATCCGTCCTCCATCCATCCACCCATCCATCTTTCTATCCTTCCATCCATCCTCCATCCATCCATTTACCATCCATCCATTTACCATCCATCCATCCTCATTGAACCATCTCATTTACCATCCATCATCCATCCATCCATCCTTCCTTTTACCATTGTTCATTCATCCATTTACCATCCATCATCATTGAACCATTAATTTACCATCCATCCATCATCATTGAACCATTAATTTACCATCCATCATCCATCCATCCATTTATGAGCCATCCATCATTCATCCATCCTTTCATTTACTATCCATCATTCATCCATCCTTTCATTTACTATCCATCCATCCTCCATCCATCCTCCATCCATCTATCCTTCCATTTTCTATCTGCCCTGTCAGAGACTATTAAAGTACTTTGCATTGGAATGAGTCTTAATGTAATTCTAAAGTCAAACAATAGGCTTAGTCTCCTGGCTGGCTTTGTTTTCTCCCCACGGTATCAGACCTCTTTGATTTTGTTATACAAAGGTGAATGACCTTGTCATCCATTGCCTGTTTAATCCAACAATACTTTCACGTAACATATCCCGTTTAATTCCAGTCCTTGCATTTTTCCAAAGACTTCATCACCTCATTACGCCGTCCTGAAAGCCCATTCATGTGTATGAGATTGGTTTCAATAGATTTTTTATGGGGCCCACTGTCTCATTGGATAAATGACTGAGCAATTCAGTTGATGATGAAGACATTTGTGCTCAGGTGATAATGCTCTTTACAGCCCATTATTCCTCCTCTGATGAGGATTTTTGTGTGTGGGGGGAAAATGCCCTCCTTTCCCCTCCCTGTATTTTCATTAGATTTGGGTATACAACCCTGAGGATGAGGGATATAGTTTGTTTTTTTTTTGGGGGGGGGGGGGGGGGTGATATTATTAAAGTTACAAAAAGATGGCTGCATTGATTTTCTTGGTGATTTGCAGTGTGACTGGCCTTTGATGCTGCACTTTGTTTGAACTTGGCATTTATCACATGAAAATTACAACCGTTTGATGCCTCTTAGTCCCCCGTTTCTCCTGCCTCTCATCTTCTCTGTCAATCTCTTTGCTCTTTGCTTGATGAACTCCTCTGCCCGCCCCCTCCTCCTCCTCCTCCTCCCTCTCTGTTTATCTCTGTCTCTAATCGTTCACTGTGTTTCTTCCTTTTCAGCTCCTGAAAGAGATCAACAGGACCAGCATCAGTCGTGCCCTCCGCATCCGCAGGCAGGCCGGCCAATCGGATCCCAGAGCTTACGTCAGTGCCCACTTTAAGACCCTCCCCCTGGAGTTCACGCTGGGCGACGGCCGGAACTACGGTGACTTCCGCAACCGTCCGCTACAGAACGGACAGGAGTACGTTTTCTTCGTGCTCGCGCTGCTCGACCTTTCTGAGAATGTGAGTAAAAACACGAACACACAAAGTTCAACCGTCTAAATACAGGAGAGTTTGGCTTCAGTTATGTACAATGAAAGAATGTGGAGATGTCCATATTTATATACAGCCTTGCTTTGGACTAATTCATGTAAAAATGAACACAAACATATCTTCGTATTTGCAGACTATGTTCGCCACCAGCCCGTACTCTGACCCTGTGACATCATCCGATGTGGATCCTCAGCCAATCGTGGACGAGGAGGAGGGTCTGTTGTGGGTGGTGGGGCCTGTGCTGGCTGTCATCTTCATCGTCTGCATCGTCATCGCCATTCTGCTCTTCAAGAGGTGAGGACAGCCGGTTTAATCCAGGGTGAAACGGTCCTGACTGGATTAATGTGAAACTAAGGAAAGAAATCAGGATGAAGGATTAGAGTCTACACAGAAGGAGCACAGAAACTCATAAAGGATGTTCTTATTTATATTTCCAATGTAGCATCTTCAATCTAATCAACTCAAACTATTTTTAGTCAGATACTATTTCTACAACTTTGGTTACCAAGAGGGTCTAATGGATTTTATTCCCACGGCAGTAGCTCAGTGAAAAGGGACCAGAGGGTTGCCAGTTCAAGTTCTAGTGCAGGCCGTGTCTGGAGATTGGCTACAGTGGTACCAGTTCACTTCTTAGGCACTGCTGAGGTCTCCTTGAGCATGGCATTGAACCCCGCCACCACCAGCAGCTCAGGACCCCTCACAGCACACGATTCTTCTTTTTC
>NC_136692.1:3135745-3138245 GCF_947650265.1 Symphodus melops | reverse complement strand
CTTCATGCCTCCTTTTTTCTCCGTTTTCTTTTTTTTTCTTTTCGCCTTTCTCCGTCTTTCTTTCTTTCTTTCTTTTTGCTTCCATCTTTCCTTCCCTACTTTCCTGTTTCCTACCATCCTTCCTTCCTTCCTTCCTTCCTCCTTTCTTTCTAGTTTCTTTCTGTCTTCATTTTATTCGTCACTCCCCTAGCCAGCCTTTCTTTCCTTCCTTCTTTTTCTTTCTTTCTTTTTGCTTCCGTCTTTCCTTCCCTACTTTCCTCCTTCCTACCTTCCTTCCTCCTTTCTTTCTAGTTTCTCATTTTATTCTTTCTTTTTCCTTTCATTCTTTCTTTCTTTCCTTCTTTCTTTCTTTTTCTTTCTTTCTTTTTGCTTCCGTCTTTCCTTCCCTACTTTCCTCCTTCCCACCTTCCTTCCTCCTTTCTTCCTAGTTTCTTTTTGTCTTCATTTTATTCTTCACTCCCCTCGCCTCTTTCTTTCTTTCTTTCTCTTTGCTCTTGTCACGCTGACTAACCTTCCATCCCACATAGGATGAAGCTTCTTCAACCAACATCTCATCAAAATGCCTTTTTGGAGCACTTCTTGAAGACGTCCCAAAATTCTTTTTTATCATCCTAAATTTTTAACCGCCTGTGTCATCTTCTTTTTTTATCCTCCCCAGCAGTGTGCATACACTCTGAGGACATGTCCCTGTGCCTCAGTAACTTCCCCAACACGCACATTGTTCTTTCTCTCTGCCTGGAGAGAAAATGGTCACTTAACAATAAAAAAAAAAAACACTTCCATTTGCTTCCTCCGCTGACTCCGGACCGAACACTAAACAACACCTCCTCTGAGAATCCTTTCTCTTAACATTTTCCTTTTCAAAGACTTCAGCCACACACGTATCCAAATGGCCTCTTTTCTCTTTCTCCTGTGCTCTGCAGGCATGGCGAGTCACCCGCCCGTCCCCATCTCCGAGATGGCTGATCACATCGAGCGCCTCAAGGCCAACGACAATCTCAAGTTTTCTCAAGAGTACGAGGTGGGAATGCCGATTATCTGTCCCTGAAAATCTTTAACTCTGCTGTTTTTTTTCCGACGCAGGCACAAACATATTTATCGTCGACTCCACGTATTCAAGCTCTGTTTCAATTTCAGTATCGAGCGCTGCAGATTAAGTCCCACATATTGAGTCTCTATAGCTGCATTTTGATTGGCCGCCACTAAAACGATACAAGATAAACGCCCATTTTCCTCCCCCTGCTGTCTTGTTGTTATCTACACAAATATAAGGAGGGGGAAATTGAAATTGCATGCTCAAAGAGGGTTTGCTTACAGCCAGATGGTTATCAGTCCCCTCATTTCTACGCTCTGTTGGAGAAAGAGGAGAGACGGAGATAGAAATAAAGAGGCAGCGACGGAGAGCAGACTGAGAGATACAGGACGCTAAAAAAAAGGGGAAAAAAGCATCTTGATTAGTTTCTACCAACTTGCAGCACAAAAAGAGGGCATTTACTCCGAGATAACAGTGTGCATGAGCTTGGTGTGGTGAACTGTTGCATGTAATAGGACAACAGTAAAAATATATCCCAACGCGCCGGCTGTGAAGCAAATAGCGCAAAGAGCTCCACAGAGAGCTATTAAAGGGGTAAAAATGTTTTCTTGTGCTTTAGAAAAAGAAAAAAAAGAGGCAGTTTAAACCGACGGGCACTGGTTGAAGAAGGAGACGCGAGGCTCTAATTGGCTACCACAAGAGAGAGACAAATATTCTGCGACACAGATACGCACACACACACACACACACACACACACAAGGACGCATTATGCAAAGAGTAGAAAAACAGAGCGGGGAGGTTTTAGGGAGAAAAAGCGTCGGGAGAAGCCGTACGTGTAATTGTGGTGTGAGCTCGAACCTCTCTGTCGAGCCTCACATTCTCTCTGCATGACTGTGCGCTTTGTTCACTAGTGAACCTTTAACGAGGGAACGAGAGCGATGGATGGAGGACGGATCGAGAGAGAGCGAGAGAGAGAGAGAGAGGCCAGAAATGATTGCGGTGTAATAATCAGACACACATGATGCTGGGCAGCGTGTGGAAAGCTGCCTCCAGCACACACACACACACACACACAAACACACACACACACACACAGAGGCACTCATCCAGCACCACTCCTGTCCATTTTTTCCCCCAACCAAACCATAATTATGTGTCGTAAAATATTCAGAATTGCTAAATTGCTCTGGCTCTCTCCTCTTCGTCCCTCTCCATCGACAGCCTCATAATGACCTCATGTCTGCCTCTCCCAGCTAACAGCGGCGGTTACACTGTAATTACCCTCCAGGAACTTAATGTGTTGGTCTAACACAACCATCCTCTCTCTCTCTCTCTCTCTCTCTCTCTCTCTCTCTCGCTGGAATTTATCGGGCTTTTATCATCTTTCTCTGGCAGCTTCAGGGGTCATAGAAGGTGGAAAGCCCCTACTGTACATCATTGTTGTTTCTTGAAATGAGATATTGTGT
>NC_136692.1:3030745-3130745 GCF_947650265.1 Symphodus melops | reverse complement strand
CGCTTGCGAAGGTGCACGTTCGTTTGCAGTGTGTATGTGAAGGATAGCAAGTTGAAAAGTTGTCGTAACAGAATAAAGCCGAGTACAATAGAGGAGAATGGCGAGCATGATCCGGGGCAATTACAGCTTAATTGAGGTTGGTTAATGAATTAGAAAATCATTTAGCTTCAAGGCTTTTTCGCTGTTGTTAATAGAATATGCGCTTGAGTAAAAACTCGATGTAATGAGAATGTCATGTTGGAATAAAATGAACACGAATGGCTTGAGGTGTGAATCATGACGAAGTGCTAACCGATTATGTCCAAAAAAAAAAGCCTGTTGAGCAAATGATCCTCTCCTCTCATCTGTGCTTCTTTTTCTCCCTATTAACCTGTGTCTTGTGTCTCAAAAAAAAAAAACTCTGCTTCCTTTCCAACTGTCTCTGTTGTGTCTGTTTGACCCTCAGATGCCCTCTTATTTCTTCTCTAAGGCAAGACCTCTCTTTCTCTCCTTTGCTAATCCCTTTGAAAATGCAACCTCACCTCACATGATTTTCCTCCTTACACCCCCCCCCCCCACACACACACACACACACACACACCCTCTCTATTCAAAGTCCTTTTTTCTGCTTTTTCCCTACTTTTTTTTCTGTGCAATTGAGTGAGAATGCAGAATTGTATTCAGCTCACCACAAGGCACTGATAGTTAGCTTGCTCTGAAAATGGGATTTATGGTAACCGCTGCAGCTCAGAGCAGTGCACATTAGTGTCTAAAGTTTGCATGATCACACCCACGACTGTTTTTCTATTCTAATGCCTGGTGGCTGTGCAGTATTGGAAGTAGCCATTTCAAAAAAAAATTTACCCGACGGCTGAGGAGATGTGTGAATATTTCTTCTGCAGAATCACTTCAGAGTTACAGGCGACAAAGAGAGCAGTGCTGCCACGTAAACACGATGAATCTGCGAAGGGACGCTCAGCTTTAAATTCTCCAAATTCAATATAGTGTATAGTCGTAACACCGTGCAACATAAACACGTTCGATTTAGCTGTTTGTCATCAGCCCGCTGCCTCCACATCTTCTGTTCCAGGGCTGCTTGTTGGGGAAAATGACATAATCTCATTTAACACCTCTCAACATCACGCCGTTGTGTGTTTACGCATTAACGACACAGATGATCACAGATGGTCCCGCTGTGGGAAACTTGCCAGTGTTCTTCCCTTTAGCACCAATCAAGCCACACATTTACGCTGTTAGCCGATACGTCACTGACGATACCTGCTTTACGTTAGACGTTTACTACGATCCTAGCGAGGGGTCTGAACCCCCCCCCCACGGATGACCGTTCCTGTCCCCACCGTGTCTCGAGGTCTGGTGGGAAACGAACAGTAAGAAAAGCAGTAATTACAGCCTCAGCGTCCCGGGCCAAAACGCATAATCCCCAGTCTGGAGCAGTGGAATGCAGAGCAAGCTGAGCTGAGCTCCCTGCTGTCTTTGATGTGAGGACTGGAGGGATCAGCACATAACGTTTGGTTTGGCCTGAATCTGCCAAGGCCCTCCACCACCTCATCCTCCTTCTCCTCCCCTCATCCCCCTCCTCCTCTGGGATTTTTTATTTTTTTTGGTTTCTGAAGCTGAGCTGAAGAACTACAAATATGACAGACGTTTACACTGGAATTCAAAGGTGTTTTGAGGGTTAGGGGATGCTGGGATTTGAAGTGCGAGGATGAGATTTTTTTTAGGGATTTGTGAGGATGGTATTCTGGACAATGTGCAGATATTTAACTTACTGTAACATCTGCTCTGTGGTCCACCTCCGGGAGAGCCCACCAACCAAAAATGTAAACGCAACTTAGGCCGGATCACACCCGAGAAAGTAGACAACTCTCTCCCTCTCTGTCACTGTTCACGCCACGCTCTCACTTAAACCCCTCTCACACGCTGGGTTACAGCTATATGCACATATTTTCCCGAACATTGCTGTCTGAATTTCGCTTTCACTGCTCCCCCCCCCCCCCCCTTCTTTATGCCTCTATAAACGTGCACACAAGTCAGCTCTCTCTTTATTCTCTCCTGTCACACAGACGAACGCAAAGCACTCTGCATCTCTCACAGCTGTTTTCCTTTGGCTCCTTTGTAGGTGAAGTGCGATCAGTACTGGCCGACACGGGGCACGGAGACCTACGGCCTCATCCAGGTCACTCTGCTGGACACAGTGGAGCTGGCCACCTACTCTGTCAGGACCTTCGCTCTGTACAAGGTAACATGACATGTGCACTGGAGTGTAACCGGGTCGAGCGTGTCTCCATCTCCTGAAATATTTATGCATACGAGTTTGTGGGTTTGAACTGGATTCTTCGCCCGAGTCAAAGTTTGCGCACAAATGTGCCCCCCCCTCCCCCCTCGCCCATATCGACGACTCAGAGGGACGAGCACTCGCCTGACAAGAGAAGAGTCTTTACTGATATATCATTGATGCTTTCAATGAGATACATACAAGAGTTAGTTCTGAACCAGGAGGTATTACATTAGTGCTGAGACAGACGGACGGACAGAAAAAAGAAAGGAAGGTCAGAAAGAAGGAAGGAAGGGAGGACAGAAAGAACAAAGTAAAGAAGGACAGGCAGACAGACAGAAAGGAAGAAGGGCAGAGAGACAGAAAAAGGAAGGAAGGAAGGACGGACGGACGGACTCTCTATATAATAGATATGTTAAAGAAACGTGGACATTAGAAAGGATCCCAGTCGATGCTCCTTTCAGGTCTCTCATCCAAGCAGTCGAACTCAGACTTCATATCCCAAGACTCCGAGAACAGCCAAGGCCTTTCTTCATTGAGAAACTGCTGCACGTCACAGAGAGAGAGGTTACACTGACCCTCTTGAATTATCCAACAGATGATACACAACCACTTCACGCACAGTACATCCACGTCAAATGTCATACCAGGTTTAACCCTTTAACGTCTGTCTCTCTCTCTCTCTCTCTCTGCACGTCCAGAGCGGCTCCAACGAGAAGCGTGAGGTTCGTCACTTCCAGTTCACCGCCTGGCCCGACCACGGCGTGCCTGAACACCCCACCCCCTTCCTGGCCTTCCTACGCCGGGTCAAGGCCTGCAACCCTCCAGATGCAGGACCGATGGCCGTCCATTGCAGGTATGTACGCGTGTGTTACGACTCCTTTAGCTCCTATGATTCCCTGTTCCAAAACGATTCCTAAAATCACCTTAAAAGACAATCCAGTGGTTGCTGGCCGGAGAGAAAGCTCACCCTGTGGGTGTTTTTTTTTGTGTGTGTGTGTGCTTGCATGAAACACTTATGTGTTATTTGGGGTTTTACTTGGCTGCATGATTTTCTAAAGCCTGGGAGTCTGTGAAAATCAACACTGGACCAGCAGCACTTGTATAAAATCATTCTTGGGTCCTGACCTAAAATGAGTTTGACCTGCTATTAAGCTAACCCCAAACCATCCCTTCTGGCTCGGACACCCACATTCCTCCAGCATCTCTTAGATTTAACAGCAGCCACCATGCTGACCCCTGTTCTCCAGAAGTAGCATCCTGTGTTGACTATTTGCCGTTTAAGCTGGTGGTAGATCTGGGTTCAGAAGTTTATATTCAAATGAGCTGCTCTCTGTGCAGCAGGAGGCTCATGCCTTGGAAGGAGGAAGATTCTGGAAACTTGTCATCACAGTCTTGGCAAGAGGCCGCTTTATGCTCCTCGCAGGCAAGCGAAGGAGAGATGAAGATGGAAGTTAGCGGAGGGAATACGGAGCTGAAGCTCTCGGGGGGGGGAGAAGAATTAGCGAGATATAGATGTGGAAGGAAGAGCGGGAAGGGAAGAAAAGAGGGATTGAGAGATGATTGAGAGGGTGAGTTAGCCAGGGAGCCGGAGTTAGAGGAGGAGGTAACGTGCAGAATGAGAGAGAAGGTGAGGTCAAATCCAGGACGCGGTGAATGGAAATGACAAATGAAAGAAAGAGGGAAAGAAGGTGGAAGGGAAAATGGAGTCAAAAAGGGAAACGTAGAAATGCGAGAGTGAAAGAGTGGCGGCGCTGGTGCGAGAGTCAGACGGGTACTTAGAGGGAAGATAAAGAGGCAGGGAGACGAGGGAAGGAGGAGGGGTGAAAAGGTTGGCAGCGGAGGAGCTCTTCCTAATCTTCCGTAGCAGTCAGATGGGGTATCTAACAGGATTATCACTCAAATTTAATTATCCCGGCAAGACTCCATCATAATGTGCCTTAACATATCAACCAGCCCCTGAATCAAACAATGGACCGACTCTGGCTCCACCTGAACACCCACACACTTCGCACACTGAAATTAATTTAACCATTAAAAAAGGTTTTCACTCGCTTGCAGAAACTTGCTCGGTCAGTGTGTTTCACCTTTTCTCTACAAGCGCAGCAGAAATGTGAAGTGTTTGGGTGGGCAGCTAAATGTATTATATTTCTGGATTGTGTGTCGATAGGAGAGGAAAGCTTCCTCATGCCAGTCAGACGCCGATGCTGACTCATCGCTGATGCCAATTTTTTTTTTTTTTAAGTCCTTTGTTGGAAATTTTGCTGGCAGGCGTCTTTGCGATACTTAGTTGATTTAGGCACAGCATGTCGGAGCGTCTGCGATAATTGACAACCAGGGCCAGATTTGTGGCAGGTACGAGGAGCCACTCAGCACACAGTCAGGGAAATTATTAGCACAACAATTCAGTCCCCAGGTTATCTCAGAGAATCCACATCACCATCTGTTCCCCTCTTCTTCTTTTTTTTTCTCTCATTCTGTTCCAGTGCCGGAGTGGGTCGCACCGGCTGCTTCATTGTCATCGACGCCATGGTGGAGCGAATCAAGCATGAAAAGACCATCGACATCTACGGCCACGTTACGCTGATGCGCTCCCAGAGGAACTACATGGTCCAGACGGAGGACCAGTACATCTTCATCCACGACGCGCTGCTGGAGGCTGTGACCTGCGGGAACACTGAGGTCCCTGCCAGGAACCTGTACTCCTACATCCAGAGGCTGACGCAGATCGAACCCGGGGAGAATGTCACCGGCATGGAGCTGGAGTTCAAGGTGAGGAAGATGTGTCCCAGGAGACCTGTCAAATTCCCTTCAACTTAATTACTGATTTCACAATCAAACACAAGTAAGTCATTCTGAATCTGGACTCTGTAACCTTTTTTAAGCCACACAAACGAGGCCCGCAGAGTTTATATTAAGATGGACGGAGAAACAGCTGCTCAGAGTGAAGCCAAATTATGTAGAGCTCCCCCTGCTGACCGGCTGAGACCTCCTCAGTGTTAACAGAAGGAACGGGGGTCAGACTATGACGTTAAAACACACGCTTGACAAACCCAGATTCTCATGCCGTTGCTATAGTAACTGTCACGCTGATACTTCTTATTTGATGGGGGTAAAAAAAAAAAAAATAGCGAATGTTACGTCCTAATTGACAGCTGAGTCAACAAATGCATTTCCTTCCAGCTCTCCTTTTTCACATTAGAAGCGTCGCGGTGGAAAGGTGAGAGAAAACGTAACAAAAATTAACAATACAGTCGTCGAACTTTCCATGGCTGTGACTTTGTTCTCCACACCGACGCAAGAATGTTCTGCTGTGAACTGTACCGACCTGAGGGAGCTCTGGGATTTCATCCACATATGAAATGTGCATGTTTGTTAGCTAAAAAAGAGCCGTGGTATCAATGCTGCAGTTCCACCGCACAGATCCCTTCTGTGCATGTCTTTGTGCCAAAAGATGCCAACGGTGCAATTTGTAGTGATGGTTATTTTGGCTTCATTATACAGCCAATGTCAAGGCCAGACAGCAGGGTCAGCTACACAATAGCATCCCTGAACTTCACTCAGCCTGATGAATCCCTGTTTTAAGACGGCATAGAGTCACTGTGGTACCAAACGTCGACGAATTGGATTTGGAGATGAGCGAGGTTTTATGATGAAAATCAAAACAAAACAATCAATGTAAACGTGCACATCTCTGTCGTCATCGTGAGGTGGCAGTGTAAAACCTCACCTGTCCGAAAACTAATCCCACCCAAAGCTAATGTGTTATATACTGAGCTTTGAAGTTGCTGGAATGAAAACACATTGACTATTTGACAAGGCACGTCCAGCCTTCCCTCTCCAATACCCGTCTTCATGCTTAGCTAAGTTTCTACTGGATTTAAGTCCACACTGTTTTGTCTGATTTTGTGATTTCGTTTAAGATCGGCTTGAGAACTGACCAGCACAGAGTGATGAAGCTGTGAAAGGAACGCAGCATGTAACTCCTGTTAGAGTTTCACAAATCAGTTTTGCATGCAGTAGAAGCATCCCAAACTGAAGGACAGGCGTCTTTAATTATATATGTAAAATACAATATTTATTAATGGCTCTGTAAAGTCCAAACTGTGACTCATCAAAGATGATCACGTCTGTGCGAGTAGCTGCAGACGACGGTCAGTGAAAGGAGTTTTTACTTCTCTCACATGGACATACGGTGTGTTTGGACCTTGAATCGCTGCCCTTGATAGCTACTGAGCGTCTTTCCCAGGGCTCTTAGCGACCTCCCCTCTGACGGCTACATATACTCAGTATGAATGGGAGGATTTGAAGGGGATTATGGGATTGTACCTTTTGAATCCAAAGGTAAGAGAGTTCCACTGAGGGTATTAGAGAGCGTCATAGTTTTGGAGGTGCGATGGCTCAAATAATGGAGGCAGCAGAGGAAAAGGTTGAATTTAAATCTTTGGGAAAGATTATTTAGGTTGTTTTCCAACATTTACGGAGAAGATTAGAATTCATAGAGAAATCCCCAAACACACACACACACACACACGTGCTCGAAAAATGAGCATGTAAGGGACTCAGAGTGTGCTTGAGAGCTGTTATCTGCCATTTTTACCTTTCATATGTAATTGTGTTTACCTTGATGTTTACCTCCTGCCAGACAAGTTCTCAGCAGACTTGTCAGGTCTGGTTGGGTTAAGGGGGGGGGGGGGGGGGGGGGGGGGTCTGTTCGAGCCGTACAGGTATATATTGGAAGCAGGTGGCTTACATTTTTCCTGGAATGGTTTATGTCTGCTCAGACGCTCAGAGGGCAAAGTAAACACAAAGCCACTCGAAGCAATCTCCTTCATCCTATGCTCTGGCATTCCTGTCCTAATGGCAGCGCTCTCCTCGGAATCACAATGAACCGAGCGCGCACTGAACTGTTGGCTCTGCCCTTATATCGTTGTAAAACATGCGTCACGGTTGTCCCTTCTCACCAGCTCCCCATCCCGTTCCGACCTGCTCTCTCCACGAAGGATGATGCTAATTAACTGGCATTACGTTTAGAATACACTCAGAAATCAGACGTCAAATGTAGAGAAAACGGGATGAGAGTGTGGCTACCATTAGCATTGCTAGCATCGCAGGTCTCTGGGTCCTCCTTGCAGCTCTGCTCGTGCGGTGATATGCCAGTTGAACCTGACACAGCCTGTGCACATCTTTATCTTCATTTTGAGATGCCATCCGTCCATCGTGCTTGTTTACATCCAGCTGATCTCACACGTCCCTTCTTTCCACCTTTTATTGATTAAAAACCACCCAAAAGATGGAATTTCTTATGGAGCAGCTTCCCCTGAAAAAACAAATCCCCAGTAGTTGAAGAACATGTGTGAGAAAAGGAAGAAAAAGAAAAGCTGTTCTGGGGGCTTTTGGTAATCCAACCCCCTATAAAGAAGAACTGTTTTTGTTTCCTTTCACGGAGAGTTTACTGGTAGACTTTTAAGAGGTTTCCAGCCGTGCATGATTGGACCCGAACTCAACATGTTGGTCAAATAATAATGGCACGGCTCAGAGAAACAAAGGGGTTCGGTGTGGTCCAGACTTATTGATAAGATTGAGACAAATTCAAACCAAATGACATGAAGAATTTGCTATTGTTGGCACAGGAAGAAGGGTTCACAATATCCAAAATGAACTGATGAACTTATGGGATTTTCCAGCTTGGTCTGTCTGTAAGAAAACAAGGTACTGCTGTTTCTCCGGTAGCCGCCGATGGTCTCGGCTCAGTTCATGAGACCCCATTGTTTCCCCAAAGAGTCTGCGGTCTCCCTCCGCCTCTTCTCTGTTGTTCCATCTTTGGTTTTAAGTCCTGTCATCCAATGGTCGAGTGTCAGACAGAGTGTACGGCATGTGCTCATGTCTGCACGTATCCATATGTGTGTGTGTGTGTGTTCCAGGTTTTGTTTTTCTTTTCCTCTGACTGGATCAGCCGAGGTTCACATACGTGCAGTGAGACAGTGTGGGGCCTTGTGGTTTTTCTTCCCCCAGACTCTTGATTTTCCTCTTCCTCCTCTCCTGTTCCCTACCGCTGCCCTCGCCCCCCCTGAAATCAGCCCCCCTTTGTTTATACAATAGAAGAGATCTGACTGCATGTCCTCGGGCCTGCAGAGTTAGGATGCTTCTCTAATTGAAGTTGTCCGATTTGCCAGAGGAAAAGAAATACTCGTGCTAAACACATTCAGATTAGGGCCTTGAAGTTGTATAAAACGTAATTTGTCTCTTTGCATTTCATTAATCCTTTTTCCACTTCATTTCTTTGGCTTCCTTATTTTCCTGTTTTTCCTGTTCTTCACGTCTTCTTCCCGTTCTGTTTCAGCGTCTGGCGAGCGCCAAGGCGCACACATCGCGGTTCGTGAGCGCCAACCTGCCGTGCAACAAGTTCAAGAACCGACTCGTGAACATCATGCCCTACGAGACCACGCGTGTGTGTCTGCAGCCAATCAGAGGGGTGGAGGGATCGGATTATATCAACGCCAGCTTCATCGATGGATACAGGTCAGAAAGAACAACATATTTTTGGTGTTCCTGTTTGAGTTCGACTTTAATGTGTAGAGTCAACGTTTGTAACTAGCGGTTCTTGTATTTGTGTGTTTAGGCAGCAGAAGGCCTACATAGCAACCCAAGGCCCGCTGGCTGAGACCACAGAGGACTACTGGAGGATGCTGTGGGAACACAACTCCACCATCGTTGTCATGCTAACCAAGCTGAGAGAAATGGGACGGGTACGTATAGAAAAACACTTACACAGTGATCCAACATGAGTCTGTAGTTCATATTTCATACTCACTACTGACGCTGCTGAATGTAATATTGTAAATCAGCCCGCTTGTGTTTCACCGCCAGCAGCACTTTCTCTCTTTCTGAACCACTCTCATTTTTCTTGATAGAGAAATCTGGTGTGCAGTCAGTTTTAGGGGTTTCATTTGAGTAGTTGACAAATCTGTCACGTGTGACTTCTGTGTGTGCACGAGGCCTGCTGCGTAACGCCCTTATATGGGCAGGAAAGGGCCGCTCTTCTTTGCCAATTAGTGACAATTTGCAGGAGCTTCAAATGTACGTGGACATGACGTTCATCAATTTATTTCATCTGAGACTTTTCAATCAATCACTCCATCAATCAGTGTTATCCCGAGACGTTTTACAGAAAAGCGTCAGGGATGATAATGTGCAGGAAGGATTTCTCCTTTGTATTTGGAAGTGAAGAGAAGATTTCAGTGAATGAGGCCCATTATTTCGTATCCTTTTTAATAATGAATTGCCTTAAGTGTTTCATGACCCGAAGCCTTTCACGTTGTCCCTCATTCCTCTCCTGACTTTGAAGACGTAAAAGCTAATTGTGAAGCGTTCTCACCGGGAGAGGATCCTGAAAGCTGTCTGACACAGTGTCCTTTCAGAGCCGATGTTGGGGAACTCAAAAAATCTGAATCAATGTTGTCGCTATTTTTGGTGAATATCCGTAAAAAGAGAAATCAGGAAAGCTGGAGATGTTTTGAGTGATATCTCATCAGCATCATATCTCATCTTGCACAGACTGTTTCCCAGTGAAGAATGAGTTTTAGCCAGACTGGGGACTTTTTTTTATTTTTGTTTTTCTCTACATGATGAAGCCCTGACATGTTCCTGTTGACTCTGAACACAGTGCTCTTCCTTGTTCTCCTGCAGGAGAAGTGTCACCAGTACTGGCCTGCAGAGCGCTCAGCCAGGTACCAGTACTTTGTGGTGGATCCCATGGCAGAGTACAACATGCCCCAGTACATCCTCCGAGAGTTTAAAGTCACGGACGCAAGGGTGAGTCTTCAGTTTAGGTTTGTCTCATAAAAATCTCTATTTCTTTTGTACTTTTTTCTAAAACGACTTTGTATGCAACACAATACAAATATGCATTTCCTTGAATGTACGAAACAAATACACAAACAGGTGAATTAAAAACCCAACAAAATTCACATCTCAATAAAAACACAGTGAAGAAGTACAATAAAAGAAGTGATATGAACGAGGGCACTGCCTTTGCCTCTCTAAAATCTTCCGGCAGAGAGTTCCTGTGAAGAACTAAAAAAAAACCATCACATGAGGATCTCATGCAGCCGTCACAGCCAAGGCTTTAAAAATCACCTTCAAAACTCACAGGTTTCCAGTGAGGGGAAGCCCTGGCCTGACCTCGGCGTAAGCTACAGGCAGCAGCTTTTTGAATTAATTGCAGCCTTTGGATGCTATCTTACTACACATATTATCGATTCCAGAAGAAAAAAAACACATGGACGACTTTTTCTCAGCTGGCAGGAAGAAGGGGGAGATACTGTTAATGTAGCTATCACTGGGGCCAGATGGAATAATAATAAGCACTAAAGGTTTGGAGTCATTGAGCTGGAGAAAGATTGTTGACGTCCGGTGTTGTAATTTCTGCCAGGCAGGATGTGATACTCAAAAGACGGGTGGTGCCAGACATTAAGAAGGTTTACATTTGAGTCTCAAAGTCTGTGCCTTTCCTAAGTAGGAGCTACCACATGTAAACAGTGAATAACAAGGGACCCAAAATTGACCCCTGGGGGACCCCACCAGAAACAGACGATAGCAAGAAGCATCTCCAAGTATTACAGGAAAAGATAGAAAATGAACCAGTCCAGAGCACCACTGTGTGTTATTAGAGATGATCTTTATTTATTTATTTTCTCTTGCTGTGCTTGAATGTTGTTTTATTTTGTTCTCATTGTGAACAAATAAAGTTGTATTTCTATTCTATAATAAATAATTAAAACGTAAACTCCCTTTTTCCTTTAGGACGGCCAATCGCGAACAGTTCGTCAGTTCCAGTTCACTGATTGGCCAGAGCAAGGAGTGCCAAAGTCAGGGGAGGGATTCATTGATTTCATTGGCCAGGTGCACAAAACTAAAGAACAGTTTGGCCAGGATGGGCCAATCACTGTGCACTGCAGGTAAGAACTCTTCTTTACACTCAAACATCGGGGTCACTGTGTGTATCGTGAGATATGGGGGGGCAAATTTTAGTAAAAACTAAATACATGGGCAATGTTTAAATCTAGTCCTCCACATGACATTGCACACCTGGGACATGTTTCACGGATGTATGTAGAGTTGTCGGAGGCATGCCGGGTGCCCCGTATCCACATCTAAACATGTTTGCATGTTTCCACACACAGTGCCGGTGTGGGGAGGACCGGTGTGTTCATCACCCTCAGCATCGTGTTGGAGAGGATGAGGTACGAGGGAGTGGTGGACATCTTCCAGACTGTCAAGATGCTCCGCACTCAGAGACCAGCCACCGTTCAGACCGAGGTGAGATCACTGTGACACAAACCCCCCCCCCACCCCACCCCCGGATTGGAACTGGAACCAAACAGCTATAAATATTTCATTGCCATCAATGAATGGATGTGTCAGAATTTCCTTCATCTCAACCAAGACAAAACTGAAAATACTTTTAATTGGACTCGATCATTTCACAACAACAGTAGAACAGTTCATTGGCCCTCTTAAGTCCAACATCAAATCAACCTTGGGATCATTTCTGACCAACACCTGACCTTCGACACCAACAGCACTAAGCGTGTACAGTCCTGTTTCCTACAGCTACCAAATATCTCAAGAATCAGAACATCGCTCTCCCAGTCCGATCTTGAAATATTTATGAACACTTTCATCTTCTCCCATTTGGACTACTGTAAGTCTCTCTACACATGCCTCAGCCAATCAACACTAAACCGTCTACAGCTAGTCCAAAATGCTTCCACCACATTATTAAACTGTTCTCACGTCTCCCCTGTTCTCACCTCGCTTCATTCGTTCCCAGTCAAATTCAGAATCCACTCCAAAATCCTGTTACTGTACATACAAAGCACTGCAGACCTCGACCTCTGACCTCCTCTTACCATATCCCCCCCCTGTCTACCCAGATCATCCAATCTTGGCCTTCTTTCCATCCCCCGCTCTAATTTCAAAACAAAAGGTCCAAAACCTCCCGTGTAAAGACAATCCTTCATGTGATCTAAAATCCTTCCTTATGCTTTTTTTGTGTATGTTTCCCTGTTTTTATTTGTTCCATTAGTCTTTTGTAATTGTGAAGCACCTTGTAACAAAGTGCTTTAAAAGTGCTCTATGAATAAAGACTTACTCACAATGAGTAAGAGTGGATTTTTTTCTCCGACACTGATTCGATGTTCTTCTGCTCCACCCTCCAGGACCAGTACCAGTTCTGCTACCGAGCCAGTCTGGAGTACCTGGGAAGCTTCGATCACTATGCAACATAAACCCAGTGGCCGTCTCTCGTGCCACATCCCACCTAGTGCACTTCTCTGAGGTCACACGCGGGGTCTGGATGAATGCACTAGGCTGTGATGTGTCTTTGAAGAGCTTCGGCCACCACATGCAGAGTGAAGGGGGACCATCGGCTTACTCCGTACCAAGAAACAGCACCTCTAACTGAGCCATAGAAACCTGCTTGACAAGGGTGTTTCTTCCACCCTCAGCCCAAACACACCCATTGGTCAGTTTGAAGAAGCAACTTCAACCACTGTTCCAATCAGAATACTTGATCCAATTTCTTTTTTTTTTTCTTTTTTTTTGTCGTTTCCGTGCTTTTGTGAGCACCCAGATTGCTTTACATTGTTTGGGTGTGGAACTCTCACCTGTGTCCACCACCAGTGTAGCATCACCAACCTAAACACAGGAGCTGGCTACAGTATATAGCTATCACTTTTTTCTATCTAGAGGACCGTCTAGAAGGAGTCTGCAAATCCATCTTATGGAAGCCACGTGGACCGACCGAAAGATCTGGGACTTTCAAAGCACCAGAGAAATTGCCAACAGGAGACTGCGAACACAGAGCACACAGTATTAAAAAAGACAAAAGAACTCACATCCCGAAAAAGAACAAAAAAAAAAAGAAAAGAAAAAAAAGACACCAACAAGTGTTTTCTGTCTTTCTCTTTCTGTTCGGAAACAGACTCTCGTTTCCTGTGAATGAAAAGAAGATATTTCTACCATACAGTAATAAAAAAAAGCACCAGTTCAACCTTATGCTTCACGAGTTAAGATAAGGGAAAGAGGTTTCAAATGCATACCACAAAGTAAGACATTGATTTAGTTTTTTAGAAGAATATAGATATGTGACTATCTTGTTTTTTAAAAACTGGGTATTCCTTGTGGCACGTTCTGTTTTTGTTGTTTTGACAGATTTACGACTTTGTCCCCCCACTGATCATACGAAAGCAGAGTTGTGTTTGTTTCTCTTTTTCTTTTCTGTGTAATCCAACGAGCTGTAGCGATTTTTAAACAAACAAAAAAAAAAAAAAGGTGATACGGTACTGTTTTAAAGTGTACAATCAAATCTAGAGTGAAAAGAAATGTTCACGATTCTTATGAAAAACACCACCAGTGAGTGTCACTCTCCTGTTATCCTCCACCCACGAAACACGTTTCGCATGCACACGGGACTCTCAACCTCATCGTATGCCAGAGAGGGCGGCCATATTTGTAGTCTCAGAAGGGGGCACATATTGTAGGGATGCGGCGGGCGGTAAACCGCGCTGCTACCGAATAATCTCGCCAAGTTGATCGGTGTGCAGGATGAAGGAATGCCAATGAGTAAACACGACTAAAGAGAGAGTCTGCACGGACAGAATAAAAAAAAAAAAAGTTACTATTTATGTGTCCAAATAAGCTTCACAAAGATTTCTAAAGCAGGGAGCGAGAAAGGGGGGGGTGAAGAAAACAGGGTGGGATGAGGGGTGAGGGGGGGTCGGTGAAGGAACGATTTTCTCACTTGAATGCTCACCTATTACTTTTCTCTGTCTGATTCAGTGTGCAATAAGTAGATGTATTATATATATTTTTGTGTCCAGTCACTAACTGCGGTTAATCGCCATGACGATGATGATGGTGGTGGTGATGGTGCATCATTTTCTTTCTTTTTTTTTCCAGACTCGAGGATGTCACACGGTTTTCTCGCTCACCTGTTTGTTTGTTTTTTTGTTGTTGTTTTTTTTTCTCAACGTGTCCCGAACAGAGGAACGATCTTTATAATGACGTCACGACTCCGATAGATGATGTCATCCCTTCAGAGCGTCACGGTAACCAACGAATGACCAGACTCATCCTTCAAAACAGCATCTAATAACTTTTTTTTTTTTTTTTTTTAATTTTAGATTTCTAGTGCCTTATATTACACGCCTATTTTGATAACGTTACTTTAAAGGGTTTTTTTTCGTGTATTTTGTGTGCGTTCGTACGACGCCTGTGTGGGAGAGAAGCGGACGTCCGTGTTTATGATTTTGTTAAGTTGCAGTTTGTAAAAAAAAAAAAAAAGTATCTCGTCGTGTTGCGTCGTTTGGCTGTGGAACTGTTTGTGTGGACGGCTCTGTGAAGGCTGGATTATTGTACTCATCATTTTCAAACCCAGCGACAGCATTATCATATCTCGTTTAATCAAAGAGGACAAAAAAAAAACTCTTATGTATGAGACTTAAGGACGGAGAGGAACAGTGGTCATTAAGCAGATTAAAAGGCTGGTATGTTGGCAGCGTCCTGTCTTTTCTTCCCTGGGACATTTGCACGAGCTCTGGAGCTCCGTCACTCAGACCTCCATCTGCCCGCCATGAGATTTCGTTTTGGCCACGTGACCCGACTTTGGCACCGACTTTGAGCTGGCGCCCACAAGTCATACTTACTCAGCTATGTAGAAAATCTGGTCGTCTTTGTCAGTTTGGAGAAGAGGGAAAACTTTAAACAGGGCTAAAGCTCATGTATCCCACCTGAAGCCCTTCATCCAACCAGTCGTCTGTGCTCCTCATTCTGATGTCTGCCATTTTTTTTTCTTTTCATTCCTTTAACGTCAAACGTCTAAGAGAAGTTCAGGTGCTACGTCTCCAACAACCTACAACCTGTTTTTTTTGTATCTCCATAAAAGCTCAACCATATAAAGGGATCATAGACAGTTTTCCACTCTCCTACAGTAACCCTCTTTGTCGTTTTTTTGTATGCATGGTACCACTTTTGAGATGCCCCTTTGGTCGCTCCTGTAACAGGAAGACTTGCACTTTCTCTCTTTGTACTATGCACTAATACTAGTATCCTATTATCGCTGATAGCCCCCCCCCCCCCCCCCCAAAGGAGTTTTACTTGAACTCAGTAAAGACGGACCCTGTAATGCTCACATGGTTGTGTATATGTAAATAACACAGAACACAGAGAGTAATTGAAATGCATAAATAAATAAATAAATATAAGGTTATAACGAGTGAATACAGATCTATCAGGTATACAGAGTGATATAATTAAAGGACGCACCTGAAGTCACAGTTTATGGCACGACCGTATGTGCAATACATCACATTGTGGATTTGTTGTGCCACAAGACAAGTTTCACAAAAAAAGGTGTTCTCTATTTTCCCCTCAATGTATCATGTAGATGGAAATCAAACTGGAGTTTTTAAATTGTATAAAAACGAAAAATATGACGTGTTACTTGGATCAGTTACCTCCAATCTGGTCTGTAAATGTAAACTTTTCTTTCTTTCTTTTTTTTTTTTTTTTTTTTGTTTCGTTTTCTGCTCCGAGTCAACAAGTGCTTTTTATTTTCTTACATTGGTTCTCGGAGCGCGTGAAAACCGAAAAACAGGTCTGTATTAATTTCTGTTCTCTGTTGACACAAGTTTCATTTGTTACAAATAAACTCAAGTAAAATAAAAGTGAGGCTGCCGTCTTTTTGTATCTCAGCGCTCGGATTAATGAACGCTTTGGAGGGGCGCAGATTTTGCATCCACTGGTGGACGAAAGGACACTTTTGTCCTCTACCAAACCTAAATCCAGAGGACACCTTATGGACAAAAATACTTGTGACAAGGTTTAAATATAATAATAAAAATGTGACTTTGATCAAATGTTTCCTCTAAACATTGGAAATAGTAATATGGATTATCTCTTGAATATTCAGGTTCACATGATTCACCCTGTGCTTGAACATGTGTTTATCACCAATCCATGACTAATGTAAAGTCATATTATAGGTTTCCTCTCAGGTACCTCCTCGAGGTTTCTCCATCATCACCCACAAGTTTGCTCTGAAGTCCCCCAGCTGTACTAAAGAGTCCTGAAGTGGACCCCCATTTAGGACTCGACCCCGAGACTCCAAGGAAGGCGGCGTACCGGTCTAGACCTTCCTCTCACAGTGTTCACAGCAGCACTCTGCTCTCTCTCCCCTACGCTGGTAACCCGACGCCATGATTCTTATTTTCTACCCCGAGGTCACTCAAGACATCGTAACACTGCCTTGAATTTGTTTCCAACATTATCCAAAAAAAAAAAACCAGTTCAGCCACTTGTTTTGTCTGCATTCTTAAACTCCCAGTCTCACAGTGTAATCTGTAAACTCTGTAATCCACACTCGGGGAAACAGATTGAGGCTGTACTTTGCACTGAGCAGCAGTTGAAATGGACTTACTCATTCACGGCTGACTTGTTATTGTCAAAGCACAGCAAATTATCTTCCAAAGCTGCTTCCAGGCAGCAGAGAGAGACTGTCTTTTGCTTTTGGCAGATCAGCCTGTGTGTGTGTGTGTGTGTGTGTGTGTGTGTGTGTGTGTGTGTGTGTGTGTGTGTGTGTGTGTGTGTGTGTGTGTGTGTGTGTGTGTGTGTGTGTTGGAGCCTCCGAAGCTCTGCTGAATTTGCACTTGATTTGTGAACCAGCTCAATCCCCATCACTTCAACAAGTCCTCTGTCAGACTGTGTGGGACGCTTTAAAGAGCCACTCAGTCTTTTAGAGTTTTCACACGTTTCTCCCTTTTGGCCTTCTGGACCAAATCTGTTTGATAGTGCTTCTTCATTATAGGAACCATTTTTCACGTGTTATTTAAATGTGAACAGCTTAGAGCAAACAAAGGCCGTCTAAGCTCTCCTGCTTATACCGGTCGGGCCGTTCATATTCAACGGATTTGACCACTTTCATTGCGTTGAAAGTGGCCCCGCCCACATTTTCAGTCACTCGTTTCTTACACTGAAGCTAAAATTTCAGCAGCTCCAACTAAAAACTAGTTTAATTGAAAAAAACAAATATGTCATTTTTTATTGTTTTTTCTTACAGCAGTTAGCAATAGTTTAACTATAGCAAGCCAAAAATAAATACAAATTTTAAATAATTTCAACAAGGTGTCTTATTCAAAGGAGCAACAGTAGCGTTTCACATTGATGGGGCGCACAATCCAACACACAGGCATGGCTTTCTGTCTGAATGATTCATCGAGGAGTGCTTTTACTTTTGGTACATTTTTTTTTATTTGTATTTTTTATTTTTTTAACAGTGATTCCGTTTTCAGTGTCGACTCCAAAAATACACAAAAGATTGGTCTGATTGAGGAGCAGAGCAGAGAGGAAGCCATTGGCGTGTTCTTGGACTCGGCCCCGGGTCGAAGCAGTTAGGAGACAGTGTTGAACATGCAGGAGAGAAGCAGTAAGACATGAGGAAAAATACTACAAGCAAAGTGCATAAATATCCAAAAACCAAAACAAAGGGAAATAACGGACCCCTAAAAAGCTACCAGAGGCAAGCTATTTAGAAAAAAATCTCACCTTTTTTTAATGTACAAAGAAAAAAAGTTATTGTTCGTTTCAAAAAAGGGTGACGTGACAAATGTAGGTCACGTTTGTTTTTCCCTGACGGATGTGAAAGCACGAGGAGGCAGCGATGCCCGCTGTTTACCCGTTCTAAAAGAGTCCATTTGTCCAATCAGAGTCCTTCTCCAGCCGGTGACATCACTCAAACACCGGTGGTTAACGTACACACACACACGCACGCACACACACATCCATCCATCAGAATCCAAATGTCCCCTGATTCCCTCATGTCGTGTCCCCTGATCGATTCACACAGAAGCTGTGTGGGCAAATGTTGAAATGGAAGTAGACCCGGCCAGACGCACTCACACACACACGCACACACACACACGCACACACACGCACACACACACACGCACACACACACATCATCTCCTCTCCATCAACGGCTCATTCAGTGCATTCATATGTCATCCCTCCTCCTCCTCCTCCTCCGATGACTTCATTTCCCTTTGTGGCTGCGTGGCTCCCATGTGCTTTTGGCAGTAGTACGGAGGCCTGGCAGGGCCACGTAGTCGTTCTGGAAGCGTGAGTTGGGTGTTCTCTGGCGTTTCCTCTCCCCCTGCGTGGTGAAGAAGGCGTCCTGGAAACGCATGCTTGACGCGGTGGACTGGACAACAAAAGAAGAGAGAACACCGATGAGTGTCAAATAAATGATTGTGGGGAGATTTTTTTTTCCCTTCCTGCCATCGAAGCATTAACAGAGTTTCCTCCAGAGAGACGACACACCTGCAGCCGTGTTGGAGTGAGGACGGAAATGTTTCCCTCCGTCTACGTTCGGCCCAGCAGCTCATGGCCGCTACAGGCATCAACGTTTAATGTTCGTGCTCATCAGAAAACAACATGCACACGTCGAGTTTACCAAAACACAACGTTCACCAACTTCAAGGGAGAACGTGCAACTTTTTTTTGAAGCAGTAGATGTCGAGGACACGCCTCCAACCTCTCTCGACTGTTAAAAAGGCACCGAGTCGTCAGGGCTGAGACAGAGAGACAGTCACACGGGAGATATTTCAGTTTCGAATGTCGCACATTCTTCCTTCACGAATCGAGGTGCGAACATTCAATCTGTTTGAGATCATGAAAAAAACAGAAAAACTACCTGAAGAAAATCTCGAAGAATTAGGCCGATCGTCTTTTTTTTTTATTTTAGTGTTTGTTCAAACATTCAATTCACTCATCTTGTTTCCCTGTAGTTCACACACACACACACACACACACACACTGATGGTCTCTGAATGCACGCACACACAGCAGCTCTCTACCTGTGCGTGACCGCTGCATTATTCATCAGCGGTACGCTTTAAAGACGTCGCTGAAACGATGTTGTTTTGACGAGTTTCACTACAGTTTCATCATCACAACAGGCGAGGCGCGTGCAGGAAGGCGTCCTATCAACGCCGCACGCAGGAGCACAGAATAATGAAGGTTCGTATTTAACACGAGAGGTCGCAGGACGAGACGTGAGCCACGCGTCTCCGTCTGATTCTGCTGCAGAGCGTCCTCTCGTTCATCGCTCGGAGGACGCCAAACACGCCGCTGTGCTTCGAAGGAAACAGCGGATCGACTTCACAGCACAAAAACATCTCTGACGTCTCCCAGTAAGTCTAATACTTACAAGTCTACGCTTCACCTTTTTGGGCAGGTCTTCACCTAACGTATAGACGTCGTCTCGTTTGGCCAGAACCTGGGAGCCGTCTTCAAACTCCACCTGAGAGAACAGAGAGAGAGTGGACGGTCAATGACGAACACACACACACACACACACACACACACACACACACACACACACACACACACACACACACACACACACACACACACACACACACACACACACACACACACACACACACACACACACACACACACACACACACACACACACACACACACACACACACACACACACACACACACACACACACACACACACACACACACACACACACACACACACACACACACACACACACACACACACACACTAAAGGAAGGGTCGAATCGTCTGCTTGTTACTTCCCAAAACTTTGAATTAAATCTGATATCGATGTTGAACTTAATCATCTGCTAAAGGGAACAAAAGAAGGCCAAAAAGCTTTGAGGTAGAAAACAGATTGAAATCCAAAGCGGCTCGAATGATCACGAATCATTGAGAGTTTCTTCACTTTTCAAACACGTCCTGAACACACCTCCACACTGGAAACTTCTCCTTCGGCCTATTTTTCTCAAAAGTGACCTCTCTTAAACCGGCCGTGTGCGTCACTGATGCATTTGTGCATAACTAATGGTTGACGCCCGGCTCTACTAAATAAAGCTTGAAGTGAAAGCGCAGGACTCTTAGCTTGGTGAATATTTCAGTGAGTTTGAATAATGCAGATTGTCACCTCCATCTCATGCTCCTCTTCTCGCTCGCTCTCTCTCTCTCTCTCTTCAGCGTCTAAAGAGCTTCCTGTATCCCCCCCTCCCTCCCTCCCTCCCTCTTTGGTTACCATAACTTTAGCACCTCCTTTACACCGTCTCCAGTGCCCTCTTCCTTTTTCTCACCCTCCACTTCCCCCGAACATGCGCACACATCGGGACACTGCCGACGTCAGAGAAGTCACGACGACTCCGCCGCTCGGTTCAACAAGTTCGCAGCCGTCTCGCTTTGACCTACAACCGCACATTCAAATCTGTCAAAGTGGGTCAAAGGCATCTCTGGAAGCTTCACTGGACATCATCCTACTTATTGAAGCTCAACTTAAAAGGTAACCAAAGATAAAGTGTCAAAGTGTAAGTACAAAGTTAAAATACAAAAGTACAAATTTAACGAAAAAAAAAAAAAAAGCGTCCTTTCAGCTCAGAGTTCAAACTCTTCTGTATCTCACACCTCTTAAAGATTTGTGTTTCCTTTCCTCTCAGACTCCTCACTTCCCGTCTTTCCTCCGTTAATATCCTCTCCTAACTTTCTCACACGCTGAACATTAACCGCACTTCTCCCCGCCGATCGAGTCGATTCTGGGATGACGTCCTCGGAGTTACTTTTCCTTCCGTGTCTCGGCTCCACAGTGAGCTGAGGGTCGAGTATGATGAACTAGCAGCAGCTCAGTCGGCTTCGTGAGGTCGATGTGGATGAGCACTGATTTACCGTCTCTTAACAAAGAGGACAGTGTGTGAGTGTGTGTGTACCTGGTACATGTAGGAGACGTTGGATCCCAGGTATTTGGCACCATAGAACAGACCATCAGGCCATTTCACTTGAACAGCTTCCCCGACTTCAGGAGGGCCCAAGTTCACACAGTCTCTGCTCTAAAAATACACGACAACAAAAAAAAGGTTGGTGTGGTTCAAAAAACACGGACACACACACAAAGTCCCTCCAGGTGAGAGCTGTGAGCGAGGAGAGAGCGTGTGCGGTTTATTCAGGCCACTTTTTATTCAAAAAATAAATAAGGAAAGGAGGCTTTAATAAGCTGCAGAGCTGAACATCTTTCACACACAATAATCTCCAAACAACTTCGAGTGGTCCACGGTTAATGGGTGGATGGATTTGTACACGTGGGACTCATCAGAAGAAGCACAAAGAACAGGCGGTCATGATGACACAAACCCTGCCGTCCTCTGATATCCTCTTTTAATTGGAATGGCCTTTTCAGGAAATCGATGCCGTTTGATGGTATTTACAGGAAGCTTCGTCGTGACGGAAACAACTCGATAACTTTGGTCTCACACCGTCAGATATTCAAACAGGCTTGAAGAGAACAAATGATTATTTAAGAACCAATCATCGTCCCCGGCTGATTATGACCTCACACGTCCCGGGGGGAGACGACCTTTTTGAGCGCGGCTCTAATGAAACGCGTCCTCACCACGATGTCCTCGGGGTAGGTGTCGTTGGAGAAGGAGCCGTCGTCGAACATGACCTCGTAGAACACCTGGGACGTGATCTGCGTGACCTTGGAGCTGTAGTAGCGCAGGTTCTTGTGCTTGGAGATCACCGTCTGGCCCAGCGAGATGGACGCTTGGCATGCTCGCTGCTTCTGGGTAAACACAGAGAAGACAATGAGAACCCCAGGGACACGCCCCGTCACTCCTCCGGCATCATGAGGAAACGCTTCAGACGCTGCCTCATTGCTTCGATAAGAGATTCAAAAGCAAACATTTAATCGTTAATGCCTGTACATTGCTATCATGGGAAACTGTGTGTACATCAAATATTATGGGATACATTTGACTGCGAACAGACGGCAGGATATTCTTCTTCTTCCTGCCGCCTGAAACACATCAGAGACTCCCGCTCACTCTCCACCTTCAAGGAATCCCTAAAAACTCAGCTGGTCAACATCGTCTCCTCCTCCTCGTAATCTGCCCTCCTGAAGATGTCTCCATCGTGCTCGTTGTTTACATAAACTCCTCGCAGCCGGAGACTCTCCCTGACAGACGGGCAGCTCCACAATGCAACGCCATAATGAGAATATTTGCCTTGATATCGACGCTACGTGTAGGGAAAATCTGATTCATCCATTTTCCTCTCTGCTTCATGAAACAGCCTTCCTGATTGGTCGGGAACAGATTAGCCTAACCTGACGCTGAGACCGCGTGGGTCACTTACAGCTGACGAGCTCCGTGACTGGTGTCTGTGGCAGGTGATCGACACCACGTACGGCCAATCGTCTGGCTCCATGGTTACGCCGGCGGCGTGGGCACAGGTCACATGGAAGGAGGTGGGACAGCGGCCACACGAGCACTGGATGCAAGCGCCGGCCTGCCGCTTCCCCCCGCAGCGCTTCCGACAGTAGATGCACCGCTGCAAAGACGCAGAGCAGAGAGAGCGTCAGCACCAAACACTGACCGACAGAGAGAGACGGATCCTTCACAAGTCACAAGTTCATGGTTTGATTTTTAATTGGACACTAACAAGGAGGAAGAAGTTCATTTGATGGGGACTATTTTCAGCTGTGATTTAATATTAAGATCTCCAGCGAAAACAGCGAACAGAAGGAAGCGGGTCGGGTTGAAACAAAGTTGAACATCAGAGCCCGTGTTCAGTGAAATGAAGACACATGTCTGATCCACTGTGTGGCTCCTTCACAAGGTTCAAGAGGACACACACACACACACACACACACACAGCAGAGTGCCTCAGTGTTTCTCCTTCAGGTGATAATTAAGTCACCTGAAGGAGACCTCGGGTCTAAAGGAGGCAGCAGAAAGAATCACTCCCATGATTCCCCCGCTAGCCTGCATCTCATCTTTTATTACTGTTTTGATTGATTGAGAGCCCCCTAGTGGTGGATTTGTACATCCTGTGTGTTTAAGGACACAACAGCAGGCAGAATGTGAAGCTCTGGTCGTTTGTGTTTCAGAGAACTTCTACGTTATTCTGAAGAAGCGGAGGTGTGATGTGTTGCGTAGATATTTTGGTACATGTTGAATTTTGGAAGTTTTAGATCGACACTGAGATTTAACGAAGAAGGACGCTCGTTAAGACCTCATGTCCACCTAGCGTTTCTTTCCGAGTGCTAGCCTCTTTTTTCAGTTCTTTTCGATGAGAGCGTTTGGATCAGCAGCAGCAGCAGCAGCCAGCTTTGTCTTTCTGAGCTCTTGCAATTCAAAATTGTCAACATTTTTCAGAAAGGCGCCGTTCACATCACGTGTTCTTTTCTAAATGTACTGTGCGATATTCCCCGTAGTTTTGCCAGCTACAGATCTTGCCTTGAACCCACATCCTCCTTGCTCCGAGTCTGATCAGACGGGGGGGAAAAAAAAAAAATCAAACGTGCAGTACGAGCAGTGTTGTTCATACAGCGGACGTTGTCAACAAACCGTTGTCATAGAGACGGGTGAGATTCATGCAAGCGTTCCCGGCAGGTGGACACGGGGTCCTTACTAAACACAAGTTTGACACTTCCAATCTCCCTCCACCTCGTCATTTTTTTCATTTCAAACAACTGAGTGTTTTTTTTTTGTTCTTACGGTCTAAACTAATGAATTCGTGTGACATCTGCAACCGAGAGAGAGAGAGAGAGAGAGAGAGAGAGAAAAGGGCTAATTTAAAAAATCTGGATTTCCACTCGAGAGACTTTTGCAATAAAAGGCTCAAGAAAAAAAAAAACGGCAGCGAATTAAAGACAAAAGCCGGCTAAGTGAATCATCGCTCAGTTGTGCCCTTAACCTCAAACATCATTTTAAAACCATCATGTGCTCCGAATAATGTGAAACCTATTCAGTGCAGTGTTATTGGATACGGTGGTGTAAACAAAACAAAGCCGGGGGAAGAAAAAAAAAGGGGAGGGGGGAGGGGGGGGGGGGGCGAGCCCAGTAGTTACATGAAACTGAAACATGTTATTCCATCACGATCAAACAAGGAAAGCCTCAAATAAGCCAATCAGATGACATCATGAGGTTTGAACAACAAACCCGTGCTGCTGCGGGGTCTTTGTGTCTGTAGATGACGGCACACTGGGCAACATGTTACACCGAGGTCGTCACCGTGTTTGACACTTGGATTGTTTCTGTGACCATGTGGTTTTTATTTCAAGGGTTTATAGTATCAGTACAGAACCTTCGACAACTCGTGCGTTTAATTCAGACTGTGTGCAGGAGATAGCGTGCTACTTTCAGTCTTTGAGGAGCCTGGCAGGGGCGTGTCCAGGTGTGGCGTGGACCATCCTGTAGAATCTGATTCTAGCTAAAAATCCAAATCCACGCAGCATCCGACGTAATTGCCAATAAAGTTATGAACGTATTCTTGCAAGTTGGACAGAGTACAAGAGTACTTTAAATTGTGACTTTGCGCAAAATTGTGTTACATACAACTACACATCATTAGTGGGGAGACAAAGGGTAATAACATTTAATTCATTTTACGTCTTTGGGGTCTCATAATCTTTTTCAGCACAGTTAAAAAGACAAAGTTGTTTGTTTTTTGTCGCCATGGAATCAAAAACAGATATCAAGAGCCGTTTTCAGGCCGCAGGAACTTTTAGATTTAGGAACGGTTGGAGCACCTTCCAATTTTTTTTGTAGATTCTGCAATGCAAGAAGTATGCTACATATATATTTTTTTATTTTTTTAGCTGCTGCTTCTGAGTAGGTACCACAGCGGTGTGAATGCAGACAAAAAAAAAAAGTTCCCATGTTGTTTCATTGTCAGGGAACTCCCTAGTAGATAGTAACTTTTCAAAAAGTCCCCAGAACTCTTTGGTCTGAGAACATCCATTATGGTTTTCTTTAACTATTGTCACATTTTGTTTTAAATCTGGTTTTGAGACTGCTCTATTTTACACACACACACACACACACACACACACAAAGTAACACGCACACACTAAACTAAACATTTGAGGCTGTTCCTCAGTTTTCTGAACCTAACAACCCATCAAGTCTGTTTCCTCTGTCTCTCCTGTCCTCCTTCATCCTGTTACATAAACTGAGCTTTTTTTTTTTTTAAACATAAGGAAAAGGAATGACGGCACCATCCCATTATAACCTGCTCCTCTCATACCTCCCATCTCACTCGCCTTCCTCGTAATAAAAACACCCGTCTGTGCCCTCTTTTCCTCGCTCCGCTTCCTCGCCCCGTCTTCCTCGCTCTTGAGGGGTTTATTCACATTTCTCTGAAGGTAATTTATTCATTAATCTAATTCCTGGGAGTCCATACGTGTTGACAGATAATGCGCCTATATATAGAGGAGGTCCTCAGAGAATTTTACCTCAGTGGTGTGCATGCTCGATCGGGAATTAGCTGCTTTGTTAATGGGGATGTTCAGCTTATTAAAGGCTCTGATGACACACAGACTGTTATAATGATATCTAATCATAGCCATAGGAGAACATAATGCGTCCTAAACAGCTTATGTAGGAGTATGATGGTGCAACAGTACCTTTAAAAAACCTAGAGATGTTTGAAATCACTGATTCACATGAAGGGAAACACCAATATTAAGTCTCCCAGGAGGAATAACAACAATAGGCAGCGGGATAAAAAGGTTCAATTTCTGTAAAACTTTTTAAACTTTCTGCCTTTTATTTTAACACAAAGAGAATTGCTTCTGTTCATGCGTTTGATTTCTTTGAGAGACAGCATTGATTAAATGCGACCTCGACAGCAGGCCTAATTATCAGCTTAGCCCGCTTCATGCAGATCTCAGGTAGGGATCAGGAGGTGCTGTGTGCAGAGACACTCTTCTCCAGGCGAGTTAACCCAAAGACAAAGCTTCATTAAAATTGGGTGATGAAATTCTGGAACTTTTTTTTTTTCTTTTTTCCCTCCAAATTAACGAAGCCTCCGATGCTCTGCGGCTCCTCTCCTTCTATACTGAGAGCACTTTTTTTTTTTTTTTTTTTTAACTCAGCGCTTTTTCTTGGCGACTTACTTGGCCTACATTTCAAAAAAGTTTTTTTTTTTTTTTTTCCCTCCCCATACCTCCTCCATTATGGACGACGGTGTCTGGTCCACCTATTGAGGCCAGCAAGACATGATGCAGACTGGCATGAAACACATCCTGAGAGTGTGTGTGTGTGTGTGGTGTGTGGTGTGTGGTGTGTGGTGTGTGGTGTGTGTGTGTGTGTGTGTGTGGTGTGTGTTGATCTCTGAAGAAAAAAAAAAATCTGATGGAAACATGTATCATGTAAAGATGTCAATATTTGTTGATTAGGTTTAAATGTGTGTGTGTGTGTGTGTGTGTGTGTGTGTGTGTGTGTGTGTGTGTGTGTGTGCAGGTGTGTGTGTGCGTGAGAGCCTAACCCACTTTCCCTTCTCGCGGGTGTATTTGGGTGCCTGTGTTGAGCCATGCGTTAAGAACATTCCCACAGTAAATTATGAATGCGTGTATGTGCGCGGACGCGTGCGTGTGCGCTGTGCGATTGTAAATTATGAATGCACCGGGCTGCCGCAGGGGGCAACGGGTCCAAGGCGGAGCTTAACGTGGCTCACGAAGCAAACTAACAAACGACAAAGTGAACATCGGAGACGAGGTATACGATCTGTCATTGTACGAAGATTAAATATTGATATGAAGGGGGCCCCTGTTTGAACGTTATATAAGACAAGGTCTAAGGATCAGAGAGGACGTACGAGGAGGGCGTGGCTCCTTAGCGAGTTAGGCAACCAATAAAACAGGCGGGGGGGGGGGGGGGGGGGGGGGGGGGGGTTATGTAAGGTCTCTGATTCGATCATACACGTGTTCTTATCAGCAAATTTATGGAACAAATGTACATGCATGTCCTCTCTGATTTTTTGCTCATCTCTCAAGCAGAAGGTCGGGGGTTCGATTCCCAGTTCCTGCAGCTACATGTCCGATGTGTCCTTGGGCATGACACTCCTCTACCATCCATGTAAAAGTCAGCAGATTAGAATATAACTGTACAAGCTGGAGTCCATGTACCTGCACCTCTGGCCGATGTTAGCAGCGCCCTTTAAACAGATCAGTGTTCTCCTTGTGGCCGCAGGAGCGAGGGGATCAAACCGCCAACCTTTCTGTTGAGAGACGACCTGCACCGCTGAACCACAGCCGCTCCATAATGAGAAACCCTGTTTAAAGATTGAATGCAGCTTGATTCAAACAGCGAGCAGACGTGCTGCTGTGTGTGTGTGTGTGTGTGTGTGTGTGTGTGTGTGTGTGTGTGTGTGTGTGTGTGTGTGTGTGTGTGTGTGTGTGTGTGTGTGTGTGTGTGTCCCTGTGTGCTGTGCAGAAGTTGAAGGGCCTCAATTAGCCCTTCGGAGCCACATTTGACTATTTGAATAATTTGCCTCTGAGGTCAGTGGAGCAGTTTTTGTTGGTCTGTTTTTTTCTTTTTTTTTTCTTGAGCCTACATTGCACATGTCCATCTCATTTAAAAAAAGAGCGACATGTGCAGGGTGTGAAAGCATCAACCACGCCGGTCTCAAACTAGCCATGAGGACATTTGAGCTAAACCCATGTGAAACACTGTTCTCGTTATCTGGGTCATAATAACACAACGTGTGAGTGAGCCGAGTCAGAACCAGAACTCAAAGAGATTCTTTTCAAAGAGTCCCATCTGTTTAATCATCGGCTGCAACACCGACGCTCCCGCAGAGTGCTTGTGTCAGCACGTCGATAAGTGGAAAAAAACGGGCGAGGGGAAAATGTCTCGTGTCATCATGTAGGCTGATTGAAATGATTGCAGTCATAGATATATCTTTGGTTCTGATACATCTTCCAACAGGGACGAAGCTTTGAAATAGAAAACCCAACATGATTATCAAAGAATGAGAGCGAGCGAGCGAGCGAGAGAGAGAGAGAGAGAGAGAGAGAGACATTCTGGCCTTTGTCGGGAATGTCGGAGGCTTTTTTGACAACAGTGTTCCTGTTTGTTTGGATTCTGGTTTATGGAGTCGGATAGTGATTTTGTGGTTTGTGCATGATTATACAAATGAGCTTCATTTAAATGTGGTATCGACTCTCTCTTTAAATACACAGCGGGCGATGGCACAGGATCCAAACAGTTCGTGTCCCATCGCGTAGTGTCAGTGCGCTGACATCCACTCAACTCTTTGGGGTCAAAACGCTCGTGGAGGATTCTTTATTGGATGCCAGTACGATGGAGAAGCACAACTTTCTCAATGACTACACTATAAGTCACAATGTTTTTAGAGGTCTCTCAGAGAGGACAAAAAAAGTTTGAACTGTCTTCCTGCGTGACGATTTCTATTATAAATTAAAAAAGAAACACGGAGATGTGCAGTTGTTTGACTTGTTTATGATAGACCTGCTGCTTCCAGCTCGCCGCTAGCTAGCTAGGCAGTCCATTGTTTCTTAATCAACGAAATACATCTGACAAGTATCGGTACTCAATCTCCTGGAACGACTGCAAAGTACATTCATGGACTCAGGGTTTCTCCTCAATGTGTACCGAGAGGTCTGGGTCTTTTTTCTTTCTTTCCTAGAAAGAAAAAAAGTAATTATTTTTATTTTCTTCAGCAAAGTGTTTTTGTTTGCAGCTTTTAGTTCCGGCTGTTTTCACTTGGTGGAGTTTGTTCTCCTTCTGGCTACAGAGCGCTGGAAGTTGAGACCCGAAGCCCAGGAGTCACGCTCCCCGACTCCGCTGGAGTCTTTCAATCCACAAGCTTTATGTACTGAACTTGTAAAAAAACAAAAAACAAAAAGGGAGGTGCAGCCAGCCTCGTCTGTGTCGCCCAACAGAAAAACACAATGAGAGGGGATGAGTTTTCACCTCGTGTGCAGTAATGACGGCGTGCATGATAGCATTTCACACTGGTGTACGCAGCCAAGTCTTTAGGTATACAAATGGTATCAAAAGTGCGTCTTAAAGAAATTAATCTTATCTTTCCACTAAACAGTCAAATTTATCGATCATTTCCAGAAAACTCCAAAATGACTTTGCAGATATTTGAATCTCAAAACTTTCAGGTGTACAGACAGCGTACTGTTGTGTCCCAGTCTTCACATTGCAAAGTGAAGGCATGATGTCACAGGGGAGTAAATACTGCGCTTTCATTGGCTGAGTAGCTCTAATGTACTCTTTCTGTTCAGATGACTCTTTAAAAAAAAAAAAACCCAGAAGTTTTCATTGACGTGTGAAAGCTCAGGTTGAGACAATCACGAGAGTTTATCTCTGGTTTCCATCTTGTGTGAGGATGCACCTCTCCGACACGCTGCTTTCTGCTGAGCTATCACGCCGCCCGCAGCAAACGGCTAACTACAGTGGAAACATGTCAGGTCTGCTGAGACGTACTCCGGCTCTCTCATTAAACACACACACACACAAAATAGAGGTACTAATGCATGCAAAAAAAGAACACACACACACACACACACACACACACACACACACACACACACACACACACACACACACACACACACACACACACACACACACACACACACACACACACACACACACACACACACACACACACACACACACACACACACACACACACACACACACACACACACACACACACACACACACACACACACACACACACACACACACACACACACACACACACACACACACACACAGAGATAGACAAACTCCCACACACACACACACCCCCACCAGTGGTTAATTATCTAGCTTTGATTGCGGGCATGTTCGTCTCACATTGTTAATTAGAGCTGTGAACACTTCATTAATTAGACCGAGCCGGTCCTCAAGGACCTGGGGAATTCCAGTACTGCATCTGTGTGTGTGTGTGTGTGTGTGTGTGTGTGTGTGTGTTCTTACCAGTTTATACCGCTGCATAGGGATCCTACTAGTGTCAATAGGACCTCTCTTGGCTTCATCACTGAACCTGGCCTCTGGGAGTGCCACTGCACACATAATGTGGGCCCATCTACACACACACACACACACACACACACATAAACAGAGGAGCACAGGCAAACAAATTAATACGGTGTGATGATTATGATGCAGAGACATTTCATTGGTCAGAGCTCCAGAGATCAGAGACGAGTGTGCAGAGATGAGGATGTCTCACTTGTCGTTTTGGGTTTTTTTCAGGGCTCCACCTCTGAGGTTACAAAGACAGCATTCCTTAAGGGGAACACAAACTGAGAGGTAAGAAACAAATACTTCACCACTTCATTTGCAAATGTTCTTATTTGAAATCACAAACTCAGAGTTGATTTTACAGTTATCGTTCTGATGTGACACTTTAATTACAAGACAAAAAAACCCCTCAACAACAGACGAGCAAACCAACATTAAACGTCAGAAAAGAAGATACGTGCGTTTGCTTTTAGTTTTTTACATCAAGCTAAAAGAGGCCGTTTGGGGAAATGTATGATTTCATAAATTCAACGGGTGCATCGTGTGTGACACTGGATCAAATTCAAGAGAAATCTTTGGAGTTGTTCAGTGTTAATAAAGTTAATTTGACACCCCAAAATCCACGTTGTTCCTTCAATACAAGCGTTTCCTCGACTGCATCTGTCCGAGTTGGTTCTCTACCTCAGAACTGGAAGGTAATGCCCAAGAATCGAATGCATGTCCAGTTTGTGGGAGGAACAGCGAGAATCAGGTAATGTGTCTTTGATATTAAAAATATGGAGCATTCAGGAGCAGAATCTAAAGATAGAAGGACCTTCATGTGTGATCACAGAGGAAAGGGAATCAGCATATTATGATCATCAGATGAGGAAAGAAAACGGTTCTTACTGCTGTGAAGCTTCCCTCTGTGCAGCGATCACACGACCACTGCTCTCCGACCTCGTCTGCAGCAACACCATAGCAACCTAAAGGAGGAAATGATTCATAAAAATTAACGAGCCACGATTGATTTAGTTGTCGGACAGACCGCCTTCGCAAACTTCTCCTTCGTCGCCAGTGCCCCCTAGTGGCTTGGCGGTGAATTGCAGAGAAAGGCGTTGGGTCGAGAAGTCTAAACTAGGCTACTGTACGTCCATGTCAAGTAAAAACAATATTTAATCATCTCTGTGATTGTTAAATGCTTGTTTGGGTGATTTTGTCTTGAATGATGCACTTTGAATCCCCTTGTAGCTGAAATATGCAAAAGAAATTAAGTGGACTTGACTTCAATCTGACTTCTTTAAAAAAAAATAATAATAAAATTGACCCCTGCTCTGCTGCTGCTGAAGTGCTTTGTGGCGTGGTATCAGTGAACGTCTGACAGAAAGCAGCAGACTTAACAATAAACGTGAAGTCCATCATCAGTTACAAAGAACAGAAGGAAACTCTACATCCCAAATGTTTCCACAGATTCTCGACAGAAAAAAATAAATAAAGGTTTTGTTCCAGGGAGAAGTTCTCAGAACTGCAGGCTAAGTGGAAATAGAGAACAGTGTGTGTGTGTGTGTGTGTGTGTGTGTGTGTGTGTGTGTGTGTGTGTGTGTGTGTGAAGAGGATGGTTGTGGTTGAAAAAGAAAAACACAGGCAACACGAGAGGACAAAGAACATCGATGCGTGTATGTGTTTACACACGAAATCTGTTTGTGTGTTCAGCTGCGTCTCAAAGGAGCGTTTTGCATGACAGCCAGGCTCGCACTGGCGTGACATTTGTGCTTTCGCTTCAGACACTTGTGCTTTAAAGTCCTTTGTAACCCCGATGACATCGCTGACAGACACAGAAAAACATAACGTGGTATGAAAAACAACTGGCACGCCGTGTGAATGTTGCTGCTTTTTTTTTTTCCTCTCGGTGTCCTTGGCGTGGCGGAGCAGCGTTAATGTTTCATATAAGAAAAAGAAAAAACAAATCCTGGTGGCTTCTCACAGGAAATGTTTTTGAATTTTTAAAAAAAGCATGAATGTGATTCTTTCCAAAGCTAGCAGCTGGTTAACATCCACTGGTTGGAGCTTTTAGAAACATAAGCTGGAGGGGGGATTTCATTTTTAAGAAACACATCAAATCTGTGTATGTGCGCGCACGTCTTTTCGTCCTTTTCTTCACAATCCATCAGTGAACCCAGGACGACATCTAAAAGCTCCCTTCCCAGGTTCAAGTAACCGAACAGAGCTCGGACTTATTGTTGGAGCTCAGAGCTAAACTGTGGCTTTGTCATCAGTGTCAAATGACGTGCAGTCCATCATCTATACGCCCCCTCTGTCGAACGTCCACTCACTCACACAGGGGCGAGTTAGTGCATGCGTAGTTAAGACAGGACACCGGGACGAGGGATGGAGCCAAAGCTCACAGTACACTTTTAAAAATCAACACAAATATAGTCCAGTTAAAATTGATGTGATTGTCATTTTAAACCAGCAGAAAGATGGAGGATGGGAAGGAAGATTTAATGGATGTAGTCAAACGGCAGAAGAAGCAAAGAGCGGCTGAAGAGTCCAAAGTCCAGAGTCCTGGACCTCATGGTGGATAGGAGGGTCGGGGGGGATTATTATTGTTTTCATTGTCAGTGAACTAAAATAAAAGAATCATACGCTTCATAAAGTGACTTCAGTCTCTTTTTTATGTTAGAAAATCCTCAGGAGAAAAACTGTGTTGTTATAATAACAAAAAGTTGCCAGTAAGATCATTGGGGTTTAATTAGCCGAGCCGTGTCGAGAGCTGGAGATAAACAGCCAATCAGAGAGATTCTTCTAACCGACCGACCGACCCCTCGACGCTGATTCAACACGTCGAGACAAAAAAAGGCTGTAGCGAAGGAGCCGGACACACCGCAAACACTGGGGTGACGACCTGTGCCTGTGTTTATGTGTCTATACGTTCCAGTATTGTGATGTGTATCGTATAGTTTCCCAAAGCGATGATACTCCAGAGTATAAAACACGGTGGGATTAACAACAGCGGCCAGAAAGTTTCGGGATGGAAAACGACTTTTGCTTAAAGCTGTGGATTGGGGGAAAACGTGTGTGCCGGCTTCTGTGGAAGAGTGGCTGAAAGCTTGAGATACGGGCGAAGTGGTGTGCGGAGTGGGAAAGAGATCTGGGGGTTGTTAAAGCGTGCAAATGAGGGATTGAGAAAGAGTACATCGTGTTTGTGTGTCCTGAGGAACAAAGAGGCTCCAGGGTTTTCTTTCTTTTTTTATTTTTCCTGACGAGTTTGTGTGAGGGCTCGATACACGGATTTGGGGCTTTTGGACAGGAAGTCCGTGTGGTGAAGGCAGAGGATTCACCCTCATTGGGCTGACGAGGGAAATAAAATACTCCCAACCACGGGAGGAGAAAGAGAGAGAGAGAGAGAGAGGAGGGGGGTGGTAAGGGAAACAAGGGGTGGGGGCTGGAACATTTAGATGGAGTGAGTCAGGACATAAACCCACTGAACCTCTTAAAGTGACATCAGAGAGACAAACACAACATGTAGAAACAAACAATGTGGTCGTTGAGGTAGCTGGTGAAAGTCTGGTTACTATAAACTTTACTCACAACACCGACATTCACCTCAGGACGCACCGAGCACTCAGACCTCACATGCCTCAGCCCTCCCCTCTAATACGTACTTGCGTGCACTTGCAGGCAGCAGCCCTGGCAGGAGAGGAGAGGGGAGGTGCCATCTTCCTGCAGCAGAGGGTTCGTGGGAGTCGGCGGGCAGTTCTGCTCCCGGAAAGAGAAGCAGATCTCTGGGACCAGAGGCTTCGTCCTCCGTAGGCTCCTGCAGGGACGTGCGGGGCCCTCCACTGGAGATGAAGGTGTGGCGCAGTCCTCAGCGGCGATGGATGAATTGTCCTCAACTTTGTCTTCAACCTTAAAAAAAAAAGAACTTTATTAGTCTTTGGCTTCGTTCACCCTCCTCTGTACTTAGATGGGCGAGCGCCACGCCCTTCTACACCCCTGTAATGTCCATATAAGGGCATGAGACAGCTACGATTGAGCAATGGACGCGAAGTTAGAACTCCTGGTGAGGTTCTTTAGGGGATGCATGTCTGATTAACACTTTACCTGATAATAGGGCATGAAGAGCGTGCAAACAGCGCAGAACGGCTCCATCGTGGCTGAATGGGCGTTGTGCTCCCTCTCCGCTGTGAAGCAGCTCTTCCTGTTCTGCCACAGGTAGACGAGGGGCTTCGCCCACGCTTCCATTTCCTGCTCCTCCTCCTCCTCAGCCAAGGTTGCTTCAGTGGGCTCTGAGTGGAGACGGGACAAAGCCTCACAACCTTGCAATCACTTATCTATTCAACCGGTGCCTCTTTCACCGGCGCTCAGATGATGATTCATGCGACACAGAGTGTGCGCCTCTATTTCTAGAGATTTGTAAATGAAGCCTTTTTTTTCCCCCCCTGAATGTAAAGTGATTATGTTGTTCGAATATGAATAAAGCGTAGCATGCGTCTTCCTTTGCGTCAATTTCCTGCACTGCCTTGAAAGACATTTTGGGATAAATAGGACCCTGTCTGATTATACAATTAACCAAAATGATAAAGAGCTGTCATCATCATAAAATAGGCGTCTGGCAGCCATGGACACCTCATGGTCATTTCTCACTCAGGAACAAACAACCAAAATAGCTGCTGAATTATTCATCTTTTTTTTTTTTTTACACAACTATTGAGATAATGAATGTGACTGTGCGTGCATTCGTAGTTGTTAATTGAGAGCCCCCCCCCTCCCCCTCCCCACTCTGTTCAAACCATGACAACAAATAGAGTATCCATCACACGCTCATCTCACCGTGGTGTGGGCCTGGGAGTTAAATGGGTTTGCTTTATGGGTGCATTGACGTCAGAAGAATCATTTGGTGGGGGACATAAAATGTGAAAAATTAGGCGAGGAAGTGGCGAACCGCAGAGTTGAGCGGTTCAACGGTTATAACAGTGAGCAGCACAAACATTACCGGACATTACTGAAAGTTTGGTGTAAAATCTATCGAGTTATAAACCTCAGTTCTATTTCCTCATGAGCGCTACGCGGCCTTTCCAACAAAGAAAGATGCTTTAAATTGGGGTTGTAGGTCCTCAAACTCTGGGGAAGAAAAAACAGTTACGGCATCTGTGTTCTGGTTCACTGCGATGCAACGAGCAGGTCGTCAAAGACTCGTGGTTTCTGGCCTGGTGCCACCTTCAATACGGCACCGACCACAACAGGAAGCGTCCCAGGGTTAATGTTAAAATGAGCATGGCTCTTAGCTAACAGGATGTGCATGTGAGCTCTTTGAATGTCTTTATAAGGCTAACACTTAGCTGTACCTTTCACTGAACTTTGTGAACAGTGCGTGTGTGTGTGTGTGCGTGTGTGTGTGTGTGTGCCCACCATCGTCACTGGCCACTTGTTGTTTGACAGCAGTGGGTACAGCCCGTGCAGTCGGTTTCCTGAGTGGGTGACGCCAGCTCTTTGAGGTCCTCTTCACTGACAGCGCTTGGTACTGGTGAGCATGCATCAATGAAAAGCATTATGTATATATTTTTTTTCTATTTATAATCAAACTTATGCAAAAGACTGAAAGTGTACGACTGAGTGGGAGAGCACTCACAGCACAAACCTCTCCAGGTTCCAGGCCGAATTCATCACACTTGAAGTTAGTTGTGTTATCTTCTTCCTCCTCCTCTTCTTCCTCCTCTGATGAGTCACTACTGCTTTCTCCTTTGGCATTACTTTGGGGCTCCACTTCTTCACCATCGGATCCCCCTTCTTCCATATCAGACACCCCATCCTGTTCTCCTCCTCCCGCCCCGAGAGGTGAAACAGAAGTATCCGAGTGTAAACCATCCTCTGCGTCTCGTCGTCTCTCCAGCTCCCCGCACAAGGAAAGCGCTTCAGACCCGTCCGCCTCCTCCCTGTGAAGTTCGTACTCTCCGCAAATCCCCATGGGTTCAATAGCACCGACGGACACCAGCGAGGTGGGCTCCAGCTGGGCCCAGGTGAGAGGCCCCGCCTCCTCCAGGCTCCCCGACTCCCGGAGGCCTCGGTGTGGGTCGTCCAGGTCGGTGACCTCTTTGCACTGCGGCTCCGTCCACATGGTGTAAGGTAGCGTGTCGTGGGTGAAGTCGGAGGGGAGTTCGGGGTTCAAACTCTGGATGAGCACTGCGGGACTCTGGGAATTGAGGTTTTTCCAGATGCTGCTGGAGAAAGGCTTGGCTTCCAAGTACGAGTTCTGCGCGGCACAATGCGAGGGGGAGTACGTAGTGTTGTGGTGAAGCTGTGATGCCGAGTGACTGTCACTCTGAGTGCATCCTGCAGGGGAAGGGGCCGGGGGATTAGCGTTTGAGGAACCACTTAAAAGAGAGCCGGCGCTGCTCAGACTCGACGCACTGTCTCTTTGTACTGGGTCCTTTGAGTTGTCTTTATTTGCTAACTCTGCTAAGCTGTATTGCTGCTCTGTTTGAGATGAAGGGCTTTGAACTCGCTGGCGAGGGGAAGCCTCAGTCTGTCCGGTAGTTACATTTTCCATCTTGGCACGAGCCTTTTCTGCAGCAATTCCTGCTGTTATTAGCATTTCATGGACGCCACCAGATGTCATTTTGTGCTTAGCATTGGTGGTTAAATGAGCCATGTTTCCCTCTGAAACAGATACTGCTGCCCCTTTGCAATTATATGGAGAATCTGACTGCCAGTTGTTGGATAGTTTTACACCGAGAGCTTCTTTCACCCTCGTTAGGTCCGTTTCTCTCTCGTCCTGGTCGCCTCCGTGTGAGGAAGGAGAGCCAGTTGGCGTCTCTCGTTGGAGCACAGGTGCGACATGGTCCCTGCACAGTCTAGACTTCGGGACATCCGTCAGCCCGTCGTCGGCCGGAGTGAGGGAGGGCATCTCTTGCGTCAACACGGGCGGCAGAGCGCAGACGCCGAGCTTATCTTCGGGCTCTGGAGTGAGCTGTGGCATATCCACTGCATTCTTCTGCAGCAGAGGAGGGAACAGATTCTCCTCGGTGTTGCTTTTTTTGCAGTTTTGTCCTGAAGGAGAGAAGCGGCCACGCGATGCGTGACCTTCCCCCTTCAGCGGCTCAGTTTCTACATCGTAAAGTGCTTCTGCGTTAGAGTTTGGATTCGTACATTTTGGATCGGCAACAGTGTCCATTTTCTCTGCCTGAGCAGCATTGTTAGTGTTATTGTCAGAAGCCGTGTCCGTGCGGCTGTCAGTGTTTGGCATTAGGCTTAAAGTGTCTCCTCTACATGAGGAGCTGGGCGTCTGGGCGTCACAGTCGGGGGGACACGAGGTGGTAGTGTGGGGAGGCACCCTGAGAGAGCAGCCCGGAAGACTCGAGAGGTCTTGTGTTTCAGGAGAGCAGCACCTTGACTCGTCATTCCGAGGATGCACCTGTGCGGCCTCTGGCCATCGTCCGGGTCCTTCAGGAGTCCCGCTCGAGAGCCCCGACGCCGAGAGCTGCTGAGGGTCAGCGTGAGTGTCCGTTTTTACCTTCAGGTCATTCTTAGCTGCTGAAGCAGAGGAGGTAGAGGTGCTGCAGGGAGAGTTATCAGAAGGCCCCTTGGTGGAAAATCCAAAACTATTACTTTCCACACGATTCACCTTGACCACACACATCTGTCTGCAAGGACCTGAAGAGAACAGAGGGATGGATAACGTGTGAGACCGACCGTCAGGTAGAAAAAGACTAAACATCGTTCATAACATAATCAAGACTAAAGCTGTTTTTGCGACATATCTTGGTATCACATTTGTTGTGAATTGGCGCTGTGCTAATAAAGATTACATTTTTCTAAAATAAGCACATAAACAATAATGTAGTGAAAAGCCTCGAGGACGCCGTGAGATTCTTACCAGGCAGCTGAAGATAGTTGTGATTCTGGTTGTGCTTTGACTCCGCTCCCTTTTTCTTCTCCTCTTTCTCCTCGTCTCTGCAGGTCGCCCCCGACACCGACCTTCGAACCTTGGGCCCGAGCGGACCACCCAGGCCTTTCCTCTTGGTGCTGTTTAATGCTGAGCTGGCGTCCAGGCCCACGGGCTCCTCTGTGGTTCTGAGGCGCTTGGAGCGCATACGAGAGTGGCTGCTGCTGGAAGAGAGAGAGAGAGCGAGATTAAAGAGGACTGCGGCGCAATCACGCAGATTACAACCTTAGAGCAACGTCCTGTGACACAGAAGACCAGGGCAATTTGCTTTTACAACTGACGAATTTCTGGCATGCAAGTTTTTGGCAAATGCACCAAAGCTGCTGCCGCCGCCGCCGGGCACGCGGTCTTTAGTTGATCATCACAATCAGATCATAACGCAGCCTTACGAGATGCACGGCTGCACTGTTACTGTGCTGTCTGTAACAGTGTGGCCTGGAAAAGCTCGAGAAACGCCGCCTGAACTCGAACACAGTACCCTTTATTAGCCGGCTTGGTCTTGCGTCTCCTCTGCAGCCAGCTCTGCAGCTCGGGCGTGGAGCCGGGAGTGGCGTGCGTGTGGTCGATAGGCGTCGAGTCTTTGCCCAGCATCCAGGTCGGGTAGCGGTCAGGCTGAAAACGCTTCACAAAGGGTTCCATGGAGATCTTCACCATGTCTCTGCTGCATGTGCACTAGATGAGAGAAAGTCACATTTTGGCTTTTTTTTTTTTTTTCCCCCTCACACAAGCGCCATTAAAATCTCAAATCACTCATTTAAGAAAGAAATGGGGGGGGGGGGGGGGGGGGTGGTGGTTAAAAAGGACTCGTACCTGCGTGGCCACTTTGCCGTAGTCTATCCAGCGCACAGTGGCAAAGTTGGTGGACTCGGCGCAGTTGAAGCCGTGATTGAACCCAGCGTGGTAGCCGTACGGGAAGGTGATCATGAACTCTCCAGCTTCCTGAGTTATCTGAAGAGGGAAGAAATGTCAAAACAAGCATTGCTAATGAATATGGCAAGAAAAGCTGTTTTCACTAAGTCGGTAAATAGAAGGAGTGTGAACGGCGTGAAGGCGAGGACTGAGTGCCTACCTTATCGAAGGGAATGCCGTACTTCTTGAGTATGGACGGGGAGATTAGAGTCATCTTGTGACGAAGAAAAGCTTCGCAGCTCTTGAAGCTGTTGGGAAAGAAACCTGACAGAAACAAACGCATGCACAGAGAGATTTTTACGCAGAGTTTAAGGCAAAAAAAACAAAACATCATGATTTACACAAAATGATTATCTGATAAATGTCGGGGACCGTTGGAGGAGACACGAGCCGAGGGGTGAAACACTGATTTCCACTCAATGATTCCCTAAACATCCATCTGATTTTGATGACACACAAACTGCTGTTCCTTCTGCTGAATTGTCGTTCATGTGCCGTGTTTAAAAAAGGCGGCATGCGAGGTCTTTCTCTCCGCGCTGCACGTCTAAAAAGGTTTTCATATCACGCCGTGTTCGAGTTACAGAAACCAGCAACTCTCATATTGCTGGAGGAAATTCCTCTCACAAATATTGACTTTTAAAAAGGAGAAAAACCTTCAACAAAAATGACTTTTTGTAACTCTGTAATTTAAAAATGTGCTACTGCGGTATCACAATGTGTGCATCGTTTTGCTTTTGGGAACTCGTGTATCATGTTCCTACGTTTGGTGAAAGTGCCTTTAAATCTTTTTGCACCCTCATCATGATGTAAGCTACAGGAATCCCAAACCAGCCTGATCCATTTCAAAGGAAGGATGAAGAAGAATTCGAGCACGCTGAGAACTGACCTGCCGACGCTTTAACTGATGCTTTGTGTCTCGTATTTTATTCTCAAATGTGAAATGTTTTTAAATGTGAGACTTTTATGTTTTTATGCTGCCTTGTTGGACAAGACTCCCTTGAAAATAAAAGTTAATAAAAATAAATGTAATTGTAGAAAATGTTGATAAAAACTCGGACTCGTTCTGGTGGAACCCAGCGTCATGCGTCACATCACGATGTTACACATCGAGATCCAGCTGCTGTCACACGTATCGCGGCGTGGAAACACGTGAACGTTTTCCCGGCAGTCGGCGCTCGTTGACATTCTGCATCTCTGGCTGCAGCGTTACCTGCTGTGCCCTCTCTCTGCTGCCTTTAATATTCATCATGTGCTGTGCTTTGTTGTTTTTAATGCAGACCTGCTTCTCTATGCTGCTATCATCATTTAATAATGATACAATTAGCTCCTCTTTACATGGAGAATACAGAGAAGAGTCATTATTCCTTTACCAGTAGCCAGACGCTCCAGTCTCTTCCCGTGCTCGGGGGGGATGGCGTACCTGTGAGAGAGGACGGATAGTTAAAGAGCAGGCTGAATTATTTTTGACAGTGGACCTGAAATTCTCATTATGCACTGTAGCAAACACTGACAAGTTCTCTCAGCCAAACTCTGCAATTACAAGACTGCCATCAAGTGGTGGATTGAAGGATGGATGCAGCAATGCTTCTGAATTTTGTTTCCTGTGTTGCTAACGTCGTCATTCCTCATGTGAAAACAGGCGAATGTTCAGTGCATGCAAAAGGAAAAAACGGAGGCAGAAAGTGGGCGTGGTCCTGCCAGGAAGCACTTCTGCAGACTGACGCTCGGACGCCCTTTATGTCTGCGTCGTGCTCACTGGTGTTCAGATTTCATTTTCCACTTAAATTCACAAAGACTTTGAGGAAGCGCAAGGATCACATGAACACGGGACAACATGTCATGAAAGACGGCCAGTAATAATATTTTTTTTTTTTTAAAAAGAGAGTGAAGAGTGAAGTCGACATCAGAGACGTGCTGATCGTCAACACGACCATCGAGTTCAATGACAGAGAACTTTCCATGTGGTCACCTTGAGCCTGAGTAACTCTCTCTCTTACATCGAGTGGGAGGGACGAAAAGCATCCTGTCATCAATGGGTAAGAAGGTAACTAAAGGTCGTTGACTTGTGTAGTTTAACGTCTGCCTTATGTGCTTCTCCATGGACTTTATTGTTGTTCCATTTGAGTCTCTCTAGAGCTTTTGCTGTCCTTACTTTCAAGCGCCCTGCACGCTAAAGAGAGACAGGAAGTGTTGGGAGGAGAGAGAGGGAGAGGGGGATGACGTGCAGCAAGGGGCCGAGGTCGGAGTGGAACATAAGGAGCCCAGCCAGCTCCCCCACCCATCAAAGGGTTAATGTAAGTAAGTATAGCTTCATGACACCCTTTGGATGCATACACGCATAAAATGAGCTCTGGAATGAAATGTGGACGTGACGCTGTTCACTTCCTGCGTCACGCTGCTGATCTAATCTGAAGAGGGGAGTTGATGGAAACCGAGGCAGTGTGACAGGATTCCCTCCAGGTTCGGCTGGCCCTCAGGTTTGAGGCGTTTCTATCATCATATCACCTGTCAGCTTAACGGAGACGGCGAGAGACGGGGTGAGGAAAAAAAAAAAAAGCTCAGGTAGGAGGTGACATGGGGAGTTGGGAGGGGGGGATTGAGAAGAGGAGCATCTTTAAGCTGCTACCCTGCGGGGACGGGATGTCAAAAAAGCAGCAAGATGAAAGGGTGTGTATCAGTGTGTGTGTGTGTGTGTGTGTATCAGTGTATGTGTGTGTCTGACTGTGACACTGATCCCGGCGGGGTTGCAGGGCTCACTGCTCTAATGAGCAGAACTCCCTCCAGGGCAAGAGGCAGAGAGAAACGGAGCACAAAGAAATAAAAAGCTAACTCTATTTTTGATCTACCTGCATTCGTCAGCTCGGCTGCCACTTCATGGTGTTAACCCTGAAACCCCTTAAAAAACACACCTGAAAATCTGCCTTCAGACTGGATGAGAGTATGAAGACTAGATTATATCATCAACTAGAGCTGGGAATCTCTGGGTGTCGCACCAGTCGATTCAGAATCTATTTCCAATTCTGGATCCATGATTTAGAGTCTATTTTTGAATTCGTACGTCAGGATCGACTCCACTGCTGCTTCATTTGGCATCCAGTCTTAAAACTTAGCAGGGAGTGGCTAAATCTTTGGGATTGAAGGAATCTATTGAAAATCTCACAAGGTAAGAATCTCAATATTTACATCCATCGCTTCCCCCCCCCTTCCCACCTCTCCTGGAACCAAGTGATGCTAGTTCAAGTCTATGTAAACAGCTGATTATCCTTCTTCTAACATTTAGCCACCAGGTGTCGCCAGAGAACACGTGGTCAAGTTGCAACGTGACATGGACGTAGTCAAGCTGTTATTATTATCTGGGTGTTTGATGGTGCTGCTGGAGCTCGGGGTTCAGTGGATCCTGGCCGACACTTTGCGGAGCAGCTTCTGTGGTCGGTGAACGGGGAACGTGGTGTTTGAACGGGGGGGGGGGGGGAACGTGACATGAAATGTAGAAAGCCGTTTGATCAGTCAGAAAACTAGAAAAGTGCTGGACGAGCTCGAGACGGTCGTGCTGATATTGTTCGTGTCTTCAGTTTTCACACGACCAGAAATGTTGAACTTTGATACCAAACAAGCTAACGCTAACAACATGGATACCTAATAAGTGAACACCACAGCGACAAACAACAGGAACTCCAGCATGTGTCAAATCAGGAACGCTACTTTCAAAATGATGCTAGTTTAAAAAAAATGAAGGACCCAGTATTTGAGTGTGTGTTGATGTGATTCTGTTCTGTATTGTCTGTGTCTCCGTCTACAGTCCACAAGCAGGGACCAGGTGAGTTGTTGATTTTCTGTTCATTATTGAAATAGCTCCTTATTGAATTGCTATAAACAAACACTGAGAAGGATCTCTCTCTCTCTCTCTCTCATGTGTGCATATTCACGAGAAGCTAAAAAAAGGACGTAAAACATCAGTATGTGAATGAGAGCAGTTTTCTGTCGAGCTGCTGTTAATTCTACTGCTGTTTAAATAATCAGAAAATAGAATCTTACTTATCCGTACAGCTGCTACTTTATCTCGACGTCTATCGACCACTGCTGCTCTCTCCCTCGCCAGCTTCAGGTTTGTGAAATGTGACTTCATGCTTTTTCTTTTTTTTCCCCTCAGTTTGAGCTTCAGTGCACTTCATCAGTAAATGAAACAGAAAAGCATCAATGCAGATAAGAATGATGGCTCCCAAGAAATCCAACCATCTGCTCGAGCCCGTGGAGAACCACCCTCCTCTCCGTCTTTAATCTAATCCCTTCAGCTTCACTCCTCCGATACTCCAGAGCTCGCTCGCTGACTGCAGGTGACCACCTGGTCAGTGTGCAGAACACGCAGCGAGGGAACAAACACCTGCAACCGAAGGGCTGAGCCAATCAAACGAAGGCTATGAAACTGTCTCTAATTCACCATCTGAACCCACGTCATGAAAATCTGAGGAGCAAATATGGACACAGATTATAAAAGGACATTTCATACACTGTTCAGTCTTGCTTATATTTATCCTATATTTCATCAGAGAGATCTGAACATATCCTGAAATGGGAAGTCAGCATTAAGTTTTCTTTATCTGCAGCAAAACAGCCGACACGTTTCAGCACTGGGCCTTCCACGCCTCGCCGAAATAAAATAAACTTACAGGATATTCAGTGTGCTGGCTTCTCCGTTTCTTTTCAGTCGTGTTGCGGTCGTTCACCTCAAACTATGTTTACTGTCGAGTGTGCTTCCTTTCTTTTTCTGTTGCTGGTTTTTTTTTTTTTTAAAGTCTCGTCACACGTGAGAATATTTATCCGTCCAAGGCGAAGAGGTGAATTCAATGAGTTCAGCTGATAGCAGTCAGCTTGCGTTAGTTGCCGTGCCTATTGCAATTAACGGTATCCATAGAAACACGCAACATCAGCCCTTCCAGAAAAGCTACAAAGTTGTGCACTGATGACGCTTTTTAACTCCTGAACATAGGAGGCATTTGATTTTTTTTTTTTTAAGGTTCACTTCCTGCCTCACACTCACCAAGACTTGGGCTCTCCAAAGTGCAGGTAGTTGATGCTGTACAGGTCCATGTCTTCAGTGTGCCAGGAGAAAGTGGTTTTCCACATGCCGAAGTAAAGATACGGCGTGTTCACTCCCTGGATTGAAACGCCACAGTCCTCCTCGATCACGTCCAAAATGGAGTTGAGGTGGCCGATGTTCCACTCCTCCACATCCTAGGAGATTCAAAGCACGAGTGAGGGGAAGCTGCAGGGATTGATATTATAATCCACTTCATATAGAGACTAGAAGCACATGGTAACTCTGAGTCTGACGCACGTTTAAAAAGAGCGATGCCTCTGAACGCTTGATCAGAATCTGTAGTTTCAGTTTTTATGTTTAATATTGCACATGGTCCTTTTACAATTAAAAGTGTAAAAGATAAAGTCTGTTCAAAGTGTGAGCTTCACTTCTCAAATCTCATAAAGCTCGGGGTCGATATCAGAGATTACAATGAGACGACTTCTCTCAGCGATTAAGGATTAAAGAACGGGCCCGAGCTTTACGCCACTGTTACGTTAACAAACGTGAAGAAAGCAACTAAAGACCTTCTACCTCATCATACAGGCTGCCGCTGACATCAGCGCCATAGATTGGCGAGACGAAGGTGAGGTTCTTCCAGTATTTCCTCTCAAGATCTTCATAGTTCAGGTAGCGAGGTGTGCAGTACCTGCAGAGTGGAGAGGCGACGTAAGACAGACTGTTTTTATATATAAATATATATAGATATATATATATCATCATACTCACATGTCACTGTTAGCTAACCGCCTGAACTCCTGCACGCTGAGGGGCTTTTTCTGGATGTTGTACTGAGTGAAGAGCCCTGATTGGCCGGCCACCATCTGCTGTATGGGAGCATCGATCATCAGATCGTCTATGTCGTCATAGGTACGACGGGGCTTCCAGCCTTTCGGAGGAATCACCTGAGCCAGAGAAAAAGAGGAAGGTCACGCGGCACGTCAGATTGTGGTTTCACTTTTCTTTCCTTCTGACTAACTTTCGACTGCTTTCAATTTCAAATGATGAGTAATCCAACTCTTTATACGACGATACAATCTGGTCTTTTGAAGGTTTTACATTTGGGGGCTTTTGTGCCTTTATTTATAGAGACAGGTCAGGAAAGGTGCCACGGGTCGGATTCAAACCTGTGCTGCACGCTTCGAGGGCTGCAGCCTCTGTACATAGGTGCCCCCACTAGCCTAGTGGTTAGTGCACACGCCCAATGTACAGAGGATAAGGTCCTCGAAAGCAGGTGGACTGGGTTCAAATCTGACCCCTCTCTCTCTCTTCTCCTGTCTCTTCAATAAAAGCCAAAAATAAATCTCAACAGAAAAAAGGCAGACTTCTCACCTTAGCCAGTCCTGCACGGTGTGCACCCTGAGACTCCATGTAAACCAGGTACTGGTTGAAGTTTTGGAACTCTTCCATGGTGGGCCTGAAGGTCATGATCTTGCAGGTGGGGTTAGCAGGGGTGAACACCTCTGCTCCCGCCATCCTGCCACCTCACCAGGTCAAACCTACACACAAACACACAACTTAGGATGTCGACGTACGCACACGTTTGCACCGACTAAAGAAAAGCTACTAAAGATCAGATTCATTGTCTTCGGCAGAATCACTTTTATTTAAGTTATATTTCTTTAATACAGTGAGGCTTTCTGTCATTCATTTTATCTGCACGTTGGATGTGCCATTTACAGGAATATCTTTTTCCCCAGTTATTTAATTAAATAATTGACTCTATGGGGTATTATCAAGAGGAAGATGAGAGGCAGGCTGACACAGTAACCTGTTAAAAATAAGCTCTGACCAATGATTGAGTGAATAAAAGGATCAACATTTCTGCATTATTAATATCATTTTTTCATTTGTCTTTTATAATATTTTAAAGTTTTAAGATAACGGATTTCATGAGCAGTGAGATGTGAGATGTACGGTAATCATCAAGACTTAAAAAAAAACAAAAAAAACAACCTTTAAATACTTCACATAGCCGAGTGTTTAGTGTTGTGATTTTGACCTACGTCTGTGTGAGAAGTGTGTAACACCAGAACAAAAACATAAAGTAAATACAAAATAAATAAAACACTTCAATCTCTTAATAAAAGTCCCCAAAATAAACCTTGAAAAAAACATACATATTTCACTGTTTATCTGCAATTAATCTAGAATATATGCAAAAGGTTCTTTTCTTATTTTAATAATGGGAAAGGTTAACTTTCCTCATTCTTAGATTCACTTGTAAAAGTGTGTTGTTGCGTTAGTGCACAAAGCAGCAGGATTGCATGTTAGTGATCACTCCGCCACTAGATGGCGCCACAGATTCAACAAATGTCGATCAGATCCTTCCCGATGCCAACAACCCTTGTCCCATCCACCCATCCCACTCCCAACTCCGGCTACCCTGACCCCCCCACACCCTCTCCCCCCCCCCCCCCCCCCCCCCCCCCCAGACAAAGGGATCACTCCGACCCTCAGAGTCCACAGGGCTGAGAGATGAGAACTTTAAACGCAACAAGGCTCCAAACAACGACACAAAAGGCGTGCAGCGACTTGATTATGTAACATGTATGAAGGCTTACCCAAGATTATAAACACACAAATAATCTCTCTCCATGTGTTCAGACATTACTCTTTGTTTAGATTGTAAAGCTTTTATTAAAATAACTTTAATGAGGAATAATCAGCCTGCTATTCCTGCAACAACAACAAAAACACTTAGGATGAATAGATGTCATGTAAATAATGATTTAATCTGAATTAATGTATGAGCATTGCTCTGTTGATCTTTGTTGTCTGCAGAGTCGGCTAACTAGCAAAGTAACAGCGCAGCCTGCTAGCTCGTCTGATTAGCTTAATTATATTAAGATATTAACACTGATTAAAGTTTGCTTTTACGCGCATTCCTAACGCGTTTTATGGGCGACTGTCGTGAGCACTTAAACTTTGCTGTTTGTAAAAAAAGGGGAAAAGGGCATCGCTAACTATGAAGCTAACCTTGGCTAGCTAACTTCTTCAGTGGGGTTTAAATGCCTCTCTGCTGCAGACAGGGCCGGATAGCTAAGCTAGCGTGCTGCAAAACCAGTCTGTAGATTTGTTTTTTCGTGTGAATGTTGTCCGTCTGTATAGCTCAGGCTGAACGCAACTCAGACGGACGATGACAAAGCACACGACTTCGATACACATCGGCAATAAAACGTGTGGCCAACTTTACTCGATCGTGCAATGCTAGCTGCTAGCTCTTGATGGCTAACTCTGCACAGGAGTCACGAAATGTTCACTTGCTGTCTGATAACTCGGTTTTATGAGGATCTTTCATGAGCCTATTTCTCGAGCACACACACAACATGATGTTTTAGGCAAAAGTTCAGCGCATTACCTCGATAGAGAAAGAAATACGGGTCGGTGTTGTTGTTTATCCCCTTCCTTGTTCGTCCAGCTGATTCACATGACAGCTGGCTCTCTGCTGCTGCTGCTTCGTGCTCTGTAAGAGCCGTTGGTGCGTTCAGGGCCGCTATGTAGAAGAGGTGGTGCGTTCAGGGCCTCTCTATAGAGGAGATGGGGCGTTCACGGCCGCTTTATAGAGGAGATGGAGCGTTCTGGGCCACTTTGAAGATTAGACGATGCATTCAGGGCCGCTCTCTAGGGGACATGGTGCGTTCAGGATCGCTAAATAAAGGAGATGGTGCGTTCGGGCCGCTCTTTGAAGGAGGTGGTGCGTTCAGGGCCGCTACGCTCATTTGTCAACGTGCTAAAAGAGGTTTAGGTGAAGACTGTGCGATGATGGATTTATCCACGTACTGTGAGATCTGCGATTCAGATTCGCTGATCTGCTGTGAATAAAACAAACTTCTGATGTCTGTAGAGCTATGTGAATTAATGTTGTTTATATTTCCTGTTTTCCTGTTTTTTGAAGCTGCTGTAACAACTGAATTTCTCCCACTGAGGTATTATTAAAGTTTATCCTTGTGTCTTAACAGCGCTATATTCATAAACTTGCCTTGCCTTACTTATCTTGTGCACTCAATATATGTTTAGTGTGAGTACAAGTGTAACTTCTGCAGGACTTCCTTGAAAAAGATAAGAAATAAAAAAAAAGTTAGGCCTAGATAAAAAAATAAAAAAAAATATATATATATATATATTTTTTTTTAACTCTTTCGGACTTAAGGGCCATTAATAATCGTTTGCTCACAATTAGATGACATCATGAAAGAAGATTATGTTGGGTGTATATGTTAATTATCTTGTGCACAAAATGCCTTCCAGTGACAGGTGTTGCAAATTAGCACTACTTGCGTTGGATTATAGTTTGTCCATGTAGCCTATGTTGTATCAGTCTAACAAAATACAAAAAATTGTAGACAACTTTCTCATGGGGCTCCATGAATTATCTTGTGCTTAACTTATGTTTACAAGTTAAAGTCAAAGGAAAATTTTCAGAGATTTTTTTGTGTGGATGTTCTACAAAACTTACCAATCAGTCATATCGTGCAATAGTGTCACTATTTATGTAAGGACTAATAGAGCTTTACGTTTTACTTTTCGTGTTTTGTGCTTTGGAGGTTCTGCAAAGGTTAAATAAAGAACCTGTAGAAAACCTTTGGAGAACTGAGAGAAGGTTCCCTGGAACTTTTCTAATAATAATAATAATAATAATAATAATAATAATAATAATAAACTTTCAAAAAACCTTGAAAGACAAAATAAAGTACATGCATATTCTCGTATCCTTTTAGCATTTATTCCATTTATTTATATGTGATGTATGATTTAAATGAATCACCCCGATGCCCTAAAAACCCAGATATATACTCACCTTTATGAAAAATACATTTGTTTTATCCCTGTCAGAGCCGCTGGATGGGTAGACGACGCAGCTGCTGAGGAGTGGCTGCAGCGCCTGCAGTTACCTCCGTTGACCTGAGGGGGCGCTGATGACCCGTCTGCAAACATGGCTGCTCAGGATGAACTCAGTAAGTTTTCTCTCTGCGTTATTTGTGATAAATATGTGATTTAAACGTCGGCGCACCAATGACTGGTTAACGCACACTGAACAAACAGGCAACCATTGTGTTTTTTCCCCTCATAGGCAGGATAATGCTTGGTTGAGTTTAAAATAAATAAAAAAAACTGACAGGAATGATAGTTAGCTTCCCCGGCTATGCTGCTAGCTCGAATGCTAACGTCAGAAGGCCGTCTGCCCAGTCATGGTCAAAATGAAACTATCACGTAGGCTGACTATACGTGTCTAAAATCAAACTTTTAAAGTGCAGATTGAAAACATGGATGTTAAGGCGTATGTAGGATTCATTTCGTGTGATGTCACTGGTTGTTAAAAGACAAGAAAGGATGAAATGCGTGGATAGTCATTTTGTCTTCTAGCTAGCTGGTTGGAGAGCCATGCAGGGCTGGGTGATGTTTGCACCAACACAGCAGCTGACAGGACAGATTATAAACCCAAACTGGAGACACATAAACCACTGAATGTGTCTATTTGTATTATTAATCTTATTTATTCCCTCTTAAATGAAGCTGGAGCTCGAACAGACTGGTTGCATCCATCCAAAACTAAAGCTATTGTCCATTTTTACTATAGCTGAGATATTCTGTTTTTAAAGTATGTCTGTGATGATTAATGTGTCCCATTGGGGTGTCACTTAAAACACAGTTAAAGAGGACCCACACTTTGCAGGCAGGGCTCCAATCTTCCAGACCTCACCAGGGTGTGACACATTTCTACATGCAAGGAAAAGATAAGAGATTATCAAAGTTTAAAATCTGCTTTTTGTTTGTTTGTTTTCTTTTTTACAGATCAACTGGAGCGTGTGTTCCTCCGCCTGGGCCATGCAGAAACAGATGATCAGCTTCAGGACATTATCTCCAAGTTCCTGCCCCCTGTGCTCCTCAAACTCTCCAGCGTGCAGGAGGGCGTGCGGAAGAAAGTAAGAACGGCTGGGGTTTTTTTTTCTCGTTTCTCTGCCCGATGAGATCACAACGACTACCTCGAGCTGCGCCTCAAGAAAACTCAATCAGTTTTTATTTGTGTCACGCGGCCACTTCATGACAAGTTTTATCTCAAGGCAAATTATACCGCTTTTCTGCGAGGGGCTGAAGCCGATCCCGGCTGCACCCTTGACTCAGAGCTGACCTATAAAGACCGATGACCAGCCACACTCACATTTACACCTACGAGCAATTTTAGAGTCACCAACTAACCCAGGAAGCCTTATTGATTGATTAAACCCGAACATGCAAAGTCATGTTGTGCTGACATTTTCCAAAATAACCTCTTTTACTCCCCGCTGTTAGGTTATGGAGCTGTTGGTGCACCTTAACAAGAGGATAAAAAGCCGACCTAAGATCCAGCTCCCAGTAGAAACTCTGCTGGTGCAGTACCAGGATCCTGCAGCCGCCTCCTTCGTCACGGTAAGGATCAAATGTATCCAGCCTCAGTTTTGATCAACTCTGACAGAGACTGAAGACTGTAGTTTCAAGTGTAGATTTCATATTGAGATGAAAAGACATCTCATTAATGACCCGGAAGTTTAACTAGACATCTTATTAGTTACTGCAGCTAATAACATGTCTCGTTATGTCTGCTGTTTAAACGCCCTTCATGTTTTTATATTCAGTATTATTTTCAGCATTTTTATTCTTCTTTTAAACGGATTTTATTTTAGTTTATAAATTGAGAAGAAGTTTGAGGTTTTTTTTGTTTTTTTAGAACTTCACAATCATCTACATCAAAATGGGCTACCCCCGTCTGGAGGTCGGAAAACAGTGTGAGCTGGCCCCAACCCTTCTCACTGCCATGGAAGGCAAACCACAGCCTCAGCAGGACAGGTGAGCACAGACTTGAATATGACCTTTGACCCCACCCCTTAAGCATACAAATGTTTGAAGCTTTTCAATCCCAATAAACACGCTTTGAAGAGATTATGAGAGATCTATAAAGGGTCTGTGCCATAAAATCGAAGGTATAGGGGAGTGCAATATTCAATTCAAATTCAATTCTAAAAACTTTATTTGTCCCCGGGGGGGCAATTCAAGGGCACACAGAGCAGCAGATAACGACAGTGCAACTATACTAAAACATTTAACCAATCAACAAAGAATAAAGTGTCAAGAATGTTAGTACAGGTTAGAATATAATCACAGCGTTAGATACGCAGAACAGCAGAGAGTAAAGTGTCTAGATGTTGGTGTAATAGAAGATCAATAAAGTCAGTGCATTAGAATGAATGATGTTGTGTGGGTGTATGTTCAATAGAAAGAGCACGTGCAAATGAAGTGATGTGTGTGTTCTGTGCTGTTAGGAAGTTTGTACAGACGTTAGTGTTGCTGCTCCTCTTTGAACTGTCGTATGACATCTCTCTCTCTCTCTCTCACTCTCACTCTCACTCTCACTCTCTCTCTCTCAGCCTGATGCACCTGCTGATCCCGACCCTTTACTACATGAAGTATCCTGCAGACACCTCCAAGATTGCATCTCCATTTAACCTAACTGAGAGGCCGAAGACCGTGCAGCTGCTTCTGGAGTTCATGTTGGACGTTTTGCTGATGCCTTACGGGTCAGTTCCTGAATACAAATCCGTGTTTTGATATTGTTAGCAATATTCGCACGTTTGCTTCAAAAAGCTGCGCTCTGACCCTTCCAGGTTTGTGCTCAATGAATCCCCGACTCGCCCTGCTCCCTCCTCCTCCCAGGGAGGTTCAGCAGACGGGACAGTGGCTACAGGTGGGCAGGGGCTCCCCCAGCCTCCGCCTGGGATGAGCGTCTATGCTGCAAAGAGGGTGATTGGAGAAGCCCAGTGGAGCGCTGAGCAGCTGGAGCAGGTACACTGACTGATTTGTGACACTCTTAAAGTGCAGAGATTTATGCACTCGCATGCATATATCCTCATAATAATTATGCGTCTGCATGATGCACATTGGGCCACTTTTATTGCGTTCGCTGATCGCTCTTTCACTTTGCATGGTTCTTTCAGTGTAAGCTGGGAATAGTGAAGTTCATTGAGGCGAAGCAGGTTCCAGAGGTGGAGACAGTGGTGCACCTGGTGGTGGCATCAAGTGACACCCGACACAGTGTGGCCACAGCGGCTGACCTGGAGCTGAAGAGCAAACAGAGGTGGGTAAAACAGATCTGACCTCTGACTCAGTTTACTGTACGGTCTGTTACGTCTGTTCTTTGTCCATCTCTACTTTGTCGATCTTAATCTCTGTCTTCTTCTTTTATTATCCATCAGCATCATCGATTGGAATAATCCTCTAATTATCAACAAGATGTTCAAGGTGTATCTGGGTGATGTTCCTCTGAAGACGAAGGTTTGTCTGTTCAGCATTTTCTTGTTTTTTTTTTTTTTAAACTGTGAGTCTCTCTAAGATATGAGGTGAAGCTTCATACGTTGTGCGGCAGGGGGGAAATATGAAGCAAGAGCTGAAGCACGAGCCCGTGAGCACCAGAGTCAAACTGAAGATCCTGCCTCATCTCCTGCGCTCGCGCCTGGCCGCAGAGTGTTTCCCAGCAAACATCCAGGTATGTTGTTTTTTTTTTTCTGGGGCAGAAAGCGCAGGCTGTATGCTGAGGAGTGTTTGCATGAAGCGTTTGTGTGCTCAGAAGAAAAGCGCTGTAGGTCCGTCCTGTCTCTATGGCAACGGCCGCTGTATGACCGACAAGTCTCCGCTACTTTTTACTGTATTTTTTTTAATTTGAGATTTATTTATTTTTTTACCCGGTCAAACACGGCGTAAACAGGATGTGAGTGCAGCAATATGAGGAATATCATACAGAGCGCCAGAGTAGTTGACGTGGTCTTTCTGATCAGTTGAACAATATTTAACTTGAGCGGCCGCACAGCAACGCTGGGAAGAATAGATACTTTTTTTCTCCAGGCGGCTGCCTGCTGATGCAAACACTCTCTTCTCAAAAACAGCAGGAACAAAAAATTAGAAATGGGACCTAAGTGTTATAAAAATCAAAAAGGGCTAAATATTGAATTTATTGTTTATGGCATCATAATTCTTTGATTGTCTCCACAGGTCGTGTATGACGGTCTGTTTGGGGCGAGCACCAACAACAAGCTGCTGTCTCTCACTTTGCAGTTTGTCCATCACATCTGCATGGTGTAAGGACACTTAATCAGTTCATTAAACATCCGCCATCTTTCTTTCTTTTCTCCAGTTCTAATAGTCGTGTTCGATCTTTTTTTGGGGGGGTTTTAAATGTTTTCCAGATGTCCTGACACGAACAAACCTTTGGGACTGATGCTCCTCAATGGTCTCACCAAGCTCATCAATGAATATAAGGAGGTAAATAAAACAAGTGACGATACTTATTTAACCTTCAACTTGCAGTTTATTAATATTCGTACATTGGTCACTGCAGGATCCGAAGCTGCTGTGTGTCGCCTACTCTGCTGTTGGAAAACTCTCGAGGTATCACCCAACGTGTTTCCTGCTTGAATTAATATTCTTCAAGCTGACAGTGTTTAACAGTTTCTTCTGTCCCCTTAGCCGCATGCCACAGCTGTTCACAAAGGACATTGCACTTGTGCAGCAGTTTTTTGAGTCCATGTGCAAGGTAGGTGGAAAGGTCTTTGAAGAGTCTCACAGTTGAGCTGCTGATCCCAGGAGAGCACAGTGTATAACCAGCAGTCTTCTTTAGGAAGAGGCAGATGTCCGCCTTGCCATCCAGGAGGCTTTGTCCATGATGGTTGGAGCTTATGCCAACCTGCAGGGGGCGCTGCTGAACCTGATGGAGGCCCTGGTGGCTGCGTACATTGGGAAGGTGAGGGCGCACGGGCAAAATACTTTTTTCATTATTTTTTTTTCATGAGTTCTTTCTCGTTAAGTTACCAGACATGAGGAGAGTTAAAGGTTCTTGTTTTTTTTTTCTTTCTGGCAGCCGGAGGTGCAAGTTCGACAGGTGGCCATGAAGTTTGCCAGCACAGTGTTTGGTCCTGATCACGTGCCATCGAGATATCTGCTGCTACTGGCAGCCGGAGACCCGTACGTCACAAAACACACAGAAATAACATGAATGAATGTTCTGTATGTCCATATTGAAACATGAAAGCTCTTCTTGCATCATATACACCGAACTACAACTCAGATCTAATTAAAGTATTATAACAAGACCAACGATACAACACTCAATGAAGAATGAATAAAATGGTCTGGCAGAATAAAAGGATTTAAATAAGTAATGATGAGATAAAACAATACAAAACAATGGTTGAAAGGTAACTCCAAGGTTTTTGAGAATTTGACATTAAGTCACGGGGAACCAAGGTACAACAACTTGGATCAATAATCAGCTGCTCTGCTTTGTCCTGATTTAATTTAAGCTTTCTTACAGATCTGAGAAAAGCTGCATGTCATCAGCATTGCAGGGAAACGAGATAATGTGTCTTTGTATATAGTGAAAAAGCTAAAGTGGTCCCAAGGGAGACCCCTGAGGGAGTCCAAAGTGGGCTGAGGGTGATGATGGCTGATGTTCCTGTGGGATGGTGAAATGATCGGGGTGTCTGTGTTTCAGGAGGGAGGAGGTGGCTGGGGAGGCCAAGAAGGTGCTTCGAGCTTTACCCACAAAGAGCTCAGAGAAGGAGGGACCGAAGCCAATGCCCTCCTTTCCTGACATGGTGGCCTATGTCCAGGAGAAGGTAAGACCGAGGCAGTACAACGAGGCTGTCTGTGCATAAATAGACACTGTATGTAATCTGGTGTCTTTTTGATCTTGTCTTCATCAGGCAGCTCAGAGGATCAAGACTCCTGCTAAGTATATTGTTGGAACATCCACTATTCCTTTCAACCCGTCTGCATTTGCAGAGGTAGATATTGAATATGACATTAAGGGGTTCTAAATGTAGTTTTTCCATAGAGGAGGGAAAAAAAAGTCACTTTTTTTTATTTTTTTCCCCAGATCGTTCTGTACCTGAGGATGTGTCTGGCCCACAGTGCCGGAGCCACGCCCATGTCGACGCGCCTGCCAGACATGCAAGATGATGCACCGGCAATCGGCCGCTACGTTCAAACGCTGCTGTCCTCGGACCAGCCGACGGTGTCAAAGGGACTTGAGGCAAACCCCGTTCACGTCTACATGGATCTGCTGCAGCAGCTGCTGTCTGCTGTCGGAGGTGAGAGACGGGAAACCGCTCTGTCTGTAGGGTGCATGAAACTTCATTGTTGCTGTAAGCCTCTTAGAGCATCGAGATGACTTTTAAAACATGATGCTGTAGTGAAGTTATTATAAGAAATGCAATGATTTGCAACACTCTTCACGGTTGGACAACAGATGTTTATTGCACTCGATGTTTGATCCCTCAACAGGAATCCCAGTTATGTATTGTCTGCTGGAAGTGGTGTCTGTGTGCCCGCAGAAACTGGCTCCAAGGTTCATTGATAAAATTGACTGGATTAAAGTGAGTATCCTTTTATCTCTCTTTTATTTATTTTCAGTATGTAAGAAGAAGTCGACTTAAAATACATCTGTAGCACAAAACGATTGGTTTAAAACCAAGCTGCTGCTTACAGGTAAAAAAAAAATTCAACCAGTGGGAAGTGCAAAACAAAAAAAAACTGCAGTTCCAGTTTTGGAGGCTGGCTCTAAAAGCGAAGCACTCCCCATGAAGTCCCGTATTTAAAGCAGAATTACACATGACGACAGACTTTTACAGAAAAACTATTTGGTATCAGTTGCTTGTTTCTGTCTTGGTACACAAAAAAGAGTTGTTTGCATTTTTGCATAATTAGGGGCGTGGCTGACAGGTGTAGCTGTTTTCCTGGAGGCCTCAGTCTCCGCCTCTAGATTGATTAGAAGTTTGTTTTAGTAGATATGGTGACCGCCTTCATCGGGGTTCATGTAGCCTCTTCAGAAAGCAATAAGTCCGTCCATGTTTTATACATAAACCATGAGCCCTGATTCACATGCTACACTGAGCTGTAGTAACAGCAGATGTTCTCTCTCCTCCAGAGTCTGATGAACACGAATAAGGAGGACATGAGGGAGCTCGCGGCACAGCTGTATGCTTTGGTGGTCTCCACTATGACGGGCAACGAGCTGCAGATGGCTGTGCAGCACCTGGTCAAATTCACCAAAGACAACCACGTATGGCACCCCGTCTCTGTGGAGCGTTTTTCTCCTGTTATTACGTATTTGAATCATGGCCGATAAATGTGTTCTGGTGGTTTTTTTGCACCGCAGAGTCCTGAGACTCAGCACGGCGCCATCTTGGCTCTGGGCTACATGGTGGGACGGTACATGAGCAGGAGGAAAGCGGGGAACGACTCGCAAATGAGCCCACCTCCAAAAGAAGACGACGAACTGGTTGCCATGGCCACCAAGACGATTGGTACGCGGTTATTTTGCGGCGATTTTATCTGCAGACACGGCTAAATGAATAACAAGTGATTCTCTCCCTCCTTTGACACCAACGCCTCTGTTTTAATGCTATCTAACCTTTTTTTTTTTTTTTTTTTTTTTTTACCTGAACACAACGTCCTCCCAGGTTCTTTCTTGGACAGCAGCAGTGCACTCCTCGCTGTCGCAGCGTGCACGGCTCTCGGAGAAATTGGGCGCAACGGCTCCCTGCTGATCCCGGCAGAGGGGGAGGGCTTCACCAAGCTGTCCACGGTGGATAACCTGCTGGCTCGGATCCCCTCCGGCAAGGAGAGCACAAAGGTGAGCTGGCGCTGCACTACAGGAAGTAGCTGCTTGGGATGTGTAGTTCAGCGATGGGCCACCTTTGATTTAATTATCTTGTTTGTTTGTTTTTCTTTGTGCTTTTTTTCATAGATGAAGGAGCGATCAATCCAGACGCTGGGTTACCTTCCCGTGGGAGACGGAGACTTCCCTCACCAGAAGAAGCTGCTGCAGGGTCTAATGGACTCTGTCGAGGTAAGAACAACATCTGTAGCATCACTAAGCATGCAGAGCTTTGAAAACACGATAACATGTCTTTAATTATAGAAGCGCTCTGGTGGACACCAGGAAAGAATAATCCAAATGTTGCTTCTATTCAGGACTCGTTTTCAAAATCAGAAAATCAATCAAGTTTGAGCTCATCGATGTTGCTATCCAGTCCCGTAGGTGCTTTAAAGTAACAAGATATTTGGGTTTAGACTTAGACTGAACTTTATTGATCCTTTTGGGATGACTCCCTCAAGGAAATTTAGGTTCCAGCAGCATATACAATAAAATGTAGCAGGTAACAATATAAAGAATAAGATAGAATAAATAATAGAACACTCTTCCGTTGGGAAAAAAAAAAAGATTAGCGAGGTTGTTAGCTGTGAAACTACGTCTCCATCCCTCGTTTGCACACGCGTGTTTTCAGCGCTCAAACTTTGAACCGTCGGAATGATTTGATCTCACACCGATTTTAAAAAACAGACTCTCATGTTGTTGTATTGTTATGATCAGGTGAAGACGATCAAAGCTTCAGCAGATTTGTGTCTGTTCGAGGTCGTTAAGAAGAAGGTCATTAACATTTTCTCTCTCTCTCTCTCTCTCTCTCTCTCTCTCTCTCTCTCTCTCTCTCTCTCTCTCTCTCTTTAGGCCAAGCAGGTGGAGCTGCAGTTCACCGTCGGAGAAGCGATTACCAGTGCTGCGATAGGTACCGGCTCTGGAGCTGCCAGGGACCCGTGGACCTGCACGGAGGACCAGTACAGCCCACCACACAGTAAGGACTGTTAGTGATGGTGGAAAAAACAAAAACAAAGGGCCTGTTTGAGCACACATGAAGAGTGGAGCGGGCAGAAGACCGACAGGATGGACTTCATTGGGGTTTCATTGAGACATTAATATTTGAAACACGCGTTGAAATGGATTTAGTAAAAATTTCACACTTCATTTTTTTTTTTTTTTTACCTGTTTGACCCATTTTGTCCGGTCGCTTCTTTCTCTTCTTTCAGATGTAAAAAACAACGATGTGGTTCCCTGGGTCCTTAACGCCATCCTGTCCAAGTACATAGGCAGCCAGAATCCCCATGTCCGACAAGCGTCCTGCATATGGCTGCTCTCTCTGGTCAAGAAACTCAGCCAACACAAGGAAATCACAGTGAGTGAATCACACTACTTTCATTTATGTTCCAGGTTTTAAGGTAGCTGGACTCACCAGATCTCTGTGAATATTGTCGGATGCTTGGTCTTATATATATATATATATATATACGCTATAATCGTTTGTTTCTTCTACAGTCCCATTTGAAGGAGATCCAGGTGGCGTTCATCTCCGTTCTCTCTGACCCCGATGGTAAGACGACGTCTGCGCCCGCCATCTTCTCCCTTTTTCTCTCCACACCATCTGTTCTTCATCCCGCTCTTCTTCGTCTTCTTCTTTTTCTTCTTCTTCCTCTCCTGCGTAGAGCTGAGTCAGGATGTGGCGTCTAAAGGTCTGGGTCTCGTCTACGAGATGGGAGGAGAGGGCGACCAGCAGAAACTGGTGTCCACGCTGGTGGAAACGCTCATGACTGGTAAAAGGTAATTAAAGGGTTAAAGTGAAGAAGTCAGGAGTCAAGAGCCGAACGAGGCCCGTGTTCGCCGAACGAGGACCGTGTTCGCCGAGCGTTTGTTTTCTGATCACCTGCGAGGAGAGAGAGAGCGAGTCGTCTGGAGAACAAACACATGGCCAGCGTCTTTTTTCCCGAGCGCTCCGCCTTTTCACTGCGTCCACTCCGAGCACTCAAGTTGAAAACTTTTCAGAAAGGCGCTGGTGATGTCACGGGCGCTCTTTTCCTCGTGTATTCTCGTCCCTGCAGTTTTGCCGTCTTGTACTCACATCCTGTTCGCTCCGTGTCTTATAAAAACGTACAGTAAAACGTAACGCAGCAGCGGCCATCGTTAACACACTGTTGTCATAGAGACAGGACGGGCGTGCAGCGCTTTTCTAAAACTCTACCTGTGGACACGAGGCCTTCGACCCTCGGCTGGTTTGAGGAAACGTTTTTTTTTTTTTTTTTACAAACTGTTTGTTTGTAAATGTAATTGTTGTTCATGTGTTCGAACAGAGTGAAACACGCCGTCTCTGAAGATACAGAGGTGTTCCAAGGCGAAGGGTTGGGGAAAACGCCTGATGGGTGAGTCATGTGACCTCACAATGTGACATTTATTTTTTGGATTTTGCAAATAAAAAATGGATAAAATGACTTCCTGTTTTTTTTTACATTAATTACAATAAAGATCTACTTTTTTTTCTCTCTCTCTCTCTCTCCCTCTCCCTCTCCCTCTCCCCCTCTCTCTCTCTCTCTCGACAGTCATGGCCTGACCACGTACAAGGAGCTCTGCTCATTGGCCAGCGACCTGAACCAACCCGATCTTGTCTACAAGTTCATGAACCTGGCCAATCATCACGCCATGTGGAACTCCCGCAAGGTATCCTGCTTCTCTTTTCCCCGGGCTTCACACGCTCACTCTGTTTCCTCGCCCGCTCGCTCGCCCTCCTCGGGTCGTCTCACCTTCTCGTCTCCTCTTCTAGGGAGCAGCTTTCGGTTTCCACATGATCGCAGCCAAAGCCGGCGAGCAGCTGGCCCCGTTCCTGCCCCAACTTGTTCCCCGTCTGTATCGCTACCAGTTTGACCCCAACCTGAGCATACGGCAGGCCATGACCAGCATCTGGGACGCACTGGTCACTGATAAGACCCTGGTAGGATCTCCGATTTATACAACATGAAAAATCTTCAGATGAACGGATAACGACCTGCTGAAAAGGAAAGCTGATTATTGATGATCGTTCATGTTTGTTTGTTCGGATGTGATTCAGGTGGATAAGTATCTGAAGGAGATCCTGCAGGATGTCATTTCAAACCTGACCAGCAACACGTGGAGAGTGCGTGAGTCCAGGTACGCTAACGTCGCTAACGCTTTGGGCACCGCCATTTTGTTTTATTTAACCAGCTAATGAACCCTGTTAGGACAAAGATCTCTTTTTACACTGTCGTCGAGACCAAGCGGGCGGCAACATGTGTTTTAAAGCCAGGTCTAAATTACACCAGAATCTTTGAAATTAAACTCTTAAAGTTTACAATTTTTAATATTGATCTTTTGATGAACGCCGAAACCCGTCGATCTAATTTGTTAATAAATTTGAGTTTTCTTGCTGGAGCTTTTGGACCTTTTGAACCTTGTGCCAGAAAATCCTGCTGACACAGTACTAGGATTTCTGTTTTGGTTGCCATGGTAACGAGATATGGAAATGGTCAGTTTGGCTAGTGTCTTATCGCAACGTCCTCAAACATAGAAATACATTACTTACACATAGAACTGTTGATGAAGACGACCTTCAGTAAACGTGAGAGTTGTTGTTAATTGTTGCTACTGAAGAACGATGTGTAACGTGACTTCCTTCCAGCTGCATGGCTCTGAACGACCTGATTCGCGGCCGCCAGGCTGATGACCTCATCGACCACCTGGCGGAAATTTGGGAGACACTTTTCAGAGTCCTCGACGACATCAAGGTGAGCAGGATCAGCGTGTTGTGAAATTTGGCTGTCAGATGGAGTTTGTTAAACACTCTGACACACGGCGCTCTCGGTTTTAATCTGACTTTTTTTTTTTTTTTTTTTTACATTTCAGGAATCAGTGAGAAAAGCTGCAGACTTAACGCTGAAGACACTCAGCAAGGTACAGTGTTTACGAAAATGTTCCTGTTGTTTTTTATCACCTTTACCATTGATGGTGTGCTCACAGCCTCATCTCTCTCTCTCTCTCTCTCTCACTCGCTCTTTCTCTCTCAAGGTGTGTACTCGTATGTGCGAGTCGACGGGCTCCGCCGCCCAGAGAACTGTAGCCGTCATGTTACCGACCCTGCTGGAGAAAGGCATCGTGAGCAACGTGTCAGAGGTCCGCTCACTCAGGTAACGTGTTCTTTATTCTCACACACACACACACACTCTTACATCAGAATAGATTTGTGACCACTGCTCGTCTTTTCTACGCTCTCTCTTTCTCCCGTCCAGTATCCAGACGCTGGTGAAGATCAGTAAAACCGCCGGGGCCAGACTGAAGCCTCACGCTTCCCGTTTGATCCCAGCTCTTCTGGAGGCTCTCAGCACCCTGGAGCCCCAGGTCCTCAACTACCTCAGTCTCAGAGCCACGGAGCAGGAAAAGGTAAGCTCAGCTCCGTGTTCATCGAGCTCCTCGTTTTGTTTTTTTTAAATTTCACAGCCTCATGATTTCTGTGTCGTCTCTAGAGTGCCATGGACGCTGCCAGGCTAAGTGCTGCCAAGTCCTCTCCGATGATGGAGACAGTGAACATGGTGAGAAGACAAACGTCCTTTCTTTTTTTTTGTCTTTTTTTTGGGACTTCACAGAGAATCTAAACCTGACAAAACGCCGCTCGCTGGTGACGCAGCGTCCCCATGTGTCGAGGTTATTAGTCCTCAAACGGGCGGCCCAGGTTCGTCTGCCATCTTGATTTTGTGCAGCTTCTTTCATGTCTTGTTTCCTGAGTTCCCCCTCCGCCCGCTGCCCGTCAGAGACATTTGTGCAGAAGCTTCAAATCCGTCAGCAGTCACCTCGTGTACCGGAGGCAAATCTCTTCAAGCCAAGACTTCCTTTTGTCATGCAACATTTATGTCAAGACACATTCTCAGGAGAGGTTTCTCTTCAGTTTCATCAGTAGATAAAAGCTTCACTCCAGCTGACTTCAGCTGTTTGAATCTGAAAAATAAACTCTGACAATGAACGAGTCATGAGTAGAATGATAGTGATCTGTACGTCTGTCTGACTCCCTTGTGTCGCCCTTCACAGTGTCTGCAGCACCTGGATGTGTCCGTGCTGGGAGAGCTGGTTCCCAGACTCTGTGAGCTGCTCAAGAGTGGAGTTGGCCTGGGCACAAAGGTAGAGACCCCCCCCCCCCTGTTCAGTACACTCTGATTCTTAGATATCATCAGACTCACGTCACTCTTTCTTCTCATCCCAGGGCGGCTGTGCCAGCGTCATCGTCTCGCTCACGGTGCAGTGCCCTCAGGACCTCACGCCGTACTCAGGTAGCGTAGAAGGAGCCGCTCGAGACGTGCAGCTGTGTTCAAGTCGGCTCACATTAAAGCCTCTCGTGTGTTTCCAGGTAAACTGATGAGCGCTCTGCTCAGTGGAATCCACGACAGGAGCAGCGTGGTGCAGAAACAATTTGCCTTCGCTTTGGGCCACTTAGTGAGGGTAAGAGGTGCATGTGTGTGTCTGTTCTCACACGACACAATGTTTTCATGGACGCAGGAAGCATGAGAGGTTTTTTTTTTTTTTTTTCTAAATGTGCTTGTTTTTTTTCCATCAGACGGCGAAAGACAGCAGCGTGGAGAAACTCCTCCTGAAGCTGAACAGCTGGTACTTAGAGAAAGAAGGCAAGACAACACAGACATCTATTTTTGTGACTTGTGATTTATGTGACACAAAAGGACCAGATACAAAACACTGACATTATAGTAATGAGAAGGGGTGGAATTAAAAACATTTAACTAATTAACTCAGGGCTTTCTAATTAATTAATCGCATTTTAAGTGCATCACAATATTTGCCCTAAAAAGCAACATTTTCAATCTAAATGGATTTTAGTGGATGAATGAATACAATGCATGCAGTGTTACTTGCTTCTCAGTTTCATAAAGCTGTTGGATCTTGTTTGAAATAGTTTTTCTGCACAGCAGCTGGAAAGTTGGATTACGTTGCTATCTTTAGCACATTTTCTAACCCCTTATCTTCTAAAAACTAATAGTGGTCTACATTCCAGAGCAACCAATTTAGCGAGTGAATTTGTAAGTTTATCAGACGGTGAATTACTAATTTTGTTCCTGAAGACAGTCATGTGGTCGAGTTTAGGCTGCAAACGCTTCTTGTTTGTGCTTGTGGCGAAACTAGCGCGAAGCTAGCGATAGGCTAGCGCGAAGCTAGCGATAGGCTAGCGCAAAGCTAGCGATAGGCTAGCGCAAAGCTAGCGGGTAGCAATGACAAACAGTTCCGCGCAGTTCATGAGGCAAACTATGATTAAATGCTTTAAAAAAAATTAACGCGTTATTTTCTTGTAATTAATTAATCGTAATTAAGGCGTTAAAGTCCCACTCCTAGTAATAAGTTTATCCAAAAGCACCTTAAAATAAAATCAAAAATCAAAACCTACCTGAAGAAGCAGCGTCTGTCTGTGGTTCGTTTATTTTCTTGCAGTTAACCAAACTTTTACTTTCCTCTCTCTCTCTCCACCAGAGCCCGTTTACAAGTCGTCATGTGTGTTGACCGTGCACGCCATCAGCCACTACAGCCCTGATGTGCTGAAGGGCCACGCGTGTGTGGCCCTGCCGCTGGCCTTCCTGGGAATGCATCAGGCTCCCGGTCCTGACGAGGAGAAGGGTGAGAGCCACGACGCCACGCTGTGGGCTGAGGTGTGGCAGGAGAACGTCCCAGGTGAGGACAACGCGAGTCATTTAGGCATCCGAAGAGTCGTCGCCCTTCACGCCAGTCCCCTTTGAATAAAAGTCTTTCAAACTTTCTCGGCTGGCAGGAAGCTTCGGAGGCATCCGGCTCTACATGACGGAGCTGATCGCCATCACTCAGAAGGCTCTGCAGTCCCAGTCCTGGAAGATGAAGGCTCAGGGTGCAGCTGCCATGGCAACCGTTGCCAAGGAACAGACGGGCTCACTGGTGGCCCCACACCTCGGCATGGTGCTAACGGCATTAATCCAGGGACTATCTGGGCGCACGTGGGCAGGAAAGGTAACGTCGGATTCACGATAAAGAAGCGAAAAAACACAAATGATAAAATCTGATTGTTTCGCTTGAATGTTTTTGTTTTGTTGTTCAGGAGGAGCTGTTGAAAGCCATCGGTTCTGTCGTCTCCAAATGCAGGTGAGCCGCCTTCGACAACTTCTCTGTGGAAACGTTTTTATCTTGAATTCTTCCGTTATTTTGACTTCCTCGATTCCTCTCTCGCCTCTCAGCGGCGAGCTGCAGAAGCCGTGCGCGGGCCAACCCAGCGTCCCCGAGGTGCTGGAGGTCGTGCTGAAGGAATGCCGCAAGGAGAGTCTCGTTTACAAGATGGCGGCTCTGCGCTGTGCAGGAGACGTGCTTCAAAGCAGCCAGGAGGACCGCTTCAGCGACATGGCCGAGATCCTCTTCCCTCTGATCAAGAAGGTCGAACGATTAAATCTCCTCTGTTGTGATCGAAACGTCCCAGTTTGACACGTTCAGGAGTGGCTCAATCCTTCTTCCTGTTTCCCCCCCATCAGAGCTGCCCGAAGAGCGGCGCTGCGTCTGCGCGCTCACGCGACGACGACGACGCAGACGTGAAGGAGAAAGAGTTGCAGACAGAAGCGCTGCTCTGTGCTTTTGAGAGTCTCGGAAAATCCTGGCCCAAAAACCCCCAGACTCAGGGTACGTGACAGTTAGCGTTAGTGTTCCAGTTAGCGTTAGCTTCGTGCGCTACTTCCCCCGGAGTATTCATTTAGTTGTGTTTTTGTCACGTTAACTTTTCCATCATTTTTCCGAGTGGATAAAAATGTGATCAGTATTTTACCTGAAGTGAAATAAAAAAAGTTTCTGCTCGTAAAAAGTAACTTCAGAGACGGGAGCTTTTGCAGCAGAGCTGTAATGTTGGTGAAACTGGGGGGCGTCTCTGTGACCTTCTGACCTCTGTGTCCGCCTGCAGCTCGTTTCCAGGCGGAGGTGTGCGGCCTGATGTGTGACAAGCTGAAACTGAGCACCTGGAAGGTCCAGCTCGGTGTCCTCCAGTCCATGAAGGCGTTCTTCCAGGGGTGAGGACCAACCGTTATGTCATCGTGGTTTTCCTTTTTAAATGAAGCCTTAACGGCGCCTGCTTCAAACATTCGTTTCCTCCCTGTAGGTTGTTGCTGCTGGAGAAGGGAAACAAAGACTGCGATGCTTTGTCTCAGATCCTGACTGACACCTGTGGCGCTCTCACGTTCCCGTTAGGTAAAGGCCGCTCAGTCTCAGGCTTCTGTTGAAATCCTCAGCCTTATATTTGCTTTTTTTTGTGTGTGTCTAGAAAACAAAAGTTACTCGTCTGTGAGGACGGAGGCTTTGTCGGTTGTGGATCTGATCGTGAAGAGAACAGGAGGTAAGTCTGTCGTTGCTGTTCAGTCTGAATGTGAATAAAAGAGAAGAACAGGCTTTAAAGGAGCAGTACGTAACTCTGACCCCCTAGTGTTCAAAATGGGTACTGCAGGACACTGCAGAGAGCTCATTAGAAACATGCAGAGGCTTTTTAGGTCGGGTACAATCACTTTTATCTGACCTGATAACTGCTCTCATATCTGGCAAACCCAGGGGCGTCCAAAACGACCTTCAAAGCCCCGCCTACCTTCTCTGGTCCAATCAAATCCAGAGCATTCAGGAGCAGAATCTAAAGTTAGAAGGAGGACATACTGGCTGTGTGATTGCCTTTTAGATGTTAAGAGTACGTGTGTTACTCGTCGTAGATGATTGATCCATGTGTCGGTGATGATTGTTCTGCTTGTGTGACGTGAACAGAGAGCGAGCAGTGGGACTGCGTGTCGGTGAAGAGCCGGGAGCAGCTGCAGCGCTCCCTGTCCACGCTGCAGTCCGACAGCAGGCCCGACCTGAGGGACAAAGCCCAGGAGCTCCGCAGGCACATCCAGAGCCAACCCTGAGCTCTCTCTCTCACACGCACGCACACACGCACACACGCACACACACACACACACACACACACACACACACGAACACACACGAACACACAAAGCTCATCGAGAAAGCCAAATTAATGCAGAACCACAAAATACAAGTTAGAGCTTCAACTTCTTTTTTTTTTTTTTTTTTTTCTTCATCGGTAAAATCCAAACACCTAACACGCTCCTCTGCGCGACCTTCTTCAAGCAGCGGTTCTCTCGCAATCACGCCGACCTCCTCGATAATTTCTGTACGTATCCGTGTAACCTCCGAGCACCGACGCTGACGTCACACCTGTGACCGAACACGCTTTGACGTTGAGTCTCCAGAGAAAAAGACGACGACAACACGGCTCGCTCCGAGTCGAAGGGGCGAGGCGTTCGTTGTATTTGGTTCATTTAAATGGACGCTAAGATAAGAATAATAAATGCTATATAAACCAATGTGTTGGGTTTGTGGATGCTGTATACCTATAACCCTGAAGACGGGGACTTTTACTACTGTTTGTGGGTTTGCCTACTTATTAAATGTCAGAACAGCAGGCTGCACGCGTTGGCTGATTCACGTTTGACGAGTCGACTCTGATGTGAAGTTAAACGATCCAGGGTGGCGGCGGCGCCGCCGATGGATCCGTCTGTGCGTCACGTTAACAGAGTGGCGAGCGAGCAGAGACGAAGACGGCCATGTTTGTGATGAGTGAAATGATGAAATCCTGCTGTTTAGATCAAAAGTGATGCTGTTGTTTGAATTTGTTCCTGATAAAATAAAAAAACTACATTGCCAATTTAAAAGTGACTTTTTGTCTTATTTATAAAAATGTGAAATCTGTGATTAAATGTTCTAAATATGCTATTTTTCTAAAAGCATGGGGGGGCATTATCTAAATGTATGATCAGAGATGCTGCTTGACAAACTTTAAACCAATTCATTTCCTCAAAATGTGCAAATTTTGCATCAACAGTAGAAAACCCACCAATCGGTGGTCTCGAAATCCGGAGCCCTGCCCACTGAGACCGAGCGCTTCAAAAAGTGTCCTGAAGACGCGACTTGAGACAATCACTGATTTAAGTGGGCTACAAGAAAATAATGAACTCATCTCAGCTTTTTTTATCCAAAAGTTTCTTGTAAATTTTTCATAAAAACATCTAAATTTTTAAGAAATCTTCAAGATATTTACTTTGGAAAAAAAAAAATTCACTGAAATGTTCATATTGTTTTGGAGAATTTTGTGTTCAAGGAATTTTCATGTAAAAGTTTTGAGTAAGTCATGTAAGCTACAGTTTTGTAAATTTTTGTCAGATTTTTGAGCAATTGTCGGCTAAACTTTATTTTCGTTCACAATCTGCTGAAATTTTTTTTTTCTGCTTTTGTTTTATTACTGTGTATTAACATTTAAAGACACTGACGAGTCTTTCTTCTGAAGTGACTGTTCACTGTCGCTGAGATCTTTAGATGCAGTTTTTCCACATTAACCTAACAAGGCGAGCTCATCCAGCCTCAGTGTGTTTAAAAATGTGTGGGCTGAAGTTTCATCGAGTTTGCTCTGCAGGTAAAAGTCAAAAAAAAAAAAAAAGGAGTCAGATGTTTACACTTGACCTGCTTTATTTACTAAAATATATAAACACATCAGCAGCATAGAACAGCGATCATTAGTCGCAGAATGAGAGCGTGAAAATAGAGTCAAAGGATAAAAAAAGAACAGTTCAGAAAAGAGCAGAGAAAGTGACTCCACATTTACTCCCCACCCGGACAAAGAGAGAATATACAGGACTGATTGGTGAGGGGTCTTATTAAAAGAAGCAACAATCAGCCAATGAGCTGCTTGTTCCTCTTGTCTTTGAGGCGAGCCTTGTCGTGACCTTTCTGGGGAAGGTTGGCGTCGCTCTGGCTGAGCGCCGTCCGTGACACTGTGGACATGCCGTCCACAAACTTGGTCTTGAAGAGGACGTTGGCGTTGGTGAACATGCCGTCCTTTAGAGACACCACCACAAACTGCGGGAGAGAAACGAAGGTGTCAGAGTCAAAGCGGGTGACCTCGGGTAACCTCAAGGGCGAGAGGACGTACCTGGGAGTGTGTAAAGTGTGTGCGCAGCATCTGCCCGATGTTCTGTGTGTGTGAGAGATCCAGGGCAGCGTCCACCTCGTCTAAGATGTAGATGGGAGCCGGTTTGAACAGCAGCATGGCGAGGATGAGAGACAAGGCCACCAGGGATCTGAAAGACACAGGAAGAGCTCTCAACACTTCAACATCCCTAAAAAAAAAAAAAAAACGAAGGACCGAAGTGTTTCTGCTCACCTTTGCCCCCCGCTGAGCTCAGTGAGGTTCTCCTTCCAGGTGTTTCCCAAGGCCACCTTGAATTCCAGGCCATCCAAGACCCCACAGCCCTGAGGAGGAGCCAGTTTGGCCGTGGCTCCAGGAAGCAGCGTGGAGAAGATGGAGCCAAAGTCCTTGTTTACCTGCAAAGAGGAGCACATGATAACATCAAGGGGGGGGAAAAAAAAAAGTGTAAATCGATATATATGACAGGAGGAGACAAGGCCGAGGAAAAATTATTTTGATTCCAAGACGAGACCTTCATGCATATTTATGATTCCGGTCACACTTCACACCTCAACAAAAAAAAAAAAAGAATAAAAAGAAAAAAAAAAAAAAAGAAAGAAAGAAAAAAAAATAAATTAAAAAAATAAATAAATAAATAAAAATATCGGTGTTTTCCCGAACTATGAAATCCCTTCTCTTGTTACGTAACATCCGTCGGTGACCTCACAGCAGCTGAGAGAAGAGAAAGAGAGCTCACCTTCTGCCAGGCCAAGTTCAGAGCCTCGTTCTTCTTCTGGTCCAGCTCCTCGATGGTCTGCAAGATCTTTGCTTTGTCGTTCTCCACGATCCTCTTCTTCTTCATCAGGTCATTGTACTGCAAAAAAAAAAGTTGTTAGTCTTTTTTTTTTTTTTTTTTTTTTAAGTCGGGGGGGGGGGGGGGGGGGGGGGGGGGGGATTGGTTGTCCTGGCGTCTCCGCCCTCTCACCCTCTCCTCGGCCTCGTTCAGCATGTTCATGGCTCTCTTGTTGACGTTCCTCTCCAGCTTGCTCGTGGTCTCCTCCAGCTTCTTCAGACGCTGACCGGCTTCTCGCGGGTTGTTCGTCTTAAAGTCGTAGGACGTGTTGGGCTGGCCGAAGAACTGCCGCTCCGACTGGATCCAGTCATGTTCCTCCAGCATCCGGGACACCTGAGGAACGGAGGAGGGTGGTGACGAGGGACATCTCCTCCTGATGAGGAGTGTGTGTGTGTGTGTGTGTGTGTGTGTGTGTACCTTGTCGGCAGCGTCCTGTGAGTCCTTGCGGTGTTTGCTGATGTTGTGTTCCAGCTCTTTGATCTTCAGCTGGACTTCGTTGTTCTGCTCTCTGATTTTATTGGCCTCTGAGCTCTTCGCCTAGGTTTATAAAATAAATTTAAAAAGTTCAAATTGTTCAAAGCTGGCGTGAGTCAAAGGCCCTTTAGTAGCGCGTGTCCACAGCACGGCCATCTTTACAGACTGTACTCACTTTGAGCTCTTTGTCCTGAGTCATGATCACCTCCTTCTGTTTGGCGAGCTCCTCCTGGGCGTTACGCACGCCCTCCTGCACAGCGAGCGAGCGAGAGAGAGGAGAGAGAGAGCAAACGATGACAGTCATGATAACGGCTTTTTTCTGAGCTGTGGTGAAAGTTGACCACCTCCTGAACGCCGCGACCTCATCTTTTGATTGAGAGCCTCCTGCTGGTGGGTTTTACGTACTGCACGTTTAAAACGTCTCCTTTTAAGGCGGATGTGCTGAAGTGAGGACGCGGTGGGAATCAAACCTTGTTCTGTGCGACAGTGCAGGCCATGCTGTCGATCTGCTCCTGGATGGCCTTCACTGCTTCGTCCACGGCCTGAATCTGCTGCTCGTACCCGGCCTGCTCCCTCCGCAGCTCCTCCAGCTCCAGGGCCACGGCCTCAGACTCCTGTGAAAGACGCGAGGCGGTTACTCGTCAGCGTGCAGCTCCAACGCAGAGCGCCGGACGGACAGAATGACCGCTTCACTGTACCTGCTGCTTCTGCTTCAGCTTCTTGTTGAAGGCGTCGGCCTTGGCCTTGGCGGCGTTGAGTTTCTGCTGGGCGGCTTTCAGTTCCTTCTCCCTCTCCGCCTCTGCGTTCTTCATCTTGTTCTCCAGCACCTTGTACTTCTCTTCAGCCCGTTTCTGCACATCCTTGGTGACACGCAAGGTCTCCTCGCTCTCCTCTGAACAAACAAACAAGAGGAGAATTATTCCAGCATTACACTTTATGCATTAGTTAGACTTTCTGCGTTGATTTATCTGGATTTATAGATTCTTCTGGCCTGAAAGAAGTCAACTCTTTAATTATCTGATGTTAGCTAGAAGTCAACACGCAGACAGAAACCCGAGTTCTCCTTGATCTGACAGCTAACCACAGATGAGTTCAAAGAGAAACAGTGTGAGGATATTTTGATGGGTGCCGTGTTTTGGTACATTTAGGGAGAACATAAAAAAAAAAAATTAAAAAAAAAAGAGAGAGAGAGATTTCTGACCAATAGCCTTGCGCAGCCTCTCCAGCTCCTCTTGCTGCTGGTGGAAGGAGCTCTGCTGCACTTTGGCCTGCAGGATCTGCTCCTCCTCCACCTTCAGCTCATGCTGCTGCTTCAGCTGGCGGTACCTGGAGGTGGAGAACACGTGGAAGGTGAGAGACAAAGCTGGGACCGTGCGAGAGTCCGATGAAGTCCAACCTGTCAGCTCCCTCTGGTGGACAAACTCTGGAGATGCGACGCTTTCTAAATGTTGTAATGTTGTATTTTGTACTTACATTTTAGTACACCTGCGCTAAAATGTTCATTTACCCCTCTGTGTTACCCTCCGTGGACAAATAAAGTTTTTTATTTAAATTGAACTGAATTGTCGTTTCTGTCCCCACCAATGATGATCCCTGATGCCAAGCTCCATTTTAGAGTCGTTACAAAGCGTCACCTACTTCTCTGCGACTCCCTTCAGGCTGGACAGCTGTCGCTCCGTTTCCTGCAGCTGGGCTTCACTCTCGTTCAAGTTGTCTCGAACCTCCTTCAGCTCCTGCAGGCTGGACAGAACCGAGGCCGACTGAGAGCGAGCGCCTGCACCAGGAAAAAAAAAAAGAAGAAGCAGCGACCGCATCCAGTTCAGAAATGTGTTGTTGTTGTTGTTGGGACGTAGATGTGGCTCGAGTGCAGTTTGTCCTCACCTCCGCTCAGAGTCCCCTGAGGATCAAAGATGTCCCCTCCGAGAGTGACCGTCTTGGTCATCACCTGCCTATCGAAAGCCACTCGTTTGGCGTTGTCCAGGGTGTCGCACACCAGCGTGGAGCCGAAGACGTACTCCATGGCCTTACGCAGGTCGGACTCGTAGCCCACCAGCGACAGAGCCGTGTGGACGTTGTCTTCTCCAACCTGAGACACACAGACGCACAGAGAGGAGTCAGAGACAGAGTTTGGTTGTCGTGTTTTATGCTCATCATAAAACCCCCCTCGGGATCAATAAAGTATCTATCTATCTATCATCATTCAGATCTCTCACCAGGCTCTTGGCAGCGCTGACCACTCGCTCGTTGAGCGTCCTGGCAGAGATCTTGTTCAGCGGGATGATGGTGTACCTGCGCTGCAGCTCTCCCTTCTCCAGCAGCTTTTTACCGGTCACCTAGCAACAGCAAAAAATAATTGACAGAAATGAGTCCTCTTAGACTGACCGAGTGGTCTGCAGAGAAACTCAGGAAAAGTCCAACACTTCGCCCACCTCTGTGTCCACCACGATGTTGTAGAGCCGGCCCCCTGCCACCACCTCCAGCCCGGTCGAGTAGGAGAGATCACGCACTGTGATCAGGTTAGCGAGCAGCCCCTTCACTTTGCTGCGGTCCCATCCTCGCTCTGGGTCCCTTTAAAAAGACAAAACAGGAAACACATGTCGCTGAAACTCAGTGAGATTCAGGTTCAAAGAGAAAAAATAAATAAATAAATAAAATCTCAGCTCTTTCTGGCACCATAAAAAGCTGAAAACGGACGCTGTGACAAAATGTAGATTTTATTCCCAGTGCTGAAATATCACCAGGTATATTTACTTGAATACAACGCTGTCGTATTTAAAAAACTACCGAGCGAAGAAACAAACTGACTTTAAAAAATTAAACCAGTACAGAAGCTCAAAATCACTGCAGTACCTGAAGTGTCCACAAGAGGGCGAGTCTGGCTGTAAGAGGCAAAGACTATCCTGATGGATCTTTGGGGGGGGGGGGGGGGGTTTAAAGAGACGTTGGGTGGGTTCTTACTTGTAGTCGAAGCGCAGGTTGGGGAAGCGAGATATGAGCCTCTCGTACGTCTCTTTGAGTTTGGACGCCTCTCTGGACAGCTGCCGTCTCTTCTCCAGCAGACTCTCCTCCTTCCCGTCTGCATTGAGACACAAGGAGTCTTTTAGTTCTGCTCACCTCCATCCGACAGAAGGGAACAGGAAGTTACAATATTCCCATCGGGACTGATGTCTTGGATTTGTTCTCATTTTTTACTCTTCACTCTTGAATCAAACTCTGGAAGATTCTGCCAGTTAGAAAAAAAAAATAATAATAAAAATACAAACTTTTTTTTCTCCATTGTTAAGTATTGCTTTCTCAGAATTATGAGATACTAAGTCATATTTCAAAAAAAGTTTTTATTATTTTTTCTACTGGAGGAATCGAGTTTCCATAAAACTGCGACTGTCAAACACCTATTTTTAATTTTCTTTTAATTGGGATTAATGACTGAACTTCGGTGTCATGTACTGGGTTGTTGTGCTTTTGTTTTGTGTATTAAGCTGAGTTTGATTAAACCCCTGTTTGGACTAAATACCTGACAGAAAAAAAGAAGGAGCCTTCGTTGGATTGACTGTTCAGACTGAACCAGAAAAAAAAGGAACTCGCTAAAGAAAGGCGCTTCAGTTTCAACCTCTCCTCCTGCAGGAAGACGCGACCGAGGATTAACTACGAGACATCGAAAGGTCATGTGATTTAAAAATAATAAACACATTATTTTCTGACTGCGATGATGTCAGTTGATGAACTTTATACCTGAAAACCTGCATGTGGTGTTAAAGTAAGGAGCAGAGCGGGCTGGATCTAAATGTGCTCATCATGGCTGTTTTAGTATTTAAAGCTAAATTAAATGAGTCGTATAAATGTGTGTGTGTGTGTGTGGCTTTAATCTCTCCTCATGGTTTTTTGAAAATGGTCCTTGAAAAACAGGCCGACACATACAGTACCTTCATAGTTGAGTTTCGCCAGTTCAGCCTGGAGTTTGTCCCTGCTGCTCCTGACAGCCTGCAGGGCGTCCTGGTCTTTCTTGTAGCCACTGTCCATCTTCTTCACCTCGGCCTGTTTGGTCTTGAGCTCCGCCTGCGCGTGCTTCAGGGTCATCTGGGCCTGCAGAGACGACGGAGAGTTAAACCTGCGTTCGATGACAAACACCTCCCCGGCTCTGTCGGCCGTGTGCTCACCTGCTTGGCCTCGGTGTCCGCCTTGCTCATGTCGTTCTTGCAGGTCATCATCTGTCCGGCCAGCGTGGCCTCCTCTCCGTCCTCATTGGTTGAAAGGCCGGCGGACACGGCTCTGAAATGCTGCTCGGCTGCTTCCAGCGCTGCGCTGTCTTTCTGCCCCTCCTCCTGCAGAGCCTGAAGCTGCTCCGTGAACTTTGACACCTCCTTTTCCTTCACCACCAGCATCTTCTTGTCCTACATATGAAAGAAACCCCGACACAGGTTCAAGATCCAGAATCTCACCAAAAAGACTCCCCGTGTCATCGACTCGTACAGCTCTCGTACCTCCTCCATACTCTTGACGAGCTCCTGTCTCTTCTTGGTTTCGTCTTTCACATTCTGCTTCTTCACGTCGAGCGCACTCTGAGCTTTAGCGTCCACTCTCTGCACGTCAGCTAGCGCCTCCTCCAGGGATTTCAAAACACCGTTCACCTCCTGGGGAGAAGAGCACACCAACATAACACCTCCAGGGAGTGTGCTGGGCTCGATCGTAGAGATACACTGATAGATCCGTGTTGGGAGGTCATAAAACAGCCTGTCTGATGAGAAAGTGAGGTCATGATATCATCTCAGCCTGGAGATATCTGACAGGTCTGACTTCTGGTTTCTCTTCTGGCTGCATATTTGCACATAAATCAACACCTGTCCCGATTATCAAAAAAGTCACAGTGAAGATCAGGCTGACTGAAAGTAACCTTCGATGAATTACAAAGAACGATCTGAGTGTTATTCTGAATATCGGGGCATCTCAACTAAATAATATTTCACATTTCTACTGCTGTGTCTTTTTAACTCAACAGAAAAAAAAATAGGGAAACTAGTTTAAATAGGAGCGATCGAAGACTGAGGCAGGAAGACTGACAAAAAGATCGTCAAACATCAAACTGCAGCTTCACATCTTTTCTTTTCTTTTTTTTTTAGGGTACCTGGTCTTTCTTCTTCTGCAGCTCCTGAATCTGGGCCGACAGCTCCTTGACTTTGCTCTCGTTCTCCGCCATGCACGCTTGCATCTTCATGATGTTGTCCTGCAGCCCCTTCAGGTTGTCGGCCGACTTCAGCTTGGTTTCCTCCGCGCACACAAACAGCCAGGCCACGTAGAGCCGCGACAAGTGCTGGATCTCACGCATCAGCTTCTGGTACTCCAGGTAGGACGAGCGTTCCTGAGGAAGGAAGGAAGGAAGGAAGGAAGGAAGGTTAAAAAAAAAAAGAAAACAGAACAATGCATCATCTGTCATCACACTACAGCAAACAGGATTTTACAGCACACCGACCTCTTGCAGCTTCTGCATGGTTGGAGTGATTTCCTCGTCCAAAATCTTAAAAAGTAGACGCAAAATAAGTTTTAAAATTCAGTATTTGTTGAATTTTCTTCTTTTTTTTTTTTTTAAATGCAGAGAATTTTAAAAGGAAGGTGCTGTCCGAACAAACCGTCTGAATCTCCTTCAGCTTTGCCTCCTTCTTCTCGATGGTTTTCTGAGCGCTAATCTTTTTACACTCGTACATCCTGGTCCCCGCCGCCTCCTCAATCATGGCGAGGATCTGCAAGAAGGCGCCGCCTCGTTAAAAACACATCGAACATGTGAACGCGCTGCTGATGGTGGGACGGCAGACGGCGTGCGTGTCTTACCTCAGGCGGCTTCATGTTCAGCACTTTGGTGATCCTCCCCTGAAATATTGGAAACATCTCTTAAGTGTCGATGTTGTAAAAAAAAACAAAAGAAACATGAACGCCGTCGAGCATGATGCTGCCTCACCTGCATGATGAGGAAATGTGGGTTGTTGACGTTGAGGCCGACAGAGCAGAACAAGTCCTGGACCCTGGTGTTGTTAGCGTTGACTCCGTTGATGAGGTACTTGTTCCTGCCGCCGATGACCACCTTTAACAAAGTATGACATCATTCAAAAACGGCGTACGAACACGTCAGGGGACTTTTAAAATCCGGGCGTTTTTGCACACCTGTCTGGTGACGGTGATCTCGTCGTGCGTTTCGAATCCCAGCGGGCTCTGGCTCTTGTTGGTGTTGTCGAAGGTGATGGACACGGTTGCCTTGGTGATACCGCCCTGTCCATTTTTGTAAACCAAGTCCTGGAGGTTGGATGCTCGAACCTGCCAGGTAGAAGTCGACAGAGAGCAAACAGTTTGGGTGATTGAGAATAAAGATGATGTCGCTGGTTTAAGGAAAGAAAAAGCTACAATTACGGCTACCAAAAAATAAATAAATCTAAAGCTGTGACACTCAACCGAGGTTTTGGTATTTGACCTTCTGTCTGATGAAGGACTGTTTTGGAAACATTTCTACAAGTAAAAGTAAATTATAAATGTATTTTTGACATTTAGACAAGTTGGTTGCAATTGTTAAGAACTTTAAAGAAGATGTACTTTGTTGTTTGCTGAAGGAAATTCAATGGACTCTGTCCTAAAGTAACAAAAGAATAAAAACATTTCTTTTAAATTGTGTAAATTGTGACTTTTGTTGTGCTTTGTATTAATAGTATCTAAAGACGTCAGCTACGTTTCTGCTCTATTGAGTCGCTTTTTAAAGTTAATAAATGATAAACAACACAAACAATGCAATTTATGTTTGTTTGTTCACACCAGTTTGTGAGACTCGGTTTTATTTTATTTTTTATTTAAACTCTGAGATTCATGCTCTATATAAAAAAAGAAAACAAATAAACAATAAATAAATAAAACAGAAAAAAATATTTAGAATATCTGCAGAGGATTTATATTGGGGTGGCATGCCAGTTTGAGAGACTCGATTTTATTCTTTTAAACTCTGTAGCACTTTGAGATTCATGAATGTAAAGTGCTCTATATAAAAAAAGAAAACAAATAAATAAATAAAACAGAAAAAACTATTTAGAATATCTGCAGAGGATTTATATTGGGGTTGTTTGTGTCCAAAGGTTTAGTATCTATTTTCAGACTCAGGACAGGCTGATAAAGCTTTCATCAAGTCATGGCTGTAGATGTACTCACATGAGAGAGATTAGAAATGCCCAACAGGAAACATATGGAGTCTAAAATGTTGGACTTCCCGCTGCCGTTCAGTCCTGTGATGGCGTTGAACAGCGGGTCGAAGCCGTGGATCTCCGTCCTCTGCGCGTAGGATTTGAACCCGTCGATGATGACAGACTTGATGTGCATCTTCACGCTGTCCCCTCTCTCTGTCTCTCTGCGGAGGATAAACGACTGTTGTGTTTGTGTTTTTAAAAAAAGAGCCCTAAACTGCAGGATACAGCCCCGTGTTTACAACCTTCCTCTTCTTCTTTCCTCTCACTTGAATTTTGGCGGCAGACATCATCACGGACCCCGCAGGTCTGTCCCGCCTGTTTCCGTGGCGACGGGGCGACGAAAAGTCCTGTATCTTAAAGCGAATGTCTCCATTTCAGCATTTAAAATAATCAACCAGCCTATATCAACTGAAAGTCGAAGGCAAAATTAAAACAACGCCGCAATATAACAAATGTATATGAATAATTATTTATTTTTCGACAGGCATAATCTAAGACTAAAAAACCGTTGGTCCATATTTTGGCGCCATCTGTGTGCCGAGAGCGGTACTACAGGAGCGATGTGTGTGTGTTTGTGTTATGTGTTTTTTCTGTCTTTATTTATTGCCTGAGTGGAAACTATTATTATTGTTATTATTATTATTATTATTTATTATTATGATTTATTTATTATTATTATTATCATTAATTATCATTATTTATTATTATTTATTATTATTATTATTATATATTTACAGTCTATGGTAACAGCAGAGTGTTTGGCAGCACTTTGAGTCCAAGACAAATTTCCCCAAATGTTAGGGTAGTGTCTTATAAGATTATGAAAACCAAATTATGTGAGATGCCATGCACACTATTAATAAACAACAAAAGTATCAGCCTGTGTAAAGAAATGTTAAGATCTTTAAGCAGAAAGAGAATAATTAAAAGAAGGATCAACTCCATAAAAAGGGAAACATCACATTTGGGATCACAAAAAGCCGCATGTAAAAATATATTTCTTTAAAGCAGAGTCAGAAGCATTTTCCTAAAAAAATAAAAAATAAAAAAAATAAAATAGGCAATAGATTCGCACAAAAATATACTCAATCATAACCAGACTTAACCTCCAGTGTTGGAAAAATGGAGTTAACATGGAAGCGCAAACACTTGCAGTTCCTTTAGTATCCTCCGGAGGCAGGCTCGAAGACAGGCGTTCTCATCTGGTCCAGCTAGCCTAACCTCCACCAACTCCTTTATGAACACCGTGACCCAAATATCTGACTTTGCTTTTTTCAACCAATCAGATTTATTGAATGACAAATATTCATACAGTTTGTGATGGAATAAAGAGAAGGAACAAAACCAGATGGTTTCAAGAGTGCTTCAACCCCTTTAAGTACTCTGTGTTTCTCTCCACTTGCCTTCCATTACGACTGGCACGTAACTGATGTGACGTCGTCTTTGCCCAAAAGAAAGGGACATGTACAGATCACAAAAGAAGGTTAGAGAGTCACAAGTACCAAGTTGTTTCATTTTAGATCATTATGTAAAATGCATTTCACTGTGAAGAACTCGTCATTCAAATGTGATTTAGAATCCACCAACCAGCAAGTGTTATGCATTACTTTTTTTGTTCCCCACATACCTCACTTGGCACACACACACAAAAACACAAACTATCATTGTGTCATTTAATCATGCATCCAGGGGCACGGGACACATGGACAGACATACAAGGTTGAATGCATAGAAGCATATCTGTGATAAAACCACACAGTCTCCTCTGTTGGAGTAAAAGGAGGTGGGCTTGATGTAGGCCCAATCAAAGTTCCTCAGGTTCAGTGACCTCTGACAGTGCTGGTCGCTGAGCGCCACCAGGGCTCGCACGAAAGCGTATTTGGCCGAGCAGCTGACGGCCGTCACTGTGCGAACCTTGTCAAAGTGCAGCAGGAAGCAGGGGTCGTCCTGGAGCAAAAGGAACACAATGAAATAAAATTACTTATTGAAACAAAAAAATGTAATGCATCCGTTTTAAAATCTGTCTCTCGTTAATTCCCCACAACGTAAGGGTGTCCAACTTTTCAATACGATCTGCTTTACAAATGATACAGTCTCTACTTTTTAGAGGATGAGGATAGTATCCAAATCTAGCCTTTAAAAAAAAAACAGATCTTCAGGCATTTTTAAACAAAGCTGGCCGGAGAGAAATCAGCAGTCGTCCATTCAGAGTCACAGGTCAGTGAACAGTGACATTTCACAAGTCCTCCTGGTGACTCAAAAGTTACATTTATATCTCTAACAAAGAGACAAAGAGCAAAGGAGGTGACACGGAGGCATTGGCAAATGTATTTGTGCAAGATGCAGTCTACAGGACCAAATGAGCTCGTTAGCTAAATCTGGTACAAAGCATCTCTTCTCTTCTGAGACTAATGTGTGTTTGGGTTTTTTTGTACAGTGTCCCTTTTTCAAATAAACCGACTAATAGTATGCAGCTTGCAAATTCTGGAAATTAAAAACAAGAATTTCCCAAATATTAAGGCTTCTGGACTTTCAGTTTCTGTTGCCTTGGTAGAGTGCGTGGCCACACTTGACAAAGGTTCAATAAAACGTGAAGAATGCAGAGCGTTCACTTCATGAGAGAGTTGGATGTGCGAACAACTCCTTTAAAAAAAACAACACTGTTGGCATGTTGTCGAATCAGGTATAGAAGTTTGAAACTGTAGTATTGAGACAACCCGTCTATAATGACCCCAAATGTGACAAAAAGAAACAGAGATTCATGAAATCAAATCGGCTGCTGGGAAATATGACAAATAGTATAATCCCTTCCCCTCCCCACAGACTCCACCTCCAGAGTAGAGTTAAACTTTTGCACAGGTCTGCCATTTTTTATTCTCTCTACAGAGGAGTGATGTCAACTGGGAAAACTCAGGGGGCGGGGTCATTGGATTTAAAGAGACACACACACCAAAACGGAGCGTTCAGAGAGAGCTGGTTTCTGCAGGGTCACAAACCTCCTTTGCTGCTTGATTCATGATATATTTGGACCATAAGGGAATTGTTTGAAAAGGTGGAGAAGTGGGACAATATGTCCTCTTTAATGTACCTTTTTTAAAAAAAATGTGTTTTGACTTGTGTTTTTTGTTTGAGCCTTGTCTCTTGGTTTTAAAGGTTTTTGTTTGATTTTGATTTCAATTAGAGATGACTGATGACAACCGATATTCATCCTGAACAGCATTGATGAAACATGCAGCAGTGAAAGTGTGAAATCTGAGAGAGTGGAATAAATAACATTCTCTGTGTGATTGTGAGCGAAAGTCATTCAAAGAAAGGTTGTGTTTTAATGATTCAAGTCCAAGTGGCAAACCTGCCTTCTACAGAGAGCTGAGCAAATGATGCAATGAGAATAAGTGAGTGTGATAAGTTACCACATCAGCGTCTCGTCCGTCCACTAGAGTCAGGTCCTGCAGGGACCAGACCTCCGTCCTCCGGTAGCACTCCTGTATGCTGGAGCGTTTGGTGCTGGACTTCTTGGAGCCAGACTTCAGGGGCGTCTGAGATATCTGACATCGCACGATGCTCAGCTGCACCACTTTGCCTTTAGCGGCTGCACGGCGAGAAAAAAAAAGGGAAAATGAGGAATTTGTGAACAAACGTGGAACCATGTCAAGTCTTAACATAAAACATCTTTAGCGAGAGTGCTCAGCGTAATTCCCTTCAACCCAAATTATATTCTCTGTGACACTTAAAGGAAAATTCCTCTGGAAACAAGTGGACTAAAACATCTTGAAATAGCCCTGGAACCATCTACATATTTTTTCAATGAACTTCAGAGCAAATATCTGATCAATGACAAAGCTATTTACCTGAGACACAGAGAAAATGCCTTCCATGCGATGGCTCTTCAATCTCAATAAACTCCACCAGTCTCTGTTTTGAAGGCCGGAATAAAACTCTCTGCATCTCCTCCTTCAGAAGAGATGACATCGCTGGAGACGGAGGAACAGAAGAATCGAGGAAGGGGGGGGAAAAAATCCAGTAAAAAGAGAAACTGAAGGCGAGAAAGACAAGAAGAGAGCGACGAGAGACGAAAAAGTCCACGCGAGGAAACGATGAAGCGGGTCGGGACACTGAAGACTGAAAGCCTGGCAGTGGTCGGGAGGGAGCTGGTGGTGGTGTATTTCTTCCTGGTCTGACCGCGTTCAAGTGTGTGGCTGTGTGTGTGTGTAATGAGCTCATATACACACACACACACACTCACACACACACACACACTTTACTCTGCAACAATCAGGTCTGTTGATCAATGTTCATGTTTCATTAAAGTACTGCCTACATACCAACACACCCTGGAGGGATTTAGCAAAAAGGGAGCAATCACAAGGGCCAATCTCTTTATCATTTCGCTCTTTTTTTATTGCTTCAATTAAGATCCATTACGGAGCCCAGATGCTCAGGTTTCCTGCTAATATGGATCTCACTCGTGGTATTTACTTCAGTTGAGTGTATCTAACCCAAAGACTTCACACATGGTGCACTTCAGTTGTTCTGCATATGTACTGTACTGTAGTGGTTCTGTGATTTATTTTATTTCTTGTATTGCACACACTGAAAGTCTCTTTCCTGCTTTCCGCGGTCTTTGTGTCTCCACTCGCTCGCTCGTATAGACGTTGATATATCTAATGTGGCTCGGCGCCCAATTGTTGTCTGTGATTAAACGGTTGTTGTGTGGGAAAAGGATGTCCCACAGCACTCTGCATGGTTTCCATTACCCTGTAATAATTCAATCTCTGGGAACAGGTACAAGCGGGGTGAAGCACTTAAATGGACGAATTTTACAAGCGCATAAATGAAGCCATACTTCTTTAGTCATCATGACTACACAGGACAGTTCTGTATAGGTGGACTGCTATAAGCAAGAGAGAACACAATATTGCACTTGCAAGTAATTGTTTTCAGAGTTCAACTTGAGGATAATGGCGTCAAAACGGCGTGGGAGAGACTGCTCTGTAATCAAACCAGGCCGAGTGTTTAATTTGATTTGATGTCAGGGAAGAGTGTGGCTCCACTGGATTGGATTTGTCACGTTCATGAAAACAAAAGATGGGTCGCTCCACTGCTAAGTGCTTCACTGTTGTTGTTGTTGATGTTGATGATGGTTTCTGTGGGTGTTCTCTTGAAAGGCTCTTTGGCTCTGAGATGGAAAACTGAGCGGATGAGCAGGAAGCAGCGAGGTAAGGAAAGATACAAGTGTTGAATCTCATGAATAACACATGAGGTTTTTTTGAACTTACTTATCATAAACTTTAACCCCAGTGTGTTTGCTGTGTGCAATAAAAAGGAGTCTAACTGGGCAACGGCGTCCACAATGAAGATATTGCACATCAAAGGTTCCAGTTATTGTCACTTGATGAGGCACATAAAGACGATGAAGGGAAGGAAACAGGATGCACATTTAAGACAATAAAAGTACCCTCAAATAGCTAAAAAATGACACAAGCAATCAACGTTGTGCATTTTTAAAAATCTTTTCATCACAGGTTATCGAAGGCTTTGAGTAAAGCCTGCCATCATTGACTGTTTCCATGACATCAGTGCATATCTGTGTTAGAAAATAAAGCTTTACTGTGTGTGGAAACACGCAGCCTCGCTCGAACAATCAACAAGATACACATTTATATCTCTTATAGTGCTGATTAAAGATGGGGTGGGAGGGGTTTGGAACAATGCACACATGATTTAAGAGGATTAAGAGGAGGTGTGTAAAGTAGAGGAGTAAAGTCAGATGTGCTCACGGCAAGTAGGAGGAAAGGAGTCGAAAAACAAAAGAAGGAGCAGCTGGAAAAAGGAAAACAGGCTGACACGAAGGATAAAGAGGAATACTTTTTGGGAATTAAAACGATGCGCAAAGAAAAACCTATAGCTGAAAAGAGAAGGTGATTTTTTTTTTTTTTTAAAAAGAAGCTTTTATTGTTGTGATGAACTTCAGAATAAGTGACGCACCGTTTATGCAGGACGGGCTGCTGAGCAGAGGAAAGATGTGAAAGGAGAGAAAATGATAGATTGAGAAAATCCTTAAAAAGCAGATTAATCCGAGGAGAAGCAGAGAAGAAATGAAAATGATGACAGAGAGGAAGAGGAGCTTCGAGGGGGCAACTTGAGTTCACAGAGACGAAGGAACAAGCAGCAGAGAAGAATCCCTGAGCTGGTAAGCAGGTATGATGAGAGCCGCACTGTTATTACACAAACTAGAATAGAGCTATCACTTTGTTTAATGTGCAAGCCTTAAGGCTAGAACTACAAGTGGGCCGCTGTAGAAAACCACAAGACTGTTTTCTGGGGATGTGCAGATGATTCAGTGCAACATCTGTATCAAGCGAAGTCCGTCAGACATCGACAAACACTGTGGCATGAACCGATGTCAGTCGCTGATTTTTATTTAAATCAATTTAATGCAGTGCACCGAACTACTGATTCATAGAAGAGTTTTTTTATTGGGCAGATGACGTCACCTACTGAACAAGTTCTGATTGGTTTTCATCATCACACGGAGAAAATGTCGGAGTCTGACACCAAACGAAGTCGTGAAATAATAACTCAGATACGATTTTACTTCAGCATCAATATCGGCACTAATTTTCACAAATTGTTTCAACTCTATTTGTTTACGGAATATTTATTGTTAATTTTCAAATGTTACTGACCAGAACTATGAAAAGAAATTAAATCTGTCCTACATTAGCTTCTCTATTGTAGCTTCTTGCATACAGAAAAAATATGTTGTTGTCACACGGACGCTTAAATGTGAATTTTCAACTCAGGAAAAATCTGTTACTACAAGGTGGCTCTGAAGTTTTCATTGGCAGCAGCCGCCATGTTGGAAATCCGGTCTCAGCCTAACTTTCAGACAACAAGCTGGAGCTGAGGCTGATCAGAATTAGGTTATTTTAGCGAGGTATGTTTAACACGCAGTTGACTGTGCTCTCTTTGTACAAACGTAAACATTAACTAAAAAGATAAACAAGTAATCAAAGACTGATATGTACCAGATTAAATGATTAATTGAATTTTCATTTCAAAATATCTGCACTGGTTTTACAGAAAAGGATTTATTTCTAAAAATAAATGATAGATAGATACTTTATTGATCCCGAGGGAAATTCAAGTTTTTTTTTGTTTTTTTTTAGATAGATAGATAGAAATACTCTCCCCGAAGTGTTGGTCAGGTTTCACTTATAATAAAATATCTTTCAGAGGTCATAACCGGCCATGTGTCTTGCTTTCAGTTCAGGGAGTTTATCAGGTTTGTGACCTGCAGCAGTATAATTCAGTCACAGCAGCGCTGGTTGTTCAGCAGTGATTCAGCATTAATTCAATGACACAGTGCAGCAGTTTTTACAGGATATGACACATAATGAGCTGATCTCATGACTCTGACAATCAGGTTTACAGACAGGCAGTAATGTAGGGTGTGCCAACAAATATGCACAGAAACAAATGACAACATTAAGTCAGCTATTCCACTCTATTCTTAAAAGTATGTAAAGACTACTGAACTTAGTTTAAGGCACTCAACATGAGACAAACTGAGATGTAAAACTAAAGAAAGAACATTTATGTTTCTGTCTTGGCTCTTCAATTTGTTGAACATTTTCTAGTTGTGAAATCAGTAAATAAACTTTAAAAAATTTAACTTCATTTAATCTCGTCTTTATTCATGAAATGATGAGCCCAATTTTCAATTACATACGTTTACATATATACGTTTACATACATACATAAGTACGCTGACGACACAGCCATTGTCGGGTGTATCAGGGATGGCAGGGAGGAGGAGTACCGAACACTGGTGGGGGACTTTGCTGCATGGTGCCACACGAACCAGCTACAGCTCAACACCTCTAAGACCAAGGAGCTGGTCATTGACTTTGAGAGGTCCAGACAGAGGATGCAACCTGTTCTGTTAGAGGGAGCTGAAGTGGAGGCTGTGGACTCCTACAAATACCTCGGGCTGGTGTCATAGTCTTGTTTTACTTCCTCTCTCTTTGTCTGGTTTTCCTCCATGTTGATCACCCTGATTGTCTTCACCTGAGTGCTCAGTCGCACCTGTGTCTGATTACTCCTGCGTCTTATTTAGTCTGTGTAGCGTCCCTGTTGTTGTCATTTTATACATCTTTCCTCCCTGCGGTTAGGGATCTGTTTCCTCGTCGCTCCTTGATTCCACTGTTGATTTTTGATGGACTTTGTTTGGGTTAAAGCAGGGGTGTCCAAAGTGCGGCCTGGGGGCCATTTGTGGCCCTTGAGTGGATTTTTTGTGGCCCTTGACTTCAAATCGAAGAATCAGAAGATTTTGGCCCCAGGTCTCATCAGATGGCATATTTCGTTCTTTTTTTTCTTTTTCATGTTAGCGAGGGAGACCTATAAAAGCCTGACTATTCTTTCCAAAAAATTAGAACACAACAGTTTCCCACTGCAATTAATTATTGTGTATTTACATTATTTTTTGAAGAGGTCAAAATACAAAAAGTTCCTTCCAATATTTTAAAAAAAACAAACAAAAAAACCCTGAGCGATTCTAACGCGACAATTTTGGCCCGCAAGAAAAGAAGTTTGGACACCACTGGGTTAAAGTAAGCCTTATTTTGCAGTTTTGTTTATTACACATTTTGGGTTTTCTGCCTCTTCGTTAATCTTATCAAGGTGATTAATAGGTTAATCATAATGAGTTATTAATATCATCCTCCTAATCTCATATCAATCTGTGCACTCTGCTTAACCTTTTAAAATATCAGAGACATTCTGCATATTATTTGCAATTCATCATCCCATTTAACCTCATCTGTATTAGTCTTTTCTTACTTTGTTTATTGTCATTTTCTACATCAAGGGCAGAGTGCATGACCAAAGTCACATTCCTTGTGTGTGTGTGTGTGTGTGTGTGTGTGTGTGTGTGTATGTGTGTGTGTGTTTGAGTGAGAGCTTATTTGGCCAATAAAGCTGATTTCTAAAAGGCCTACTTTTTAAGAGGGGCATTCTGGTGTTTTGGAACAAAATAACAGACACCAAACCTGTGAGATGGTTCAGAACTTTTCCTCTGAAAAATTTCTTGAGGAAAATTGTTTCAAGTTCTTTATTATAGTTCTCCTATTTCTAACAACCATCCCTCGCGATCAATAAAGTATCTATCAAAAAAAACCTTAAGCTTGTGTTGAAACATCATATAAATGCATACTGTTTTTTAAAACTCTTGATGGTTTTGCGTGTGTGTGTGTGCGTGTGTGTGCATTTATACTAGTATGTCTCGAGTCATTGTTTTGGCATTTTATTCATGCATTCATTCATGTTGTGTAGTTTTATTTACCGTACAGTAAACATGAAAAACACATGAATATGTGGCAACACTGTGAGATGAATTCTTGTCATACCTCATTAACTAAAAAAAGGAGGGGGGGGGGACCTCGTCACACTATAGGTAACACGTCATGGTCTGTGGAGTTTCTGATTGGCTGTCGATAAAGGGGGAAACCCTTTGCCATCAGGCGGGGCCATCCCCATCCTGTCCTGCTCTGCACCGTCCTGGCCACCGTCCAATGTCACATTCACAGCAACGTAAACCCATGTTTTTCCTGGAATCACTTCAGCGATGTTTCTCATAGTCTATAAATAGATGTGTATGCATTATTCACACAGCATTTAAAATCAAAGCAGTTATTATCACATAGCCTACATTTGTGCATGCATTCGTGTTCAGGTCATGAAGCAGAATCGCTAACTTGTTCCTTTAAAAAAAAACCCCAAAAAAAAAACCCTTTATGTAAAAAAAATAAAAAGCAATTTAAAAAAAATTGTTAGGAAATAGTCTGGCTGGAAAAGCCACAAAACACGCGGAGTCATTTCCCCTTTGAAGACAACTCGGCGATCCCCTTCCGTGTCTGCAGCTACTGTACTTGCAAAATAGTGCGCCTCTACTGTCTCTACTGCGCATGACCGTACGGCGTAATATGAAGTAGGCCTCCTGTTTTTCTCCCCAACCCCGGAGTCCTCCCGGCCCCCACCGCCTCGATGTCGATGCAACGTTCAAGTAAGCAAAACACGGAGGTTGCTGTCGATTATTCGGGAAGGTAAGGACCACCATTTACGCATTTCTGAAGGCAGCGGCGGCCTTTAATTTTCAAACAACACGAGCTTTTATGGTTGTTGTTTTTTTCTCTTTTTTTGGCGTGCGGAAGCAGTCGGACTGCAGAGGGAGGCTTCAGGACTGTTTCCGCACGCTTGAGGGAGAGCAAGGCCCAGTGACCCACATTCAGAGCAAGCCAGTGTGTGTATGTGTACGAGTGGGCGAGCGAGTGCGCGCGCGTTCCCTCTTTGCCTACCTGTTTGTGTGTGCGCGCGTGCACTGTACACCGTGCGTAAGTGTGTATGTGTGTGTGTGTACATACATCTGCCGCGAAAATGTTTCCACCATCGCTGCTTTTGGATATTTCTCCGCCATCATCACCTACATAATGTGTATGTGTTTGTTTTCTTGTTGGCATTTTGCGAGGATCTTTGTCCCGACGCGGATGTTTTTAGCCTCGGTTGTCTCGCGGTGTTTTGAAGGACCCACGGTAAAAAAAAAAATATTTCAGAGATTATTTTATCTTCAATGTCAGTTGTTGCGTGACAGCTCGAGGCTCGGTCGCCAGCTTGTGTCATGATATTCAAGAAGACTTATAACCTCCTGTTTTTATCCCGCAAACGCGTAAAGCTTTGACGCACCGAAAGTGTGCCAGTCCGCGTTTGTGAGAGGATCTGGGGGGGAAGAAATCTCTTTGGAGTTGGACGGTCGATACTCGGTAGCAAGCTTAGTTAGCCTGCTAGCTGGCTAGCGTTAAATGGGTTGCTCTCTTATGGTTGTATAACGAACACCTGTGGCACTAAAATGCACATTAAAAACCTCCTTATCGTGCGTAATGGCAGTTTTAGGCTGCTACATGGCACGTCCTTCCCTGGACCTTGTTGTTAACATCAGTGTTTATCATGTTGTAGTGCTGTGCAGTTAGCAGGGAATAGCTCAGTCTAAAGGAGGCTTCATGTATTGGCCATCAGGAATACATGACTACAGGTCAGTCAGGCCGGTGCTTCCCAGAGTGGACACCAAAGTCAAAGTCCTTTTTGGTGCTTTATCAGAATGCATACATGTGACCTATTAACTCCCTTTTAGAAAAGGGGATGACAGTTTCCTCCATAGCTGCTTTTTACTGTAGCAACTCTGACCTTCCACTTCACTGCCCTGCCATAAATCAAAATAATCACATATGGGATCCGTATTGACACGTTTTGATTCATGTTTGACCCTCTTAACAAACTCCTTCGCACACATGAATTTACCCAATTAAAGAGTCAAGATGCACATTGCCTCCTTGTGATATTTCAATCACGAGGATGTCTTTTTGTTGATTATTACACATAATTCAGGTTTACGACTGTGGATCTGACTAAGTAGATCTTTTAGGCGACACTATGGAGTTGTGCATGGTGGCGTTTTTCCATTTTATTTAATTAATTGAGGAATCAATTAGTGGATCAAATAGTCGAGGCCACAGAGCTGGAAGGATTTGTTGTCTTTTTTTTTTTTTTACTTGCAAAAAAAGCTGACGCTAATTGGGGTCGTGTTTCTCAGCTGTGATGATATTCTGCTTATCGTGGTCAGATGTGTCGCTTTTTGTTTGCAAGAGCGCCTGTCACCATAATGAGCTCCTTTTTGTTGGCGAGCTCCCTTCAGTAAAGACGAAGATAAAAACACTTTCCACCGAGGTCGCCCTGACCTGCCTGTTCCCTGTCATGTCGTAAAAAGCTAAATAATCCCCTGTGGTAGTCATAGGTACACGTTTATAGGCTCTTCTTTACAAACAGGATCCTAATAGTCAGAAGCCAGTTCTCTAGTTGCACAAATAAAGATGCATAAATGTACCATAAATCTTCTATTCATAGCCGGGGGTTTTATTTACCTAAGTCTGTGTAATGACCCTGCCTTTATTTGAAAGTGGCATCAACACGAGATGGGCCTTTAATTATTTCCATGCAAAACTCGTGCAAAGCAAAGCAAAGAAAAGATTGGGATGATAGATAGGTAGATAGATACTTTATTGATCCAGAGGGAAATTCAAGATGATTATGAGAGCAGGCAGAATATTAAAGTGTGTACAACATTAGGAGACCTGCACACACACACGGCATTATTCAGTTTCTGTTGTGCTTCTTTATTATCATGTCGTGCTGCTTTTACACCTGCTGGTGGAGACCTGCCGTTATTTTTCAAAACGTTCGACATCACCGGGCTGGAAAGGGACCGAGCACAGTACAGTTTCGATTGACTTCAATTTGAATTTGTACGGCGCAGAAATCCTTTTCTATAATCAAGATGCACTCTCGTCTCCTCGTCGTAGCATTTCAATTACAAGCATTGTTTTTGCATGTAATTTGATTTTAGGTTGTGGGTCGGATGAATATCATCTTTGGACAGTTTTTTTGTTTTGGAGTTGTGCAAACGTATGGAGCTAAATCCTTTTTGGAAGAAAAAAAAAAGTTCGCGTTTTGAGCTTTAACTTTGAAAAATCCATCAATGTATTCAAAGTAAAAATAAGTAAATGTTAAAGGTTGCATATTATGTCCTTTTGGTGGGTTTATTTATCTATTTTATGTGCCTACTAAAGTACGTTCACGATCGCTAATGTTGGAAAAAAGTTCCATGTTGGCTCTCTCATCTGTGTTTGTAACGCTCTGAATCCCCCACTAGTGTGATCTGATAGGCCTGATCTGACGTAGGGGGCGTGGCATAAACTGAGAGGGGCGTGGCATCATGAGTTACAGCTTAACAAAGAAGGCTTAGAACCCTCCTCAGTCACGTTGCCTTCAGGAAACGTAGGTACCGTTAGTTAGCTACAAGAAGTCATGCTGTTTAACGCTTGTGTTGGTCTGTCGACCAATCAGAGGCCGAATTTAGATGACGTCAGATGTAAGGGCCAATGAGAAACCACTACAGCCTAAAGCATCACAGCCTGCTAACAGGTAGCGCAGAAATATGAAAGACGAACTGATTTCAATGGACGGGGGAGGAAATCGATATCAGATCAATCATATAAGAATGGATTTAAATCAGAAAATCAATTTTTAAAACCCAGTCCTAACCCAAAGTAGCCGTCTTTTTAAAGCTGTCACTCATGATGCCACGCCCCTCCCAGTTGATGCCACGCCCCCCTCCCACCAGAGCAGGGCCACATTTCTGAAACTGAAAAAATACAACCTGAAAGTGAATTAAAAAATCTCCAAACGCTGAAAAAAAAGGATTTGAAACATAAAACGTGCAACTGAAAAAATTATTAAAATATGTTTGGAACTGAAGATAAATGATATTTTATTATTAAAATGTATTAAAAAGTATTCAAAAATTCAAATATATATTTAGCTGAAAAAAGTTTTCATACACTTATTTTGATTACAATGATGTGTTTTTCAAAGCTCAAACGTTTTATTTTTTATTTTTTAAATGAAGTACTGCCTTCTTGTTTCGTTTGTTACTAAATAGTTTATAGACCAAATGAGAAAACAATATTCTGATCAAAGCGCACAGAAAACAACCCTACGATCATTTTGTTGGGTTGATTGCCGTGTTCATCTTTACGGGCAAAATAACAAACTCAACAGAGATTTTTTTTCTAATGTTGTTTTTCCACTCGTCATAAAGTCGCCTGTCAGCCTAGTCTGACTTCGAGGAACCACTCCTCGAGAGATATTCATATCCCACCAATTAAAGGATTCAACAAGTTAAACAGGCTTTGTCGCCTCCTGTTTTAGCCTCCTCTTTAGAAACCGACATATTTACATTCCCTGTTGGTTGGTTCGTTGGAATCGTTTGCGTGCACGCTGGACACTGAATGTTTGTTTGTGTTGCAGGTGAGGTGTGGCTCTCTCAGGTGAGGATTTCTCCGTGCCTGCTTCCTGCTAGTTTACCTGAAACGACACATTCCAGAAAGTAAGTTTATCACCTTTACTTCTGCATAACTGGGTCAATCTGTGTTTCTCAGGTTATATTAAAATAAGCATTAATATCAGTTGAGGGTTTTCCTCGCTGTACCGATTATTATTATTATTATTATTATTATTATTATTATTATTATATATATATATTTTTTTAAAGGGGGTTATTTTGCGTCCTCAGTCCCTTTTTTTATCTGCTGCAGAGTCTGATCTAAAATTTGATCCTCTTGTTTGGTTTGCTCATCACTCAAAAATATTACAATTTTATATTTTCCATTTTTGCCGGACGTCTAAGCTGATGACGTTTTTGTCCACAGTTGTATTTGGACTCAATGCATTCGAGTGCCTTTTCTTGTCCTGCGTCCCCGCAGCAGTGTGAGACGGTCAACTGCTTGACCCCAAATTAACCTTTTGACCCCTTTTGATTGACGCAGGTTTGGTTGACCACCATGTCGTTCCCCATGTCTGGTTCCCTCTCATGACCCCAATGACCCCAACACCAGTTGTGACCAGAGAGTCAGCTTTGAACCTCGTCTACAACCCCTAAAAAGACTGACCGAGTGCATTGGCTGCATTGGGGTAGGAAGTCTTTGAACACATTCACACATGTTGTGCTGCAAAGAATGATTTTATGTGAATGTTTGCAGGAAACAACAATCATGTTTAGACGTACTCTAACACACGTTGAGACATTATATTATCACATCTGATCTTACTTTGATATTTGTACCACGACTGAGAATTTACTGTAAAATAATGACGTCTTTAAGAATCTGTTCCATAAGCTAGTTAAAAGTTTGAGGCCGCTGTGGTTCAGCTGGCCGAGTCGGTCGACTGTCAACCAGAAGGTCGAGGGTTCGATCCACCAGCTCATGCAGCCACACGTCTAATGTATCCTCGGCCAAGACACTTAACCCCCCAAGTTGTTCCCACTGCTTCGTTGTGCATGTGCATGAATAGGATTAGTTACTTCTGATAGTCTTCACTCAGCAGCCTCTACCATCAGTGTGTGAATGTGTAGATGTGACCTACAAGATCAACTCCTTTTACCGTAATTAATACTGGTCTGTTTTCTTTGAACACCTGACCAGTTAAACTGTCCGTCAGCATTAAGAATGGATTATTAATCTATAATTAGTTTGCAGCTCAGTAGATAAAACAGGAGCTCTGATTTTAGACTCTTGCTGCAGTTTTCACTCGAGCTTCAGCCAACTAAAAACAGCGCTTTTTTTTTTTTCTCTGTCTCCCCCAGGTGGTCTTCCAAATGCCTACCTCACGCCTAAAGAGCAAATCACTGCAGCCACAGCCCTGATCAGCAGCCACCATGACATCAAGCATAGGGTAAGCTGTACACGTGAATATACCCACCATCTTGAATGGCGTGCATATGGACGAGGCATTGAGGATGTCGTGACGCGAGACATTTAAACGTTGATACAAGCACACGAGTCTGAGGCAGCACATTTAGGAAAACGTCTTATTTTGAGATACCACTCTGTCTAAACTTGCTCAAATACAAGGTCCGCCTTTCGGTAGTGAAAAGTTGCCAATGTGTAAGTGCAACTTAGAGAGTGCTCTGACTTCAATTCAAAAGGGATTAATTGGCATGAGAGCATCAATAACAGTTTTGCCAAAGCATCAACATTTCAAATATTCAGACAGTAGTGTGTGTGTGTGTGTGTGTGTGTGTGTGTGTGTGTGTGTGTGTGTGTGTGTGTGTGTGTGTGTGTGTGTGTGTGTGTGTGTGTGTGTGTGTGTGTGTGTGTGTGTGTGTGTGTGTGTGTGTGTGTGTGTGTGTGTGTGTGTGTGTGTGTGTGTGTGTGTGTGTGTGTGTGTTTTAGGTAACCTGAGTGTCTACAGATCCACAAAATGTGAAATAAATCCATCCAGTCTTTTTGTTTGTGGTCTGCATAAGTCTTACAACAAAGAGAAAAATGCTCCGTTTCTCCTTGTGATGTCACAGTGGGATTCTGGTAAAAAAAAAAAAAAAAAAATCCCCTCCTCTCCCCTGGACTCCACCTCCAGCCTTGAGCAAATTTTTGCACAGGTCCACAATTTTTACTCTAGCTAGTGAAGGAGTGATGTCCACTGGGTAAACTCAGGGTGAGGGGGCGGGGCTTATTACATTTAAAGAGACAGACACACCAAAATGGAGCGTTCTGAGAGAGCTGGTTTCTACAGGGTCGCAAACCTCCTCTGCTGCTTGATTCATGTTATATTTGAACCAAAGCACAGAAACACTGATGTTTCATTTAGAGCACAGGTGGAAAATATTTCCTCTTTAAGACTTATAATTTTTTATGACTCTGCTAATAGAACAAATGCTCCGACCTTTATATTGTCCCATTTAAATCTCAAATATAAGAGTGTTTTATAATAATGATTAAAATCATAATTGTATTTCAGCTCATTGTCCCATAAATAACAGACTGATACAATGATTATTTTTTAAAATGCTTTCCCTTCATGTGATGAATAATGGTTTATTTTTAAATAGCATGACTCCGTCAACAAATATCTTTTAGACAAAATATATTATTATACTTTTGAAATACCTTCCTGAAAAAAGAAATGCCATAAATACCTCTTCCAGATGTCATCAATCCGGGAAAGTGAAAGCATTTCTATTGACCTATATTACTGGCTAACGTAGGCAAGATCACGCCCTGTTACACAAATGCACTGGTAACCTTCTTGGCAAACAAAGCACATTCCTCCTCTCTCTCTCTCTCACTCTCTCTCTCTCTCTCTCTCTCTCTCTCTCTCTCTCTCTCTCTCTCTCTCTCTCTCTCTCTCTCACTCTCTTTTTTTGTGTAACCCAAAAATAAACTCTGCTCCTGGCATGTAGGAATCCTCTCATTAGCCGGCGTCCGTCATTCTATTATTAACAAAAAAAATATATCTGCTTTCAAAGCGGCCGAACAAACGTGCACACAGAGGAGCACGCAACGCGGCCGGGAGAGGATTTAAATATTTCTTTATCTCTCTCTCTCTCTCCTCCTGTAGGGATGATTGTAGCATCTTTGATGGGTTGATGGAAGAAGATGAAAAGGACAAGGCAAAACGGTAAGCAGCACATACAGAGACAATGACAACATTTGGTGTTTGTATCATGACTCATTGAGAACTATGCATGAAAAAATTTGAAAACATAAACAAAAGCCGCTGATTCTAAATCAGCACATCGAGGGGTCAAACGACACAAATGTTTACGCTGTTATTTAACTCAAACGATGACTGCACCGCACCGCATTTAGAAATACGATCTATGACGGCGGCTGTTTTCATTTCAGCGTGTCCCGAAACAAATCTGAGAAGAAACGGAGAGACCAGTTCAATGTCCTCATCAAGGAACTCGGCACGATGTTGCCTGGCAACACCAGGAAGATGGACAAGTCCACCATCCTGCAGAAGAGCATCGACTTCCTCTGTAAACACAAAGGTCGGACCTTTTTTTTTAAAATTTATTTTTAAAAATGTTGTTACTTCAGTGCCCGTGTCTGGATATTTGTGGCCACGCTTTCTGAACATGTTGATGCAGTCGGATATAGCTCGTGCTAGCTAGCTGCTAACGTCATAGCCGTGCAAACTTAGCGATGTGAAAAATCCTTTTTGGATGATTTGATCTTCAGGAGAAACCGTGGACTGTATAGTAGGGCTGGGTATTTCCCTCAACCCCACAAAACGATTGGCCTGGGAATCTTTGGGTGTGTCATGATTTGATTGGATTTTGATTTTTGGGTTCTTGATTCGATTCAGACTCTATTTTTTCGATTCTGCATTAATGATTAAAACTCTATCTTTAAATAACACCAATCCAAACACTTCAGGATCTACTCTGCTCATTTTGGAGACTGGCTGAATTTCTCGCTGCTCCATGTAGCTTTCTGAGTTAAAGAGCTAGCATTAGCACTTAGCATGGAGTGACTGAGTAGCCAGAAAAAATCGAATGTTTTTAAAATCTTAGACAATAAGAATCCCAAATTTAATTTTGATCTAACATGGACAACACACCTCCGTCTCCCTCCGTAGTACAAAAGTGAAACCAACCTCAAGATGGCCGCTGATACTGGCAGGGACGTTACTTAGAAACAAGGAGTTAGCTAGCTTGTGGAGCCGCAGAGTTTCTGCTAACTGAAGCTCAAATTTAACTTTTTATTGGATCAAGTGTCAGAGAGCTCTCAGGTCGGTTTGGTCCACAGCTTATCAGACTCTGGTGTTGGTTTGGCGTTTGTCGCGTTTTGTATTTAATTCAATAATTAATAATTTCAGTCAACTGAGCACTGTCATGACAGATAAAGTTTTTTTTTCAATTTGAATAAAAAATGTTCGATCGATCGCCAGCCCAATTGAAAATGAATAATACTGCCTCATTTTTATTCTGAGAGCTTCATTACCACTAATCCTTGTTGAACACTGGGATTCTCTTCTGCTCAAATGTTTAATTAGGAAATGTGGATTTGAATTTTTTTTTAATCCTAGCTCTTATCATCGGGATGCACGGCCGCTCTCTGTCAGCTCACTGTGTTATGTAGCGATCTGTATTCTCACTGAGCCGTGTAACCATCACCACATGTTTCTCCCCCCCTGCAGAGATCGCAGCCCAGTCGGAGTCGAGTGAGATCAGGCAGGACTGGAAGCCTCCGTTTCTTAGCAATGAAGAGTTTACCCAGCTCATGCTGGAGGTCAGAAGCATCTTTTTTTTATTCTGCATATTAACGCCCGCTCCCGACCAGGAGCGACCTTTTGTAATCACAGAGAAATTAACATGTTCCATTTTCACATTTTACTTCTTCTGACTGATTGTACTAATTTCCTTTTTATAGCTTTGGATTCAAATTGACTTCTCTTTATTTCCCCTTCCTCATCAGGCTCTGGATGGGTTCTTCATAGCAATAATGACTGACGGGAACATCCTCTACATCTCCGAGAGCGTCACCTCTTTACTAGAACATTTACCGGTGAGAAACGTTTTCTTCTTTCTCTTGTTGATGATGAATTAAGCTGTCCTGATGTCAAGCAGTCACTTCAGCACCGTTGAGTTGTTTTAGAAAAGTCAGAAAGGCAGAATGGATTTCTTTTCCAGATGTGCTCGTTCACATTGTTTGCCTCAATGACTGTTGACCGTCGGTCCTCGTCGGCGGTCGTTGATTAGCATTCGACATTCGATTTAGCTGATTCGACTCGGCGTCAGTCAGCACGGTCGATGAGAGGAATCTCTCTGATGGGCTGTTCGGAGGTTTGATTTTACCTCCAGCTCTCAACACAGGTTCAGGAAAGCCCCCTTGAGCCTGCCGCTGTACTCTCCATACTTTAGTGCAGTTTCTCCTTATTTGCATCTTCTGGCTGACAACGCCACGCGGCGCCATTTTCAACTAGTAGGCGACCTCTAATAGGAGTGGTGAGTGACAGCGGTGTGAAAATCGTCAACAGACCACTGCCACCTCGAGATGTGCTGAACGTACGGCGGCCTTGGTGTCTTCATATGTAAATCATGTAATCTGTAAACTTGGCAGATTTCCCCCAGAATCCAAGATGGTGCTAGAAATACATCCGTGTTCATCGGCTAGATAGATAGATAGATAGATAGATAGACAGATACTTTATTGATCCCGAGGGAAATTCAAGGCATCCAGTAGCCGTATACAGACAGGCAGGACACAAGACATTAGTTACACTACACACCCACTGTCCCCCCTCCCCTCTGTATACAATAATCCCCCAAACAGAGATTTAGGAGCCCCTATGTGACTAAGAGTAAACATAATCATTAGTCATTAAACAGTCAATGCAGGGATGCAGATTGGGCCATTAAAGTGCTCAGCAACATAAAGGAGCAGTGATTAGCATTAAGTGTCCAAAACAAGGTGAAACCAGGAGTAATTAGGGAGATTATCATTAAAGTACCCATCTATTGAGGAGCAGATTAGCATGAAGTGTCAAAGACAATAGGCTGACAGAGGGCGTGAGTGCGTGAAGTTTTGAATACCCCAACAATTTAGACAAAGACTCTCAAAGTGTTTGATATTTAATCATGAAGAAATCAGAAGAGTGACTCTCCGCTCCACAGCAGACCATATAAGGTCACTGAGTTATTTTTAGACGCTTCCTCGCGGTTGTGACGCGTGGACCGTATTGAAGTTATTTGTTCTTTCAGAAGGAGGTCTTGTCCTTCTTACCACAGTTAAGGACAAATATTCTGCCAGTGGCCTCGAGGGTTTAAAAATCTGCTTTTGTGGCGACTCCACTCGTGACGATATCACGTGTTTAATGACACGTGGTGAAACTCATGCTTCGTGTTGATATGGACTAGTCAAGTGATTTTATGTGTGTGTGTGCTCCACAGATGGACTTGGTGGACCAGAACCTTTTAAACTTCCTGCCTGTGGGGGAACACTCCGAGATCTACAAGGCTCTATCGACGCACCCCACGGACCCCGAGAGCCTTAGCACGGATTACCTGAAGAGTCAGTAACGCCACACCTGACGGCACGACGGCCTCTGACAGTCATTCACATGTGTGACCCGACTTTAAAGCCTAACATCTTCTTGTTTCGTTTTCTCCAGGTAAGAACCACATGGAGTTCTGCTGCCATATGCTGCGAGGGGCCATCGACCCCAAAGAACCGCCCGTCTATGAATACGTCAAGTTTATCGGCAACTTTAAGTCTCTTAACAACGGTACGTCAGGGTTTTAACCATCCGTCTCTCCAGCCTGTTGTGTTCCTCGACTCACAGAGTAAACAAAACTGCTGCTCTGCTCTGTTCTGTGTAGTTCCCAACATGACGAGGAACGGTCTCGCGGGGGTGTTGCAGAGATCGCTGCAGCCCGCCTTCGATGACCAGGTGTGCTTTGTGGCCACCGTACGGCTAGCCAAACCTCAGTTCATCAAGGTAACCGGACAAACGCCAACATTTCTTCTTTTTATTAGGAGAAGCACACTTAGTTTACACTGCACAAAACTATCAGTACTTGACAGACGTCCTTAATCCTCTTGTAGTTATTGGACTGTCGACAAACTGAGAAAGTATTTTTGTCCGTTATCTCCCGAAAATGTTATTTTTCCTAATAAATTGTTAAATGCCTGCAATGTGTGAACCATAGAACAAACACCCACATTATGCAAATGAGATCACACATGAGTCGTACATTAGTCAGACTGTCTTCATGTGTGTGTGTGTGTGTGTGTGTGTGTGTGCTTACATTCACAGGAGATGTGTACCGTGGAGGAGCCCAACGAAGAGTTCACCTCTCGGCACAGTTTGGAATGGAAGTTCCTCTTTTTAGACCACAGGTACGAACACTCATTTCAGCTCTTTATGGGGTTTTATTGTTGCCAGGCAACACGCAAGCGTGGAATGACGGCGAGATCGTTAAAAACAGGCTGATGGCAGGTCATTAGAGCGTCCATCAGCCGCACTAGATGTACATGTTTGTGTACATCTAGTGCATCATGTGGCGCTGCTAGTTTGACAGACGAGTGATGCCAGTGAAGCAAAACTCTTTCTCCTGTCTGTCCGTCAAACCGTCACGTTGACATTTCTCGGCTAAATGAAAAGGTGAGTCACTTGGATGTCTGTGTTTCCTCCCTTCCAGAGCTCCACCGATCATAGGATACTTGCCTTTCGAAGTTCTGGGGACATCAGGGTACGACTATTACCACGTGGACGACCTGGAGACACTAGCGAAGTGTCACGAGCACTGTGAGGGAGTCACTTTTCACTGAAGATTTGATTCCAGCACGTTTTCCTCTGCTTGTTGTTTTTTTAACCTCTGCGCTCTGTCTCTCGCCTGTCCAGTGATGCAGTACGGCAAAGGGAAGTCTTGCTACTACCGTTTCCTGACCAAAGGTCAACAGTGGATTTGGCTCCAAACGCACTACTACATCACCTACCACCAGTGGAACTCTCGGCCTGAGTTCATCGTCTGCACGCACACAGTAGTCAGGTACTCTCTCCACTTTCTTTGGATTATTTTTTTAATAATCCATCACAATAAAAAGAAGCGTCTTGTATGTGTTAAATGACGTAGCATTGTGTCTCATTGCTTCTTCACCTGCCCTTTGTCCTCGTCCACGCAGCTATGCGGAGGTGAGGGCAGAACAGCGCAGAGAGCTGGGTATTGAGGAGGCAAACCCCGAAGTTACTGCAGATAAGGTGAGAAAAAAAACGTTTTTAACCTTTTTTACGAATAAACGCTTCATCCAAGTCACGAAATGATTCAGAAGCTGCTGCGTCGCAGATTTGATGTAAGACACAGAAATAACCTGTCTTTGTAAAAGAATTGACGATGATCCCGGTGATGAATTTTTCTGTTGATAAAGTGCACATTTATATTCAGACAGTGGTAAGAAAACTTTCAGAGAGCGACCATAATGTATTTGAAAAAAACGTTTAAACACGGGATCACAGCGTCTGCAGGTGAATAATGGGAAATTGGTTTGCTAAGCTAATGTGGCTAATGTTAGCACCTCCAGCCTTCGGTCCTCCTTGCAGGTTAACATCCACACACCTGTTAGAGCATTGCTGCCGTCCACGCCTGTTTAACCTGATGGACTTCTACAGAACTTCTCCACACTACAAGACGTCATCGGTCCATGTAGCTCGTTTACGTATCGGCATAGTAGAGGCAATAACCTGAGCTGCAGGCCTGGTTTATTTATTACCAACATGCAACATAAGACAAAGGAGAACATAAAAAAAAAAAAAAAAAGACAGAAAATAAATCATAATTACAAACATTGAAACACAGAAAAGAAAAAAAATATATGGATTATAAGCTATTATGAGTTAAATGTCTGCAAAGGAATGGGAGGAAGTAAAACTTAATGAATCCCAACCATGTCCATGTAATTTAAGTTAATATATTTATTTTTTCAAAGTCAAGTTATAAATAAAGACAAATGACCTACACACACAATAACAAAAACAACAGCAACAAAAAGGAAAATATAAAAAAAAAAAAAGACAACTCGGCACTGCAGGCCTGATTTAAAAAGATCTGAATAATTAGTTTAATTAAGTATTAATTATTCTTACAGTAATTCTAGTGCCGACTTGCAAGATTTAACTGGCTTTGCGCACGTCCCTGAAAAAAACTGACTGACACCAGTCTGAATCCAGAATCTGTCTCTAATGTGCTCTCACTGTTCTTTTTGTTATCCATTCACTTTAATCAGCGAGCTGCTGCTGCTGCTGCCTCTTAACGTTTCTCATTCACTCAGTCCCACAAGTCTCTGATGTTTAAATCCAGCCACTGATTACATCAAGATAAGATTCAATATTCGGACAGTTATTGACTCTTGTTGGCGTGAACAAAAAAAAAAAAGTCACCTGTCATGTGTTGATTTATATTTTTTTCTCCCCCTGCTGGTTCGTTTCAGAGTCAGGACTCTGGCTCAGAGTCCCAGTTGAACACGTCGAGCCTCAAAGAAGCTCTGGAGAGATTCGACCGCAGCCGCACACCTTCCACCTCATCACGCAGTTCCCACAAGTCCTCATCGCACATCTCGGACAACACTTGCACGTGTAAGGACACACCCACCTCCTTAGTGCTCCCGGGTCGATGCATAAAGTTCATGTGTAATACAGTTTTTAAAAAAAGGCTGATGTTTGATTGGGTGATGCAGCTCAGCAGAAATAAAGTATGATATGACTTCTCATCACTGATTCTGTGTTACAGCCTCCAGGCTACACATGGACACGGCCACGCC
>NC_136692.1:3000745-3028245 GCF_947650265.1 Symphodus melops | reverse complement strand
TTTTCCAAAATGCTACTGCCAACAATCGGCTTTTAAATGCGTCTTCAGAAATCAAAGGTTAGACATCAGTGAGAGTACGTCCATGTTTCACTTTCTGTCTAATGAACAGGACATGGACTCGTGATGTTCATTTAACATCGATTATCACATTTCCTAAACTCACTGATCGGTGCTTCTCTCCAGGCTCAGCGTCAGCCGCAGCAGCCCCAGCAGGCTCAGCCCCAAACCCAGGGCTCTGTGTCTGCTCCTCTGTACAACACCATGATGATCTCACAGCCCGGTCAGCCCAACGTGCTGCAGATCAGCACCAGCCTGCCGCAGAACAACACGCAGCCTGGCACCGCTGTGGCCACCTTCACACAGGACCGACAGATACGGTAGGATGACGACTAGAAGATCTCATGCCAGTCTTTGAGTGTTTATATTTACTGCTATTTACATCATCATTCATTCGCCTCAGGTTCCCAGCGGGGCAGCAGCTGGTTACCAAGCTTGTGACGGCTCCGATGGCATGTGGAGCCGTCATGGTTCCCACCTCCATGTTCATGGGACAGGTGGTCACTGCGTACAACCCCTTTGGAGGGCAACAGGTAAGGATGGATCAGTGTGAAGTCATGGGACAGTTCATGGCAGCGTATGCAAGATGACAGACTCGATAAAGAGCAGCACAGTAAAGGGGGAACAAGTTGGCTTGTCAGTTCTTAGTTAGACTTTCCTTTTATAGAAATCAGGCGATGAAACAAATTTTATACAAATCTGCTAAAGGTAATATCTTCTGAGGTCTGAAAGCAGATGATCCTTGTTCAGTTAGAAACCCGTACTCAACCACACGTCCCTTTTTTTTTTTTTTTCCCCCACTTTTCATGATAAATTCTGCCTGTCATGTAAACTGAGCTCGTGGCGTGTTCATTTAGTAGGTTTATGGGGCTAATAATGGAGATCTGTGCTGCTCTCTGTTGACTCCTGCGTCTCTCCAGCAGGGAGGACAGACACAGACCCTGACTCTGCAACCAGCTCAACCTCAGCAAGGCCAGCCCGACAACCAAAACCAAACAACTGTAGTGGCACAGAGCGGCCAGCAGGGGCAGCAGCAACAGCAACAATTCCTACAGGTACCAGTAGAGGGCAGCAAAGTAATTGTTTCAAAGTCATTTATTTAAATGGACACCCTGAAAACAGATATTTAGTCTTTATGGAGATAATTATTTTAAATAACATGTTTATGCATTGTAATGGTGAGAAGAGAGGTGTTTTATTACTCTGAGGAATCAAAAGAAAGACTTGTTATTTTAGTGATCTTTCTCTGTTTTCCTGTCAGGGCACTCGTCTTCTCCATAGCAACCAGTCTACCCAGTTGATTCTGCAGGCAGCTTTCCCACTCCAGCAACAGGGTACCTTCACCCAGGCGACCCACCAACAGCAACCACAGCAGCAGCAGCAACAACAACAACAGCAACAACAACAGCAACAACAACAGCAGCAGCAGCAGCAGCAGCGGCAACAATCTCACCACCAGAGGCACCAGCAGCAGCTGAAACCACAGCCCCAGAAACAGCAGAAAGCCCCGTCGTCACACAGGACTGACAGTGTCAGCAGCCAACCGCAGTGAAGTCTGGTGGACGGATAGAGACAACGAGGGGGGAACTGAAACTCTTCAACGGATCGCTGCACACGTGTTGTTGGTTGTTTGTTTTTTTCGGGGTCATGTGGTTGTAAACAAAAGTTCCTCATTCCTCCCCGCCGAAAAACAAAACCTGCTGCCCTCCCTTCCTTCGTGTAAAAGAAGTGAATCATAGGAAAAGAGGAAAGCCTGTGAGTCTGCAAGGAACTCACCAAGGATTGTCACCATGGCAACAGGATGGATTAAAATCCTCCCTTTTCCCTCACCAGAGGCGGGACTGTAAGGGAAGAACACCTTATTGCCACGGTAACGGCAGATTCTTTTTTTTTTTTTTTTAGGTGTGTCAAAGAGGACTGAACTTGTACAGATTTACTGTATGATAAAAAAAAAACAAACAAACGTGTAAATATCCAATATAGCCTAACAGGAAACAGAAATGTAGTATTTTATATGATTGCATGGAAAGAATAACTGTGTAAGCTTTTATTAGTCGCTTTTAAAAATTGAATTTTTACTTTGTTCAAGTGTTTTCTGGTCAAAGACGGGAGCTGTGACCTGCTCTCTCAGAACCCCCTCTCAACCCCCCCGCCCCGCCCGCCCCCCTTCTCTGAAAGAAAAAAAAAAAGTCCAGAGTAAGGCTTTAAAGTTCAGTCGTTTTTTTTTTTTTTTTTTTTTTTAAGGTTGGGCTTGGGTTGTTGTTGTTTTTTTGTTTTTGTGGAAGTCGTGTTTTTAAACACCGTGTCTCAGAGACAGAAATGGTTCTTTTTAACTTTGTAAGAAAGCATTTATGTTTGGCAAGAAATAAAAAAAAAACAACCTCTACATTACAGTTTAACTGAAGCAGTCACGGGACGATCACTGGACGTGTAACGGGTTAAGTGATTCCAAGTGCCAATAACGTAGTTTTTGTTTTCGTTTCGAGCAGACTATTCAAAAGGCGTCGATATATTTTCCAAACCAGATATTCCCGCTAGTAAAAGTCCATGCGTGTGTATATAGTAGGGATTATTTTTGAACAGTCAGAGAGCCCTATACGTAACAAACAGTATATCCTCAACCTCCTGAAACTTTAGCACTTGATGTGGTTGTGTACAGTAAATCACTGTCAAGACCTAGTTGTTTGTAATCTGTGGTGTGACTCTGTGAGTTAGTGTGTTTTTGGGAATACAATCGTTGTGTGTGTGTGTGTGTGTGTGTGTGTGTGTGCATGAGTGGGCACAAGTGTGCGTGGTCGATGTGTGTGACTGAGTGTGTGTGTGTGTGTGTGTGTGTGTGGCCCCTTGTGTCTTATAATAAATGACTTAGTAAGGGTTTGAAGTTGCTGGATGGTACTTGTATTCTCAGGAATGTGGAAAGTTATTTGCTTCTGCCTCAGTCTGGAACCAGACCAGGAAGGATTAAACAGTGATGCTGCAGAGACCGGAGGAAAACGTGACGCAAAGGGGTGTGTTGATTTAATCGAATTTGACCCAGTTTCCAAAAAAGCTTCTTTCTCTCTCTCGTTGTTGTTTCCTTATCGACACAGTGTGGAGTTAGAAGTCTCCACGGTAACAGGATGCTGTTTGTTATTCTGGCTGTGAAAGATACAAACACGGAAAGAATCGGCACGATTTTTTTAAAGAAAGTCATGTACCAGCATTTTTACCGCCTCGCCTGATCTTTGGAGCATCGGCGTTTTATCCTTCCGACTATTCCTCGGCCTCAGAAACCCTCATGCAGTTCAGTCCCCTCATTTCTCAGTTCTCTTACAGCAGTTTTTAAAAAAAAAACCAGGGCTGCGTCCGGCTCCGTTTGAAGTGCAGATGGAAACGGGCTCAGCCCCTCGACTCCAGATGAAAGCCATATCAAACAGAGAAGCCTTGGATTGGAGGAAGTGTCATGCTTGGCAAAGGAGCTTTTAGAATGTGTTGTCTTGTCTCAGAGTAAAGACTGACTGTGTGTGTGTGTGTGTGTGTGTGTGTGTGAGAATGTGTGTGTGAGAGTGTGTATAGCGTCTCCTTCTTCTTGTATCACTCGGGGGGGTCATTATTGGTTTCCCCCGGCGATAGCCAATCAGTTCTTGCGTTGCAGTATAGAGAAATAATTGTAATATTCAAGAAACTTCCTCTCCAGCTGGGCTCCAGTATTCTGCAAGCCTGCGCGTGGGACAGCTTCAACTTGAATACACGTTTGTGCGTGAAAGAGTCTGTATGCATGTTTTTAACCGTCACTGTAACCCAGTATATTTTCATATGGAAACAGAAGTGCGACTGGAAAAGAATCCACGTCGGGGCCATGCAGAGCGTTGGTCACCTGACTGGCTATAAAAGAAAGAAATATGGGCAGTGTTGTTGTTTTTACTATGACAGACTGCACACCGAACACTTATCACGACTCGAGTCAAATAGCAAACCCTGTTGAGGAAACGTTTTGTGAAGTAGGCGGGCGCCGCGTGTCCGACTCAGCAGAGCGGAGAGACGCGTCAGGAGTAGAAGATGTGTTTAACATAGCGGAGGGGTTTTTACTATTTGAGCGTGGTCTCCACCCTTCACATCACATCGCATACATAGATCCTCTCCGGGTCTGTGCATCACTCTGAGGGGTATTTATGAGATGTTTTAGTTTGAGTCACTGATACCCAGCCCAAAGAATGTAAAAGGTGTTTTAAAGAGACTTATGGATGTTGTAACTGTTGATTCTGGAAGAAAAAAAAAACAACCTTTTTAACAGGCTTTATGATGAAGGAAAAAACAAAGGGGTATGAAAACGGAAAAAAAATCAAAGTTTCTCACTTCTATTAATAATCCATTTATAGAATCTGAAATACAATCACGTTTCGCAGGTTCGGCATCGTAACAGAACTTCTGAATGTTTCACCATTACGAACTTTCTGTTTCTGATCTCGCAGCGAACTCCTGACGACAACGGGGTTGAAAAAAATAAATAAAGAGTTGAAAGGTGATGAAAGGTGAGGTGTATAGGATGTTTGGAATTGGTCACATAGATGGAAAGGACAGCGAGGCCCCCTCCCCCCCCCCCCCCCCCCCCCTCTCCATAGAGATACACAGATCACCTTTCCACAACACGATTTGGTTCTAAAGAGTTCTAGTCCTAGTATAAATCTGTACACATACACAAAGCGAAGAACACCAGTATTCAGTGTAAAATGGTGCTATGCTTACCTGTACTGTATGTATGTATATCCCTTCTGCTCTTAAACTGTGCTCCTTTATTTACCCCCCCCAAACGTCAAACGTAATAATAATCAATATTTTGAAGACAAATGTTTGCTATTACTATAACCCCCGCCCTTTCCCCTCTTGGTCAATTTGAAAATAAAAACAGTTGCAAATATTATACGTGACACACGGCTGCTGAATCTTCTTCTTTCTTTGTTGTTGTTGTTGTTTATTGTCAGTATTTGAAGTAGTGTGGCTCTAAAGATGGCGGTGTTCGTGCACTCTTTCATGTCCCATTTTTGCATCTTGTTTCTCTACTTCTGCACTTTTCCGAGCTTCATCGTCTTCTAGCTTCCTGAGGATCGTTGCTGCCGGACTCCCAAGTGCCCCCAAGATAATCGTCATTCATTATAATACTACAATATTAGCAGACCCTTTTAATTCAATGTGACACACACCGGAGAGTAAGAACTACACAAGAACGGATCTAGAAAAGAGGAAACAACGACAGGAAGTGCAAACTAAGCGCTGACAGGAAGTGACCAGAGGCAAAGCACGACATTGAAGGCCGTTTTAAGAGCTCTAACCAGAATAGAAACCATCTTAAAATCGTCATCAAATAAAACCATGGTCATTACTATTGTGTGCTTGTTTGACCTTGTTTCATTTCTTTCGTGGCACTACTTGGCCGCCATACATTCGTCAACAACAGCTCTCTCTCTCTCTCTCTCTCTCTCTCACTCTCTCTCTCTCTGCAGCCAGGACCAGAAGCATGACCTCAGCCACCATTTTCTCCCTTCCCCTCAGTTCATGATAAGCTGTTGGAAATAAAGATGATTTATTTCTGATAGTTTGAGTTTGACTCTTTTATGTTGCTTCCCTTGAGCCAGGGTCGTAACATTTTTATCAATAATATCAGAACCATTGTCATTAAGGTACTCTTGAAAGAGCTGGGTCTTGAGCTTTTTCTTAAAGGTGCAAAGGGACTGTGCAGATCGAATGGAGGTTGGTAGTTCGTTTTACCACCACCGGGGGGCGACAGATCAGAACAGTCTAGTTAGAAACTTAGCGTCATTTCATCCAGTTGCTGCAAAGTGTGGTCTTCAAATGACTTTTGATCTTCTTTAGGTTTCTTCCTTTTTCAAAGACAGCGTTCACTCACGGTGGATCTGTAATGTCTCATTAGATGGACTGAGATGTGATTGGCTGTCTGAATTAAGAAACTTAGACACAGGACGCTCTGCAGTTGTTTTTACCATCACAGGTACTTTCTTTATTATTACAAGTCAACCAACAGTATCAAAACTTCATGAGCCTCAAAACCAGCAAACACAAGCTCGGTGCTGGCTGCCCTCTAAGCATTAACCGTGTCACGACCAAATGATACTCAGTAGTATGAACAAATCTAAAGGCACATCTCTATTGTATTTACATTGCATACAGGTTTGACATAAATCAAGTAGAAGGAGCACACAGTCCACCCTAAACTCCGGGTCGTCGTGGCTTTACAAAAGTAAGTAAACCAAAGCTAATCCTAAAAATAAAAATAAAAAAACATCCACAAAACACCAGTCAGTCTTTACAGGTCACAGTATTCAAAGCTACTAGATACAGGTGTGAATCAGTGCTGCAGCAATATATGGCTTAAGTCTTTATTAGGAGTTATTTATGGTGGCTGGGAAGTGCAAACCCACTCGGCCACTTCCAGCATTTTCTACGTCCCCTTTCCCCGCAAGATTCTGCCTTTTGTACATTTTCTTTAGGGACTGGTGAAACTGTTGGTTTGCTCTTCCCAGCCACCGTAGTTCATCGTCTGAATGCCCCCTTTTTTCTCATTTTTCAGGAGTCTTCAAGACCTTTTAAAGTCCAGCTTTGACGAAGGGTTGCTGCCACAGTGACTTAAATAAGGTGTGCAGGTAACAGTCTGATGTGTTGGGAGATACGCTGTTTTTGATTGTATGCCAGGGGTTACATGAGAAGAGTGATACTCCTCTCATACAGCCATCATCAGCTCGCTTAGCGTTTGTTGTTTTACAGGGAGCGGCCAAAATGTTCTGGACTTTTTCACCGCGTGATTCGGATTAGGGTCTTCACAAGTGCTCAGAGTGAGAGACTTTGTTGCATGTTTTGAAATTGGAGCCGTTCACTGCCAATTCAGCACCATGGACAGGGCCAGCTGTCACTAAATTTACTACTCGAGGGAGACGCTTTTTCAGAGGCCTCTTCACATGTCCTTCATTTTTTGGACTGTTTGGGCTTCAGATTTCCAAATTGGCTTTTGATCCAATTGGCAATGTGGGATTTTTGGAAAGGGCTTTTCTTTTTAATTTACAAGGCTATCATGGTATTGTCCAGTGCACCATATCAGTGGATGCAGAATTTATTTAGTTAAAGATTGCTCATGCTCAGTCTGTGAAACCTTTTGAGAAGCTTTGCAGCCAAAACTCTAAAAAAAAAAAAAAAAAAAATGTCTGAAAACAAACACAATTTATGACTATGCTTGAAATGTTTAAGCTGCTGTCTCTTTAAGGTTCCCTTCCCCACATGTCCACTCTCGTCTGATTGGCTGGCTCTCTAAAAGCCTTCTGGAAGGGCAGAACGCTGCAGGGCTGCCAGATGGGGGGGGGGGGGGGCATCCTCAGCAGATTTAACCTGGGATTAAGCCAACGTACTTTAAACCTCATGAGCTCCAACTTTGCCCACGTTAAGCATGTACTGTATATGTGCATTTTTAAATGGGGATCAGTTAAGTTGGGTTCAAATCAGGAACCAGCCAAGCAGCGTTTGAATGACTGACAGATACAAGTTAGGCGTTTTCCCATGTTTCCGCTCTTTATGCTTCGCTCGGCTGAAGAGCGAATGTCTCCTCATGCACAGACTGTGAAGGTGGTCTCCAGCACTTCAATCTGGACATAAAATGAATGTAAGTTGTTTTCCCAACAAAAAAAGGGAAAACAATTCCATGACAAATAACAATAAAAAAAAACAGTTTGCAGTGCACTCATTACAACACCAACTCTCTTTATCTAATCCTTATCCCAAGGTCAGGGTCTCGTCCTTGTATTCTGTGTTTTCCCCAAAGCATTTGAAGATGTTATCTAAGGCTGAATGTGAGCCAGAACTCTTCGCGTTGCTGCTGATGGTGCAGTTAAATCTGATGTTAGTGTTGGAGTCTGCTGTATATAGACGTGCACCTGAAATACCAACCACAGGGATCAATACACCGTCGGGGAGATTAGATAGAGGCCAATACTGAGAGCCCAGCGCAGGGTCCTTTATTTACAGTATCTGTGTGCATCTTTTGTGTGTGTGTGTGTGTGTGTGTGTGTGTGTGTGTGTGTGTGTGCGATACAGAAAAGCCAGCATCTGAAGGTTAGTTGGAATGTGTTGTTAGTAGTTTACAGGGTGTGTCTGGCTCTTGAACTTTGTGCGGTGCAAGGAGCGAATGATCAGGGAGGTAGGGGAAGTTGTGTTTCATTGCGGTGTGTGTGTGTGTGTGTGTGTGTTTGTGTGTGTGTGTGTGTGTGTGTGTGTGTGTGTGTATGGTTCAGACATAGTCCTGGAAGACGTCGACAGAGTTCTGCAGTAAAGGCTGGGTGGGCGCTGTCGTGCTGCAGACGGAGCTCAGCCTCCGTGATGGCGCCCTCTGCTGCTCCGGTTGACCAGTGTTGTTGCTCAGTCTCAGGTACACCTGAGGACAGCAGAACTTTTAGGATACTTCCTCGTCCGTCGATGAGGAACCATATTACAAACACGATGGGCAATGCATTCTGTTCTAAAGCTTCGTGATAAAGAAAATGACAGAGTTAGCCGTAGTAATAAGTAAAATTGCCTTTAGCTATCGTATAGGAAAAATGGTCCGAGCAGCCTTTTAAATTTCAGCATTAAAACAGAAGAATATATTCAGCTCTGCACACGAAAGGAGGATTTTTCATGTCAAGTTTGGATATCAATAAAGAAAGTCTAAGATCTCTAAATGTCTCATGCTTCAGCCTCAGAGCACTCTGGGATACGTCTAAGGGTAGCAAGATGAGTACAACAATAAAACACAACAATAAATCACATTTTAACTGTTCCTATCTCCTGTTTAATATTCAGTCCATCACAAGAACACTGGGCTTTGTATAAAGAGAGGATCTGTTGGTCTTTATGGATTGACAGGGGCTTTTGTTCGAACCCTCCTCTCCGATAAATGCCCATTGTCTTTAGAACCGGATGCTCCTCTTCTTTCGAACACGCTCGGAGTTACGATTATTCAGTCTTGTAAAAATGAAATATGACTGAGACGTCGTCGCAGCCTGATCTGCACCTCAAACTTTTATTAACTGATGAAGAGAAAAAATGAGAAATCAGGAAAAACACGTCCATCATTTCATCGTTTCTTTCTTACATTTTTCGTATTTTCTGACAGCAGCAGCTCCGTCCTCTCCACCAGCTTCCTGAAGGGCGGCCTCTTCAAAGGATCGTGGTTCCAGCAGGACAGCATCATATCGTACCTGCAGAGGTCAGATGTGGGTTTAGTCTCCACGACGGCTACCGCTGAGTGTGGATACACAGCCGGGAATAAATGAAGGAACACGTGTGTGTGTGTGTGAATATCTCCGTTATTTTGACTGATCTGTTTGTGTATTGACACGTTTGAGTTCATAAAATAAAAGATGTTTGTAGATACAGAAGTGACTTTTTCAAACGCTGACAGAACTTGAGCTTGTTTCGCTTTTCTCTCCTCATCTGATGACAAGCGATAATCGAACGTTGCAGGTCACTCTCTCATCGTCGCACACTTACATTTCAACGGGAGCGAAGTCCGGCCTGTTCATCCTGTGGCCGTCCTGAATCATCCTGTAAAACGCAGAGCCCACCTGCATCCCCGGGTACGGACTATTACCTGCAACACACATCGGAATCTATCGTATTGCGTCTTCATCATCGTGCACTCTGACGGTGATTTATGGAGCTGCATTTCTTATCTCAATCCACTGAGTTGTGTTGTTGGTTAGCATAATCAGAGGCTCGTATATACAATCCCCGGGTTTTTAAACTGGATGATATTAAAAGCTGAGCGATGATGAAACAACTGTAAATGTTACCCAGAGAGAAGATTTCCCAGAGCAGGATGCCGTAGGACCAAACGTCGCTCTCGATGGTGTAGACGCAGTCGAAAATGCTCTCAGGAGACATCCACTTGACGGGCAGACGAGCCTGCAGGAGGGAGAGCAGCAGTTTAGTTTCATTCATTCCTGATATGAAAACAAATCTCGTAGAAAGACTGAGACAAGAAACCGCTTTTTACACAGCGGAGACAATGAGAAGGCACGTTTGAGTCTTTCTTTCCGTCCGTGTAAATGAGTTCGTTTTTCAGAGCACCTGAGTTATTAATTTCTGTCAGGACCTAAAGACAATTTCAACAGGAATCTTAAAAAGTGGATGTGGAGGAAATGACCAAACCCTGCCTTTAAATTAATGTCAACAACGTTTCATTTTGACCTTTCGTTTTCAGATAGGACAAAAGACACAATCAGATAACATAAGTCTGAGCATTTTTAATACGTTTCATTTTTCTTCCCCTCAGTTTGACAAATACTGTAACAATTTCTTCAGCTGCATTCCTCCAGCTTTTAATGTCTCGAGTAAACCATTCAGGAACATTTAGTAAAATGATCAAAGAAAGTGAATAGAGGAAAGGAAGGCAGGTTAAAGAAAAGGTGACTCACGTTGCCTCGGAGCACGTAGCTGGCGTCGGTGGTGATATCGCGTGCCAACCCAAAGTCACAGATCTTCGCCACCCTGCCGTGAGTCAGCAGAATGTTTCTGGCTGCAAGGTCCCTGTGGATACACTGCGCGCACACACACACACACACACACACACACACACACACACAAATAAGTCCTGACATCGTAACCAGTCTCTGCAGTGTGCGGCTGACTCACCGCATGCTCATTCACAGCAAACACAAAAAGGCCAATTAGAGGTGATTTACAGGAGACATTTCACTTTATATATTTAGCAAAGTAAATTATAGAAAAAAACAAAAAACAAAATAGACAAAAGGAGACGAGTAAGAAACATTTGAGTGTTTCAGGGCAGTAACGGTCTCGACATGAACGCATTAAATCGTCCTAATCTAATGAAAGCGAGCAAAGTGCAGAGGGAGAGACTGAGCCAAGAAAACAACCAGCGAAAATTAAAATGTTAAACTCTGGAAATATCTGGGTTCAAGAGCCCGAACATACGTCTGGTGCAAAGTGTCTCTGCTCACAGCTGAGGTGTCTCTCCTGTTTTCTACCAGGTAGACACAGAGAGAGAGAGAGGGGAGCTCCTATCAAAGACCTCACTTCTGCTCATAACCCGCTTTAAGAGGAAATCTCCTCCTGCTTTACTCAGCCGTCAAGTTGATCACTTCTTGAGTGACGTTACTCACTTTGTCTGACACCTCCCCTTCTGCTGTCAATCAACCAATCAAGCTGAATTTATTGGTGTCCCATTAAAGGAGCGAATGTAAACGCAGCTTCACCCTGTGAAGTTCTGATCTTATGGGGAGCAGCTCTGCACGTGTCCGTCCCATGATTTATAAACCAGCAGCAGCTCTGTCAAATCTTCGCTGTAACTCCTCTATAAATAAAGCACACACAGCCTGTGAACGCCTTACGTTCTTGGAAGTGATGTACTCCATCCCTTTGGCCACCTGGTAGGAAAAGCTGAGGAGGTCTTCGGCGTCCAGAGACAGCTCGTCTTTGTCGTCTAGGTAGAGATTATAAGGTCAACGTAAGTGAATGAAAAGCACGCAGACTTCACTGCAGCGTGTTCGGCAGTCAGTGGGTTGATAGGAAGGAACAGGAAGACTTTCTACCTGACTGGCTGCACCTCTCTTTCTCAGAAGGACGCATGGTCATGTATCCTGTGCCAGTCATATCTCTGCTGCATGGTCACACACGCCCACACAAAAACACACCAACACACATAACCATTAAATGTCGTCAAGCGTTTTTTTGCAATTAGTAGCTGATCAAACACACATTCGAAACGTACCTTGGAGGCTCAGCTTGGTTCGAGACGTTGCGATAGTAACCATCACCAACCTGGGAGTTTAGGAAGGCCTCTCTCTTTCTGCGCAGGAAGTTGAGGAGGTCTCCATAGCAACAGTACTCAGTGATCACCAAAATTGGGCCTGGCAGGATGCATGCAGACATTTAAAAGAAAACCTCTCACAGAGATTTTTTTCAAAGCACACGACAGCAAATAACAATGACAGAGAAACAGAGACACAAAGCGCTAACAATGGGGATAAAGAAGATTGTGTTTTTAAAAAAAAAAAACTCAGTTGTGATATTTTCATGCCGAACACAAACAAGAAAAATCTTTAATCCTAAGAGCCTTTTCCTTAATTACCTACTCACGCATACTTGTGTTGAAACGTAATTTAAATGCTGCATTAGAATCAATACTGAGGGCTAGACAGGTAAGTATATTGATCGGCTGCACAGAAGATTTGTGACCAGTCAAAGTGCAACACGTCCTCATATTGGAGCGCGGCCGTACTGACTGTCCAATATCTGATTTTGATTTTTGAGTAAGTCAGCACATCAACCCGTGTGCAGGATCTCTCCACATGCAATCACTGTAACACACGAGTCAGTCGATGAATATGTAACCAACATGTGGCGGTGCACCAGGCTTACAGTGTCCAGACCTAATCAAACTGGTTTTCATGCGTAATCAATTCAGTGAGCTCTCTGCTCCTCTCACCTCCGACGGTGCACGCCCCCAGCAGGTTAACGATGTTGACGTGGTTTCCGAGGTAACTGAGCACCTTCAGCTCTGACATCAGCGCTTCCTTCTCCGTCGCGTGAGCGTTGGCTAGGATGACATCATCGGGACATTTATAAACTCTGACAGCGTCTCATATATTGCCCAAACGAGCAGGGACAGACTGTGTCTGAAATCACTTTCTGTTTAGGATACATAGAGCACAGTAACTTTTCTTTTTTTTTTACATGAGTGGACAGACAATAACTCAAAGAATTAAACTAAAAACAACATGACATGATACAGGCTCAGGAAATCACTTGCAACTTGCATGCTTAGTTTAAGCGAGACAGCAAAAGGACACAGTGGTCTCAGGAGAATTAATTAAACTGGAACAGAGTGAATAAAGGAAGGAACTGAAGGAACAAACCCTTCATTCCCCAGAGGAGATTTTACCCTTCCAAAACAAAGGCAATGACACATTTATTTAGCTTCATCTGAAAGAAAACACTGCCACAGGAAGTGAGTGAGCAAGATGACAAACAGAGCAACACACACTTACGTTTGAGCATTTTAACGGCGACGGTCGTCACGGTATCTGCAGAGCAGATTCCGTACGCTGTGGCCCTCACCACCTTTCCGAAAGCTCCAGAGCCCAGGGTTTTACCTTCAGACACACACACACACACACACACACACACACACACACACGAAAAGTTAAACTAACAAACTAAATGACATCCAATTAATGTCTCAGATTGAAAAGGCCAGTATCTTTGAATACTGTATTTATATTTCTTCTGAGGTTGTCAAACTGTTGCCATACTTTTATGCATTTTGATAACGTGTTTTATTGATTGGCTATTTTGCGTCCTCAGAGGTGGCAAACTTATTTAATGAAACGGAAAAAAAAACCCTTCTACATTCACAGTTTGCATGAACGTCATCGTGGCCAAACATTGTAGTTTGATAAATAAAACACACTTTAACACACACTTGTTTACAGCCTGGATTTCTCTTACACATTATTTTCTGTACTTTAACTAAAAACAAAAAAAAACGAAGCTGTCATACCAAAGCGAAGCTTCTGTCGAGGGAACTCCCATTTGGAGTCATACGGCAGCTGGTTGGGGTCGATATATATGTAGTTGTTGCCATGGATACTGTCAATCACCTTCCACTGGATTTGGAACTTTGGTTTCTGTTCAAGTTTGGAGAAATGAACACAGAGAGATGTTAGCTCATCTTCCTTATATGTTGTTTACGTGTGACTGTAAGTGTGTATCAAACGTGCGTTCTCGTCACTCCACAACATTTTAGATGCACTTGAGTTGTCAGTCTAGACTTTCCCCCCGATGATCCCACTGCGAGTCTGACTCATCCGAGTGCAACGAAGGCTGCACAGCAGGGGGGCACGCTAATGATCAGAGTGTCAAAGCCTTGAACTACAGCATGTGTGAAACCCTGAATGGATGATTGATCATTTCAGTTTCATTAGGACACATTCATTTAAAAAGGCTTAGATGAATATCCTAAAAGATGTTTCCAACTTTAACCACACTCTACAGGGAGGCATGAGTCAGTAAACATGAGTGGGTCTTTTGCCAAAAACGAAGGCTTTCTTTTCTGTAAGACTACACATCCATGCATGTAAATGAACATAACATGTTCAATAAACTAATTCATAGCTTCGATGGGCATTTATTTATGGACTTTATGAGAGATTTATGAACATACTTTCACTCTGATTAAATTGTGTTTCTTCTTTAAGTTAATGATTTTGCAATATATGATTTATTTACAACACTACCTGCATGTATTTATAGAGCAGCACCACCAGAAGGAGGCTGAGAGCGACGCCGGTGGCCACCATGCCGATGAGAAGAGGAGTGAAAAGCTTGTGAGGGACCAGGCGCTCTGAGAGGAGAAAAAACAAACAAACGAGTGATCAGAAAATATGTTGAACATTTGAAGTAGAAACACACACTATCACACCCTCTGTCTTGATACACAAAAAGGTTAGCATCTTAAAGGCCGGGGAGGACTTCATATCTATAGGTAACATTACATCTAAACACACCAAAATTACATGTGGAGTTCCCCAAGGCTCCATCCTGGGACTTCTTGTATTTAACATTTAACTGGTTGGTGCATCACACATTCTGTAGAGATCAAGTGAGAGGCATGCTAGATGCTACTTTACAGCAGAAAAGGCCCAAGAAGTTGTCCTTTAAGAGTGGGGGGTCTCTTTATTCCAAGCTAACAAGCTAATACTAACTGTAAACCACTTTTTGATTTTGGCATTTTTGCCAAACAACAAAATCTAGAGGATTCAGTGATGGTGAGAGAAGAGTCCAGAGAGACTATGGTCGTGGAAGCGATCTGACCAGATTTAGAAATCTCAAATCTTTGAAAACCAGAAGTAGGTTTCAAAATACTGATAAAACTCCTTCCCATAAGTCTTTATTAAAAGGACTAGATTTTGTTTTCTAGTAAACCTATTTTGGGATTTTTCTATTTGATTAGAGAATTAGTTTACGTCTGTTTCCTTTCATATTTTGATACACACATTGCAACATTGTTTGGCTACTTTAATTGCTGCAAAATAATACAGCTGCAAACTGTTCACCTTAACTATACTTCTATTCCCACTGGCTGAGAATCAGAGGTGCTACTAATAATAATACACAGAACGTGGGAAAACTCATCTTTGCATTTATCTTCAGTCAGTTTCATTTTTGAGTTTTTACAACAGTCCCTTTGCTCTTTTCAGTTTATCTTCTCTCTGGTCTGTTTGAAGGATTCTTAAATGTCATTTCTGCCGTTTCTTTTCTCTCCGCCCCGGTGCTCTTAAGTCTTGTGTGAAGAAATTGCACTGTTGATGAAATGTGCTTTATAAATAAACTTGCTTTGCCTTGCCTCTTGCAGACAGCTGCAGCCCCGTTGTTTGTTTGTGATGACGAGGATTAGTTGAGCTACGCCGTATAATCCCTGCCTGCACAGTCAGCATTCGCTAATCTCATTCAATCTGCACCCAGATATCACGCACCTGGCCTCCGCAGAAACAGAGTCACTGTTTGTGTGTGTGTGTGTGTGTGTGTGTGATAGTGTACCATACGTGTGTACTAATGCATCATCTTTGTCCGTATGAGCCAACGTGTGTCATACCACTGATGGAGAACAGCGTGAAGGCCTCTTCCCCCTCCGTACTCGCCACACACTCCAGGGTGTGGTAGTGAGCGTGCTCCTTGCTCACGTTCAGTCGGCTCTCCACCTCGCTCCTACCAAAGGTGGACTCTGTCACAATGGACACCTCCGGAGTCTCCCAGTGGGTGGCATTGGGCAGGTGTGAGCACCTGTTGAAGGATAACAAAACAGCCGAGAGTCACATTACAAAATTACAGGAGAGACAAGCGAGGCTGGTACATCATGTTCATGATAAAACACACATTACAAAGCTTTGCAAACGTTCTTACTTAGATGTCCTCTCATATATTCCTCCAATGGGAATATTTAATTTTTTCACTTCTGCATTTCTGTCAACTTCAATTTTCTTCCAAATCTGTCAGATAATCTCTGTCACTATGTTCCTTTAGTGCTTAGATGATGTTGTTTAACATCCTTTCAATTCTGTCATTCTGTGTCTACAATTATTGATGAAGTTTCTCCTGTTGCTTTTCTTTAATATTTTACGCAGGTCTACAGATAATTCCTCATTAAGTTGCTGTGAACGAGAGAGCTACTACCCAAATCCTCACAAATCATGTCGATTCAAAATCTGCTTTTTGATTTTTAGCTCCAACAATGTGGAATAATTTACAACACTCTCTCAACACTGACACGTTAGTTTCTCTTGGGCAGATGAAGACAACGATCTTCATCCTGACCTGTCATTGAATTTTTATTTTTGCTCTGTTGCTTGTTTTAATCGGTATCTTCGACATCAGTGTAAATGAGGTAACTCCTCGATGATTTTCGAGGCTTTAAAAAAGGTTTGAAATGAAAATGAAATATATGCAGACTAGACAGTGTGCAGGAGTTTGTCATTTTTGTTTATTCAAAACGAGACACAACCCAGCATTGGGCGCCTACAACTTTGTTGCTGTGGTTTTGAAATAGACATCTACATTTTTGCTATTTATCATCTAAGTTTAAAAAATTCTGGCATCGTAACAACCCTATCTACTAGAACTCCCCTTCAGGGTCAATAAGATGTTTGTGTGAATAAACTAAAAGTACATTATTCCCAGAATAAAAACTCCATATCCCATAACTGTGAGGTAATAAAAATACTTTAAGACATCACTGTCAACCACAGCTCTACCCTTGACTGATTTAATAATCACTTAATTAATTCATAAATAGCTTGTTCTCATCATAAAAGCCAGACGCCTATTTAACCAAACTCATAAAAGGATCTTGACCAAGAGTCAAAACTGCCAGCTGGCTTATTAGTCTGAATGCTAATGAGACTCTAAGATGATATAATCCTTTTAACAAACTTTTGTTTCAGCTCCCACGAGCATCTCCCGCTCTCCGAGGAACCGCCAGACGAAACAACAGAGGATGAGTCATGTCTGAGATTACTGTGAGAAGAACACGCTGCTGTTCAGTAACGGCTTTTTAATATGCGGCGAAGAATCCCAAGTTTGAGTTAATTAGTCTAACATGTCATTTGTGAATTTAGACAGTTTACCAGTCTTTGAATCGATAAAGACAGTGAAGAAAGAGTGCAGGTGGCGGAGGGGAAACATTAAAGATGTTTAGAAGGTTTAAAAGGTTTGCGTCATCGTCTAGTCTTTTCAATCTCATAAAGGAAAGCATTAAATTAAACACTCTGGCTAGTTTCCAAAGGATCAGTGTGCGACACGCTCCTTCAGCACACCAATTACAAACTTAATTTGTCCCCAGGAGGCAATTCACAGAGCTGACTGTTCCCTGTTAGAGCCCGAAATGTAACAACTACCGAAATGTAACAACTCAAAATGTAACAACTCAAAATGTAACAACCACCCAAAATGTAACAACCACCGAAATGTAATTAAAAAAAATGTAACAAAACCCAAATTGTAACAACTGGTTGATAACTGAGCTCAAAATGTAACAAATTTCAAACCTTTACTCATAAGTTGTTACACAGGTGACGGGTCTTTTCCGGCAAACATTTTGGATTTTGTTCAACATTTTTTTTTTTTTTTTTTGGTTGGTTGTTACATTTCAGGTTCTAACATGCCCTTTTTTTAGTCAATGCTCATGTTTCCACCATAAGCATACAGCATGGCCCTCTCTGACCTCTTCCACCAGCGCCACCACTGCAAGCATGCATCAAGCTGAACAGCGTAAATCAACCCAAAAAGGAAGTCAGACAAGGAAACGAGCATCTGGTTAATTAAATAATAAAAATAAATCCAAAGACTCCTCATGGTATGTCCCGTCACTTTTTAATCATTACATCAAAAAAGGCAACAAATCTACCTAAAGACAAATGGACCTGTTTCCTTGTAGTTCTCCTGTGATCTTGTGAACCTGAAGTTCAGCTGCTCATGGCTGTGCTTACACTTCAGAAATTATTGTATTTGTATATGTTAGGGATACCTTGTGTGGGGCAGCTCACAGAAGAACCAGCTGATTTTAGGGACGGGGTATCCTGCAGCAATGCAGCGCACCTGTCCATCAACAGGGCCTTCCTGGGCAACGATAACCGGCTTACCTTTTGTAAAAAAGAAAAATAAAGATACATAATGAACAGAAACAAACCTTTGTATCTGTTCATTCAAGTATCACCTCGAGTAATGCGATCTTACAATAAGACAGCGGTGAGAGCTACTTACTGTTGACATAAACGTGGAATGAATGTTCCACAGATGCATCCTTGTGATTGGCTGAGAACATGTAGATCCCGCCCTCAGAGCCCAGGACCCTCACAAGTCTGAGCTCGCTGATATATCTGATAAAAAGAACATGCATTTCAAACCTCTGTGTGCACATGCTGCTTCAGATCGAACACTGAACTCCTCTGTACCTGTATTTGCGATGGTGGATGGTGATGACATGCTCTGTAGTGTTGAGCAGCTTCTTGTTGTTGTACGACCAGGACAGAGAAGTCGGAGCTGGATAGGCGTCAAACTCGACTCTGAGGCTCAGGCTCTCGCCCTCTTTGACATCAGCCTGGATCGGACTCTTAGATCCCAACATGGTGATGAAACCAAGCTCTGGAGGACATCAGAAATATATAATATTAATACTAATATAAATAAATAATATATAATATAATATGATAATATAATGTAATATGAGAATATAATATAATATAATATAACATAATAAAATATTATGTAATATTATATAAATACACAACATAAATAAATAAATATGATATAAATAAATAAAGATAAGGAACAAAATAAATGTGTTCCTTATCTGTATTTTTATTTATTTCACGTGTTGCTGACTTACTACATCTGTATCTTTGAGTTTCTCACTCCCTGTGCGTGCTTCAATATTCCTAAGTTTAGTTTTTAAAAGTATTATAGTTTTGTTTTGTAGTTTTTGCCCCTGGTTTTTCATGTCTAGTTTCTGACTTGATTTGGTGCCCCGCCCTGATTGTCCTCAGCTGCATTATTGGTGCCTGCCTGTGTGTGTGTGTGTGTGTGTGTGTGTGTGTGTGTGTGTGTGTGTGTGTGTGTGTCTGTGTGTGTGTGTGTGTGTGTGTGTGTGTGTGTGTGTGTGTGTGTGTGTGTGTGTGTCTGTGTGTCGTTCTTCAGCTAAACTTGTGGTTTTGCTTTTCTCCTGTTTTTCAAAGACTTTTTTGGTTTTAATGAACACTTTAAAATATTGATATGAAAGAGAGTCTTTGATTTAGTTTTGGTCTTTTATTAAAAAAAACATTTTGTTCTAGTCTACACTTGTGTCACACAAAGAGGCTTTCTTTGACTTGGCTGCTCAGAGCCTGAAGGAGCGGTTGGAGATATCAGGTCGCTCGAAGGTGGTCATGAACTTTCTCTGTTAACTCTGGTGGCTTTCTGCTTCAGACTGTGTGTGCGGTCAGATTTATATTACAATGTATAGTCGAGACCAAGAAATACACAAGACCAGAGCAGGTTAGGAAACCGAGACATTTAGGGATCAAGACTGAGTCAAGACCAAGACCAAGGCAAGTGGAGACTGAGCGGGCGAGTCACTCACATCGGGACGTGCAAGCAGGAGACAAAAATCCAACTTTGAATGATAATCATTCTTTTAGTAGGAGGTGTATCCCTTCTTATCATAGAGATTATGTTAAAAAAACAGCCTTTAAGTTGACCTAAGACAAGGTCGAGTAAAAATACTTTTGATTCCGAGAACTTCAAAACCTGTTCTCAAGGCCAAGTTTTACGACCTCAAACTAAGAAGCCTAACCGGTGTTGCCTTCAAAGTGCAATAATGGTGCCCAAATATTTTCACGTGAAGTAAAAAAACAAAGATCATTTCTCAGAACTGGTCGGTCACCTCGATGTCTGACAAAGCGCTCAGTCAAGTTTGTTCTCAATCGTAATGTTTGACTTGTCAGCTGTTTGAACACAACAAATCCCCTCACGCGTCAATGACCCAGTAAATCCTCTTCATCGCTCACCGCAGACTTGCAGCTGCAGCGCGGTGGAGCTGGAGCCTCTCTCGTTGCGGGCATGGCAGCGGTAAGTTCCCGAGTCTGATTGGTCGACGGCTGGGATCAAGAGTGAGGTGGCGCGTTGATAGCCGCGTGAACCGGGCAGGATGTGTGAGGCGTTTGATATATTAGGATGCTGTGGGAAAAAAACAGGCAAAGGTCATCAATTAGATGTTCAGTTTCTTTCTATTTCTTCTTGTTTAAATTCATTTTGGTTGAACATATTTCTGCTTGTTGTTTGTTGATGTTTATATTTCTGTATCTTGTTTTTAAAAAAATGACATTTTTTTAACTTTTTTCTATCTTCTCTGATTGATTCATCCTGGCTCTTTTCCAAACTGTCAGGATTGCAATCCGTCTCACACGTTGGCAAACAGTTCCTACAGAAACACATGCTCACCGCTGCTGAAGGGAAATCCCACTTGAGACTGAAATCCGGGTTTATGTTTGTGGAGCTGCATGTAATCCCAAACTGCTCTCCTTTCTTCAGGATGACGGTGTCTTTCTGGGACAGAGTGACCAGCGGAGTCACCTCTGGCACTGGATCAGGAGGCAACATTATCAGACATGTTGTCAATGTGGCGAGCCTGTTTACATAAAAAACACTGACAAAACACCGCTTCTATTTACTCCCAAAGCATTTCCTCCTTCCTCCTTGAACTTTTTGCGTCTCTGAATTCATGATCTTTGCTCCGTTTGCTCTGAGACGCATGAAATGATTCTGTTGTATAAAAAGGCCTTCAACATAATCAGCCATCGGTCTGACTGAAGGTGTTCGATGTTGGTCCTCTTAGAGATAATAAACACTAAACATCTGAGATGTAAAATAAAAGAAGCTTTTAACTGACTCCTCTTATTGAGTCGCAGCAGTTCATTACAGGACAAACACAGTCATGTGTGTCTATTACTCCCATGGTCACACTCACCCATAGTGCAGTATTTGCATATGCGACACTTGCAGACACATAAACCGGATGAACTTCGAACATGAGCAGCCTGCTGACGTCAGTCCAGCGGCTGTGTTTGACGAAGACGAAGCGATAATTCTATTTACTCTCAAACGCCGCCTTCATGCACCGTTACAAAAGCTTTGTTCAGTGAGGCACTCTAATCCCTTCGCGTCTCTTTTTTTTCTCACTCCCTCTCTCCGTCGGTTAGAAGGACATTACACCTCCCCAGCCTGCTTCGGCTCGTCTCTGTTTAGTCTCCTTTCCACCGCAGACCAAACTGAAAATGCTGATGCATCACAGGGGAGGAACACAAACATGATCCGTTTCCACTGACGTAAACTCAAAATGCTTTATGGGCACATTTACTATTTATACTGTGTACTGCAGATGAGATACAAACTTTGGAGCTTAACTGCTTTTCCCAGAACACATCTACATTACAGATAGTTCAAGGAGGACTGTACACTGCAGTGACCCTGAGCTGAAGCCGGATGCATTACGGTCTCTGAAGTCGATTTGTAGCCATAGCAGTTCAGGGAATAGAAATGCTAATGTCTCTCAGTCAGTGGGTCAAAGCAGATATCGCTCAACCAACTCGCCTGCAGTGTTATGTGTTCATGATCAACGTGTATAAGGATGTCAACAACAACTCTCGTGTTTCCTTGTGTACTAAAACATAATTAGCTGATTGTCATCAGCTGCATCGACAAGCTTGAAGGTCGAGCATCAAACACTTTTTTGTAAACAACCAAGATGGCCGAAACTTTTATTTCACGCTATACATCTGTGTATAATAACAACAGAAGATATAGTAGCTAGCAGCCTAGCATTACATACATGGTCTGTATAGATAATGCAAACAGTCTCAGTGATGTCATGCACTGGTTTCTGAAGGGCAAACAGGTGAAGCTGAGGCCTTCAGCGTCTTATAGCTCACCTTTTATTTTCAAATAAATTCTCATCATTGACCTTATAAAAACATAGAGATCTGTATCTGTCAGGTCACACATCGGTTTCTGAAGGGGAGTTATGAAGCCCAACAATGGTGGTTGGACGCCACATTTTGAAAAGCTGTCCCAACATCAAACTAAAAAAAAACAGACAAAGAGGTAGAGCGTCAGCCTCCTGGCGAGCAGCGACAAAGTGCCCGCCTGTTTGCAAACTCAGCCGCACCTCTAATTATGCAAATACGTGAAGTGCCTTTAGGCAGAACAAAATCAAAACTCCGGAGTAATAAGACAAATCCTCCCATGTGCAGAGCGAATCTGTACCTGCCTTTACAAACCAGAAGTTTCTGCTTCATTGTGAGCTAAATTACAAACCAGGTTTTTGCTGCACGTTAACGGCTGATGTGATTTAACAAAGATGGTCTACAGCAGGGGTGCCCAGCCCTGGTCCTCGAGGGCCACTATCCTGCATGTTTTAGATGTCTCCCTCTTCCAACACACCTGATTCAAATGATTATCTCATCATCAAACTCTGCAGAAGCCTGATAACAATCCTGATCATTTGAATCAGGTGTGTTGGAAGAGGGAGACATCTAAAACATGCAGGATACTGGCCCTCGAGGACCAGGGTTGGCTACTCCTGGTCTACAGTTTTTGGAAACAAAATCCTTAAAAAAAAAAAAATAAAGATCACCCTTGTTAATGATGTCTTTGACTTACCAAGTCGCACATCCACAGTGTACGGGCTTGACATGACTTTGACGCCGCCGAGTTGTCCCGTGCAAATGTAACAGCCCTCGTACTCCTTCCTCACATCGCTGATGATGACGCCTCGTTGGAGGTTGCTGCGGTAAGTCATACCAGAGGGCAAGGGCCGTCCATCACACGTCTCCAAAGTCAAGTGGTCGACCTCGGGGTCGGTTACGAGGCAGGGAATGGTGCAGAGCTCACCCGCACGCACCAGGATGTTGTTCACCATGGTGCGCTGGAATGCGTTCTGGGGGTCTGCGGGGATGAGGCAAAACGAGGCGAGGTTATTTAAAGAGCATCACTCAGACAGGAAGCATTTTTCAAAAGGTTTCACAGACTTAAAAAGAAAACATTTATAACATTAGGAGCATTAAATGACATTCCTCACCTTTCACATAGACGTAGATGGAGCGATGTTCAAGCGTGCTGTTGTTGACACACACGTAGCGGCCCATGTGGTAGGCCTGCACCGACGACATCCTGACGTAAGCGACCCCGCCCTCCTCCAGCTCCCCCTCCAGCCTGCGAGCCCTCTCCCGCTGCCACCTCAGGTTCGACGGGGTGCCAGACGTCGTGGCGTTGTCGTGGCAACGCAGCTCCAGCTTCCCCCTCTTGGGAACGACTACATGAGGCCCGCTGGGGGAGATGACTGGCTCGCACCACACTGCAACAGAGGACGCGCAGTATGTTTGACGTATGCTCGATCTGGACGATTATTTTTGGCGTCTGTGAGGAGTTGAGTTTGGGTGAAATTCCAGCCCAGATGGGCGAGAAAAAAAAAAACCTGCTGCTTTCAGTAACTTCTAAATTAATTAAAAGCTCCACAAAGATAGAATAGAAGCGTCTTCAGATGACCATCTGAACTAAAAACCTGGTTTTAATTTTCTGATGTTGTTGACATGAAAAAAGACACATCTGATCATTAATATGCTTTTTCTGAGATCATGAGAGTCAGTGATAGGCTCAGACAATTTTTTAAAAATCTGGTTCATGAGTTTACATGCCACAAAATCTGAGTTTCCATCAGAGTATACTCTTAAAGGCAAATCCATGTTTCGGAAAACCAGCAATAAGTGCTAATACAAGTTTCAACATTACTGGTTTTTATGCACTAGAGGCTACACTTTTTTTTTTTTTTAAACCACCCACAACGATCAGGCATGCACACCTGAACATTTCAGGACAGCCTGACGCTGGTCTCATAAGACAAGACAGGTCTTCAAAAAATGCTGTGGAAAACCTGGATGGCTATAAAGCTAACAGAGGTCGGACAGTGAAGAATAAAACACAGCAAGTGGAAACAAATGATATAATCAGCGCGAAATGTATCGCTGCAGAACCGGTCTCTTGTATCAACCTTGAATTTCCTTCGGGATCAATAAAGTATCTATCTATCTATCTATCTATCTATCTATCTATCTATCTATCTATCTATCTATCTATCTATCTATCTATCTATCTATCTATCTATCTATCTATCTATCTATAAAGCAGATCAAGTATGTGAACAAAGATTGTAGGATACAAAGTGAATTTCTCCTGAATTTCTCCTGCAGATGTTGGTGCATCAGCTCACCCCGACTTCAAGCGTAAATGTAAATCAATCTAAATTCAGTCATTATATATCTATTATATATATGATATATTATATATATCAGTCTGCAGGGCTGGATAATCCCCACATCAGCACTGCTCATCTAACCATTGAGTTCCTTGCTCATCGTCAGCCTGTCATCGTTTTGCCCCCCCCCTTAAATATGACTCTTTCTTTGTCTTTAGTTCCTTCATGCTGACTCTTTGTACGCCCCTCCACCTCCCCATCACCGCCTGTCTTTGCAGAATATCAATCCATCAATTCTCCACCCGTCCAGCTCCACCACAACCAGCAGGGTCTGGACTCAATGGGGGGGGGGGGATTCATTCTGTTGACGCTCACAGAGTCCAAGCACCAAAGACTTTCAGTCAAGTCACATTTCCATGTTAACCATTGTAACAAAGAATTGTCTTTATTCACGTGTCTCTCCTGATTGGCTGTTACGTTGGACACCAGAACACATTATCTGTATATTTATGGATTAACGGACACAGGTCACATACAGTATGGACAGTAAGTGGAAACGAGAGTGTTCGCATATGCAGCTCACCTCGAACATTTTCAGGGAACTTTCAGGAGTTTTGTGCATGTGTGAATACACCACATGATGCTAGTAAGCATGTAAGTATAGTTGATAAAAAAAAAGAGCTAAAATCAGAGAATAAGAGGTCCCATTAAAGATTAGTTTCCAGATTATTCCCACTCATCAGACGTCTACAAGGTATGGGAAAAACATTTTTAAAAAATCATGTCACAGAAGTTAAAAAAGTAGCAACTCATAAAGCTTATATTAAGAATTAAGATTTAAAAAAATCCATCAATTTAATATATTTCAGAGAAGTGCCAGATCTAATAGGTGCAAATTATTTATGTGCAATCTCCTCCTGATTGTATCTGTATAGGGTACAGTATAGAATTGATTATGGTTCCTTATGTGATGGTTAAATAGGATGTTATAATTGGCACTGAGCCCCTAAAGACAAAGTGCTATCAGACCACTGTGGCTCAATTGAACAATCAATAATTATGTTCCGTCTACCCGCTGAGTAATCATACATTAAGGCCCCTAAATCCATTGCCTTAAGATGCATAAAACTAAACCAACATTTTTCTTTTCAGTTTAGCTGCCATCCCCCCTCTGAGTTATCTTTTCTTTCTTTGTGCTTTTTTTTTTCTCCTTGCAGATTCCCACATGATAGGGTCCATTTCAAGAACAAGATTTTCATGTGACTGTTGTGCCTTTAGGCTCGTCGGGGATGAGAAAGCCCAGAAGGAGAGACATGTGGATGCAAATAAGCCCTCATTTCGAAATACCAATATCTGGCTGTGTTACTGCTGGCTCTCACTGTTTGCATGTTTTAAGGCTGCTTGCAATCTTTTCGGATTTGTGCTCTGGAGTCGCTGTTTGTGTTATTTGAGTAAGCAAACGGTTCCACAGTGAACCCGAGGCTGTGGTATGACTAAACACAAAGCTTTCATCGCACAGCAGTCAGGAGCAGTTCAGATGTCAAGATGCTGCAAGTTGTGTGTTTAAAAAAGATGTGTGCTGCTTCTTCTGCTGCTGCCGAGTTTGGGCGCACACAATAGTCCCTTTTACTTGTGTGGATTAAATTATTAATTGTCCTCAAATGGTGGCTGAAACACACACCACACACACACACACACACACACACACACACACACACACACACACACACACACACACACACACACACCTGTTGCCTTCCAGGAAACGCAGCCCAAACACCATCATACCTCGACAGTTATGCAAATCCTCCTGGTTGTTGATATGCTCGGCGGACTTGACCTGACAGGTTATTGAGCTGCACCGTTAAATGAAAAAGCTTCACCACGTGCACAGACAAACAGCTGCAGTGTTGGGACCATAATTGTAGGCTATAGTAATAAACACGTATAAGTAAAACAAGCATGCGCATGGAGCCTTTACGCATGCTTCATTTTGGTTTTTTTCACTTCTGAAGAAGTCAGAATAAAGTGCATAAAGACCACTCGGTGATACTAACAAACATGTTTGTAAGACATGTTTATCTATTGGCAGAAAAGCCATCTTTATAGGATGGACTTTTACAAAAATGCCAGAAAATGTAGCCTGCGGATGGAAATATAAATGCAGTTGTACAATCCCAGTTGTATTAATGCATTAAGTTGGCTCCGATTAGGGTGCTTTATATTTTCAACTAGCAGCAAGCCTTAAGGAATATGAACATTAAAAAACATACACAACAATTTGGGGTAAAGGCGTAATAGAGGTCTAATTCCTGCAAAAATAAATAAATAAATTCACAATCAAGCCATATATCAGTTACTTATATATGGCTTCTTTAATGTGTGTTTTTTACCTGTTGGCAGCAATATGAAATATAAGGTGAAGGCATCCCAGAGGCATCTCATCTTTGGGCGGTTTTCAGCTTCTTCTGTTTTACTTTACTCCATGTGTTTCGAGAGCGAAAATATGACCATCCTGTGGCTTCAAAAGAAAAAACAAAACAAATAAACCTGAATCCGCTTCTTTACATGAAGTCAGCGCGCGCAGGTCCCTCCGCCGGAATGAGCGCACACACACACAATGATCCTGTAAGGATGCGTCTCTCCTGGCTGGATCTCACTGGAGCTTAAAGACACAGTGCAGCGCTGGATCCCTGCCACTCCTTTCTGTCCCGCATTGGCTGGAGGATGGCCAAGATGATGAGTCGGTTACTACCGGGAAAAAAAACACACACACACAGCTCTGCCCAAAGCATCTCCTTCCTTATTTGTGTAGCCACAGCCTAAAGAAATAAAGAAAAATCAACTGTAATGAAAGTATTGAATGCTAAAGGAGTGGTTGTTCTCTTTGATCTGAATAATAATTCAGTTCTTTTCTCACACTTCTTGGTCTGGGCCAGTGTGACCTGCTGTGATGATAACAGCTCCTCGCTTGGCAGGAGTTTCCCTCTGCACAAACCCATTCAGCTTGTGATGCATTTCACAGACTCATATTTCCCAGCTTTAATCAACATGATTGTCGAAGATGTCTCACTCTTCCCAGACTGAATAAACTTAATTTACCTACTCTAAACCCCGCGTG
>NC_136692.1:2873245-2995745 GCF_947650265.1 Symphodus melops | reverse complement strand
TCCAAGGATGAGAGGTGAGGAACTAATGGGTTAGACAATCGATTTTCTCGGCAATCCAATGAATTTGAGCAATTTTTAAAATCGCATTAAAGGCAGATTGTGCAACATTTCGCACATAAATCCAGTATACATCAAGTTTATCCTGCATAAACGTCTCTCTGAGTCATGACCGTCTACAATGAGTGAGAAGCTCGAGTCCTGATGGCTGTGTTGTTGTCGGAGCTGTGTTTACATCATGTTTACACGGACGACATATCCACGCAGGAAACAAGTGTTTGCAGATTGTTTGTCCGCCCTCTTGCTCTTAAAGGTGCTTAATGATGATAATGCGTCCTAATTCATAACTCCTTCATGGGAGTGGAGAGGTGTTGGAGGTGTGTCGAGAGCGGAGGCTTCAGAATAGCGGAGTTGTGGCCAAACAGCGGATTGTTTTGGTTTCATACTGGCGCTCAAAGATGACATCTGCTGGATCAAAAAGTTGCACATTATTCCTTTAATGGCATGTTTTCTGAATGTAAACAAAGCTAGCAAAATTGTTGAAATTCAACATTTAGCTCAGCCCAGCTCTACCTGCACTCCTGGACAATCCCTCTCACCCCCTGCATGACACTGTGCAGCAGACTGAGACATCCACCCTGCAAGACTGAGCACCACCGCAGGTCCTTTATCTGCAATCAGACTGTTAAACAGCATCACCGCCACATGACTCTGTATGAGAATCATCATTATCATTGATGTTACACACTGTGTGTGTTTTATAATACCTTATCTGTCTTTCCACGAGTGAAAGTGAACATAGTGATTATGCCTTGTATTATTTAGGTCTATTGAATTTTTTTAACCCCTTTATTTATTTAATGTAAACTTGCTCATTGCTGTTCTTTTTTCTTTTTTTGCTATTGATGCTGTTTATATTCCCTGTTTTACTGTTTTTTGGAGCTGCTGTAACATCCGAATTTCCCCCATTGAGAGATCAATAAAGTTTATCCTCATGCTGTCTGAATTAGTATACTTTCCAAGTGTACCTGCTGTATTTCTGGTAAGCAAACCCAGACAGCAAATAGATTATAAAAATATAAGATGGTCAGAGAAAGCGTAAACTAACCAATAAAAAGGGGAGGAAACGTTGATGACAAAGGCGGATGTGTGAGGAGTAGAAGGCTGTAAATGAGACAAGGCTGAGAGGCAGACTGAACGAGATAAATGCAATTTCCATGATCGGTTTAACTGAGAGACCGTTGGCATCCCCCTCTCTCTCTGCTGCCTCCCTGCATGTGTGTGTGTGTGTTTATGTGTGAGTGTGCTGTAAACACACACAAGTCTGCACACAGTGTGATACAGTGGTTAGTTGTGATTTGAATCCCTGAGCTTTTCTCACGCTCAATGAAAACGAATCAATGTTTGTGTTCTTGCATGCTAATGTAAATATCCACGCATTACTGGTGTGAATGCTTGTTCCTTTCATTTCCACCATTTGTGTGTGACTGTCGTCCCGCCTCGGTATAATCACCCCTGAATAAGGAAGTGATAATGACTTAAGTGGTGGTGAAAAGCCAGAGTGAGAGATTCCACGGATCTCCTTCATCGCTTTCTGACAAAACTTAAGTGGCCTCCACTTAACTGGTCAGTGGCCATAAATGCATTAACAGTCCTCGCTGCATTAACAGAACCGCAGCAGCAATCATGTGTGTAATGAGCCGGCCAGCTGCTTGATTTCATAAACATATGGAGGGAGGCAGAGTGCATCTCTATGAGCAACAACACAACACAAACTTTATAAATAAAAAGGGACTCGACTGCTCTTGACGTCTTTGGAAAAACCTCCTGAAGAGCGGCGGTTTGTTGGCTGTTTGGTTCTCCTTATACGTTAATGCATTTTCTTTTACTGATGTGTTTGAACCATGTAAATAAAGAGCACAAAACAGGCAGATTGATCAAATATTGGGCATCCCTTTGATTCATTTAGCTCGACACCACAAAAATAGTCACGATAATTTGATCCTGTTTCATATAGCACCTCTAAACAAAGCGGCAGACACATGGATATTTACATCTTTAAGAACTGGTCTCCACATTTTGATGAAGTGTGCTGTTTCTCGTGTTTTTATTCTTCATTATTATCTGAAATACAGACTGGTCATGGAGCTCATCTTCACAGTTTGAGAGGGTTATGGGCTCCTGAATCAGCAAGCAAAGGCCCCGGGGGGGTCCAAATGATCAGCAGTCTCTAAACAACTGTGTCATAGAGTGACTGCTCTTATCTTATTTAGGGGAGTCATGGGATTCAGTCACACTACTTTGTGAAAGTCATGTTTACTTTGACTGAACATGGTAAAGGTGTGCGGCATGATGCGGCTCATTTTTCACGGCCCAATAATTAAATAATCCACACCGAGCTCCCTCCACCACTCCCTGTCCTCATTGCCTGCCCCTGGCCTGCACACAGCACACAGGGGGGGGAAAAGGAGCGACAACAGTGACAACAAAGCAGGCTTTTATGAATTGTGTCCGATGGTGGGACGGAAGCATTTTTAAGGCATCTGCACCCAACGCATGCAGGCCAACGTAGCATAATAGATCCAAGTCTTTGCCCCACAAGAAAGGTGAAAAATGTAAAATGACTGCTTCTAGTCTACTGACATAATAGAAACGATACAGAAAGGTAACTTAGAGTTGATGAGGGTGCTGCAGGGAAGGACTGGCACATAGAGATGCACCTATAAACCACATTCAGAAGGAATCTCAATGCATTCCTCAAAAAAGTACAAGATTGACTGAATCGTCTGCAACAATAACTTTTGTCGGTTCAGACGACTAAGTTCTCATAAGTATAACCTCAAACAAGCCTATTTTACACATTGAGCATAACAACATAAATGTTTAATAAAAACAGCAACAAACAAAAAGGCTCCAGGAATAATCATTTTCACAGTAAAACACAGATCAGGTAGTGAGGTGGACATGACTATCCATCAGCCTGTCTGAACATCATCGTTCTTAGCTGCACTAGTACACGAGTCACAAAGTTATCTATTCTTTCAACCCCTGATGTGTCAAATATCTTCTTTCTTTATATTCACTTTGATTTCATTTATTTTGTTTCGTGTGGATGTTCCCCTAAAGTCCCAAAAAGTAAAAAATAAATATATATACAGTATATCTTAACATAATAACTGGTTGTACGCACAAAAATATTAAAATATTGGTAGTTCATTTTAATTATTTTGTGTGCACAACATGTTCTTGTTCTGTTTTTGTAATTATTTAACCTGTACACACAAAATTTGAAGAAAATATACAGTATAGATATTTTACGTTTTTGTATACAAGTATACATTTTTTTAAATGCAGACTTTTCAGTTTTACCAACCAACCGCAGGTTCAGTTTTTTTCTGTTTAATTCCCGATCAGGATATTGTTAAGTAAAGGAATAAATAAATAAACGTAGTGTGTCTCCTCCTCCGTTAGGGGGCGCTGTGATGTTTTCTGCTCCATCTCTCCTTGACCTGAGCGGGACGTTCATCGCAACCTCTTCCGGGGTGTGCACGGTACTCGCAGAGGCTTTGGGATAAATCTATGGATGCAATTTTTTGTGTTTTGCTTTATTAAAGGGCGGCTCCCCGTTGAAGGGAGAGAGTGAAACAGTTCGTGTAAATCAGTTGTCTTCTTCTTCTTCTTCTTCGTGTGTAGTAAAACATGTCTGCCGAAGAAGCGGACAAAACAGGCACCGCTGATGCTAGCGCCGGTGATGAGGAGGAGGAATGGCTCTATGGAGGTAAAAAAAACAAAACAACAACAACAAAAAGTGGGCTTTCCGCACACAAAACAACTCCTGAATGAATTAGACTCGTGTTAAAGTGTTTGCTGTGAGAATAAACATCAAAGTAAAGCGGTAACTCCTTGTTGCTATGGCGATAATTTTATAGTTAGCTCTGAAGCTAAGCTATTAGCGCAGCAGTATGAGTGACAATAACACGATTGAAACACCTGTTCGATGTGTTTAAATAGCACTGAGTGTTTGATTTGGTTGAAGGGGTTGAACATGGAGCAGTGGCTGAGTTTGTTCCGTGTCTGGTTGCTGTTTAAATAACTGTTTTTGTGTGTTTTTCCCCCCAGATGAGTCTGAGAGTAAAGATGAGGACGAGGAGGCCAAACCAAACGCATCAAGCGAGTATGTAACTTTGATTTTAACACCTGTGAACACATTGATGTGTGTTTGCTGGTTTGTAAAAACTCATACCTCTACTCATAAACTGCAAACCTTTATTTACAAAGATATCAAAAGCAAAAAAAAATAAAAAATGGTTCAGCTTCAGCTCCCGAAAGAGCAAAGACATCTGTAAACTATCTCTGATGTTTCTTCGTCTGTAGTGCACCTGCTGATGCGTCCACAGAAGACGCCACCGAACACGCCACAGGGAACGGCGTTGCCTCCGAGGTAAATACATTGCATGGTCATCATCCGAGTGTCTCTCACTGGTATTCCTCCTGAGGGATGTAGCGTCTCCCTTCGAGGTTATCTTAACACATGCGTTTGTGTGTGTGTCAGGCCACGGGGGAAGCAGCAGGCGAGGATGTCGACAGTGACAGCGACAGTGATGACGACGACGATGACGTCCGCGTCACCATCGGAGACATAAAAACTGGAGCGCCGCAATACACGTAGGTCCTGCAGACGTCGGCGCTGCGTCTCATGTCGTTTGTGGCAGCTTTAGAACTTTTTTTTCTCTTTCTTTCAGAACGTACGGAGCGCCGCCCGTCAATCTCAACATAAAGACGACAGGCTCAAGACCGTATGGACAAGGTGACCGGATAAAAACACCTTGAACACAGGTAATTATACAAAGACAGATCATAAACTGTAACACGTTTATTTTTAATTGCAGCCAAACTAAAGGGAGTGGATCTGGAAGCTCCTGGAAACATTAACGGGGTCCCGGTGCTGGAGGCTGACATGGAGTCGTTTGAGGAGAAACCCTGGAGGAAGCCAGGTGTGTGTGTGTGTGTGTGTGTGTGTTTGGCTTCTAAAATGTTTGTTGTAAGGAATGAACAGTACTTTTAAAAAAGGATTTCTGCGTTTGTGTTTCCAGGAGCGGATCTGTCTGATTACTTTAACTACGGCTTCAATGAGGACACGTGGAAGGCTTACTGTGAAAAACAGAAGCGGCTGCGCATGGGCCTGGAGGTCTCCACTGTCGGCTCCGTGACGAGCAAGATCACAGTGAGAAGCGTCATGCGTTACAACCAAATCTCTTACCCTCCCGTCCGTTGGTCTCTGTCGGAATTAAAGCTGCACACTCAATAGTTAAGTTAGCTGTAAACGTTGAGGAAAGTCAGATTACTTATTTATTTAATTAAGGGCTTGATCAATGCTTTCTCACTCAGCGTGTGCACGTTTCATATGCTGATGCGGTCAAATGAATCTAAGCGAGCTGTCCGCTAACATCGAAAGGAAAAATATATATATTTTTAGGGTTTATTTTGGATTCAGGAAAGCGATGTTGCAAACACAGGTCATGTGTTAATCGTACAATATGTAGAATTTTAAAACCTTAAAATATCTCAATAAAACAGACTAAATAAGTTCTGTAAAGCTGACGTCATTCTGCAGTGTCTTAATATTAACGAGTCATCAGTGAGAAGCCTCCCTGCACGAGGCTCACCTGGTGAGAGAAGAGACGCTTACAGGCAGACATTACAGAGAGAGGACATCGTTATTATAATTTATATTTTAAATCTGCGTTATTTAAATTCTCCATGAAACACAACTTTGAGAGTATCTAAATGCCACATTGCAATGCGCTTCTGGTTTTTTCATCCTCTGCCAGCAGCGTCACTGATCATGAAATTCATTAACGTGCTTCTTCTTCTTCTTCTTCTTCTTCTTCTTTGAAGGTTCAGCAGGGCAGGACAGGCAACGACAAGGACATGTCCATTTTACCCATCCACACCTCGAAGCCTGACTTCACTCCTGCCAGCATGTATAAGTCTGCAGTCAGTCAGGTCACCAGGTAACACCTCTGCTCTCATCTTCACTTGTTCACATTTTATTTTTCAGTCAGAGCGTTTTTTAAAAGAACTTGAAGTTTCTACAGACGTCAGATTTGACTGAATCTTAGTTCAGACTTCACTAAATGTTTGCTTCTTATAAATCTGTTGATAATCCTGAAATCCAAACACGCGTCGAGTCCGGTGTTGTGACATTGATTTTGTTGAACTGTGTGCTGCCTGATGTGTCGGGGTCAGATGAGGAGATTCTAAACATGAAGAAGCTGCTCTGCGTAGCTTCATCATGTTAATGGAAACGGTGTCTTCAAACACCTGCTGGTCTCCAGGTGTCCCCCTTTAACCCTCCCATGGACTGCTTGTGTGTGTCAGGGCCGATGTAACTCTCTTCTCTCCCCCCCCCCCTCCTTTGTTTCAAAATGGTAGGATCTCTCCCCCTCAGTGGACTGGCCCGCCTGTTCAGGACATGTCCTATTATACGTAAGTGTGCACGGCCTTTGTCCCTGCAAAAAGGCCTGATGGGAAATGCGTCGTGATCGTCCTCTTTGTAACGTTCACTGTGACGTCTGTGGAGAAGTTTCAGCTCGTTCATGTTTTTTTTTTTGTTTTTTTTTTCTAGGAAGACGAGCGGTACGATCGATGTGATCGGAGGACAGACGGCCACCATCAGCAGGGTCGAAGGGCGCCGCAGACACAACCTCGAGGGCAACAACATCCAGGTACACGTTCCAGCCAACCAACCGCAATTTGATCGTTATGGCAACGTTAAAAAAAAGAAAAGAAAAGTTCAAATTGACACGTTGCCTCTCCCTTCTCTTGCAGGTGATCTCCGAACAATCCGACTCTGAGCCGACTCCAGCTAAGATTCCCACCTTCTTCCCTCCCGGACCCCTCCCCCCAAACATCCCCCCGCCTCCTTTCCTCCCACCGCCGCCCAACGTCAGCACAGCGCCGCCCCTCATCCCCCCGCCTAGTGAGTTCCTCGTCACCTTAACTCTTCTTGGTTTTATTAGAGTAGAAGCAGCCGTCATTAATCGAACAGTATTCCCTCTTTCTTCTCATGCAGGGCTGCCCATTACTGTCCCACCTCCTGGTTTTCCTCCTCCGCCGAGTGGGCCCCCTCCTGCTATGATCCCCACTATGGACAGGTAACACACACGTCCACGCCGCAGACCGCACGATGTCTGGCAGCGTCACACAACAGAAACAAACAAGGACTCGTTCATATTTTAATTTCTCTCTCTCCAACATGCTGTCTTTGTTCTTTCTCCTCAGCGGTCACCCTGGAGGTTATGACGGGCGCTCAGTCCCGCCCTACCCGTTCCCACAAGGTACAAACTTTTACCACCTCACCTGGTTCTCTTTTTTTTTTTTTTTTTTAAAGATTTTTGGGACTTTATTGGAGAGACAGGATAGTGGATAAAGACGGAAATCAGGGAGAGCGAGCGAGCCGCAGGCCGGATTTGAACGCGGGCCGCCAGCGTTGAGGACTATATATGGGTTGCCTCCATATACGGGATGCGCGCACTAACCACTGCGCTCATCCTCGCTTAGAAAGTGTTTCCAGTCTGTTGATTTGAATGTTGTGAAAAAAATCAGCTCTTAAGAATCTGACATATTGAAAAACCTGCTCGTTGACCTGTCCGTGTTTTTCCCCACACGTTTGATGGTTTTAGTGGTTTTCAGGTTTTGCACAAAGAGGAGAAACCTTGAAGGCTTAAACCCGGTGTAATGCGTCCCTCTTCTTTACCTGCTCAGGTGGATACCCTCCACCCATGACCGGAGCTCCTCCTCCCTGGCCGCCCATGATGGACCAGTCTAAACCCTGGGACTACTACAGACGAGACGACAAGAGAGAAAAGGAACGAGAAAGGCCACGAGAGAGGACACATGAGCGGGAGAGAGAGAGGGAGCACAGCCCGTCAGCCATGGGCTACACCAGGTGAGACAGAGTCGAACGCCCATGCTCAAAGAGAGAGAGAGAGCCGTTTGATGTCATCGAAGCTCTCTTCTTCTTCTTCTCACTCGAACATCCACGATCAACAAAAGCTTCTATTCTTCTAATGTTTAACAGCGAAGAGGAGCGCTATCGTTACCGTGAGTACCAGGAGCGAGCTTACGGAGAGAGGCATCGGGACCGGGCGAGCCGGGAGAAGGAGGAGAGACACAGAGAGAGGCGGCACCGAGAGAAAGAGGAGGGGCGTCACAAGTCCTCCCGCAGGTACACAAATGCATCCTCCAATCATTTTCATCTCTCCTGCACCACGTGACTGTTTTACTATCGTAGCATCAGAGCTGTAAAAACTCCTGATATCACCCGGAGGAGCTGAGTGTTTCTCCTGCCAGATCCCTCGCATTTTGTGCGTAGAGTCCGAGTGAGGCTGCGTTACGTTTTCTGTTTGTCAGAATTTTCTTCTCTGATGTTTTCATTCTGCTGGACTGAACGCAGCGTTGCAAAAAGATCAATATTTTTGTTTATAGGGTCGTGTAGCGGACTCTGTTGCTCCGTCTGCTACTCACATCTCTTTTTACGTCCAACCACAGAATCCTGTGAATACATCTCATTTTTTTATTTAAGTACTTGTTATTTTATACTTGTTATTTCTTTTGCACTCGTACACAAAGAAAAAATCCTCGTATGTGTAAACTTGGCAATAAAAAAAAAAGATTCTGAAACGTCATTTAGTATCGATACAGAGGAGACTTTTCACACAAACAGTAAAGTCAGTGTGAAGGTGTTTCATTCATAACACCAGTAACAAAGCTGCTCCCTTCTCTCCTCTGCTCACTTCTGTGTGTGTGTTTTTTTTTTTTTTAAACTCTGACAGTCAAAGATTACTCTGAGTATTTGCACGTCAAAAACACCGTCACATTTTTGTTCTGGGCTCTGGAGCTTCTGCCCACCGGGATTTCTGTCGTCTCTTTTTAACGTCATATCGGGCCCCCTCCCCTCCGCCGCACAGGGAAAACATCACGCTGTGAGGGGATGAGTGTGAATCACAACTCAGGAGGATTTCATGCGAAGGCTAACTTGAAATCCTCAGGAGAGCATGTGTGAAAAGTGCGATCGACCTCCTTTCTTTATTAACGTCACCTTTTCTCTCGGTCACCCATTTATCATCCGTCCTCTCTCTCCTTCTACATTTTTATCTCCTTTCCTTCATCATCTTCCCTTCCTGCACTTTACCCTCTTGTTTCCTCACCTCCTTTTCCCTTCCCACACTTTCACCCTTCACATTTCCATCAGCAGCAGTAGCAGGAGGAGGCATGACAGCGAGGAGGGCGACAGCCACAGGAGGCACAAACACAAGAAGAGCAAGAGGAGCAAGGAGGGCAAAGAGACGAGCGAGGAAATCAGTGCAGACCAAGAGAACCAGGAGGCCATGGAGTAGTGCTCACCCCCCCTTTGGTTTCTCTTTCCCTCCGTGTGTGTCTGTGTGTGTCTGTGTGTCTGCCCCCAAAGTCTCCCTCCAAGATGAAGATGAAGAAGGCAAACTGACCACAAAACCAGTGTCGCAGAGTGATCGATGCTTCTTGTCACTCCCCCCCGTCAATCAATCTCAATACTCCGCCCTGCTGTCGTTCATCCTCGCCATCGCTGCAGACGGACGGCTCGCCCTCCGAGCTGCAACGATTACTCAGAGATGATGAGCAGGTTTAGATCTTTTCCTGTCATTTGTTTGTCTTTTTGTTCTTGTCCTGTATGAAGACGTAAGAGAACTCTCAGTTTAAGTTCAAATTAAAAAAAAACACACTTTTGATAAATCTGTTTGTCTTTTATTGGGATGAATATTTGGAAATCATTGGTCGAGTGTCCTCCGGTTTATCTACAGCTCCTGAAAGAGTTCAGAATCCACTGCATGTTCTTCGGCTTCGACCACTTCAATGTTTCTGTTGGGGTGAAGAATCTTATCTTTTTCAGATTATTTTGTTTTGTTTTCTTGGATCAAAAAAATGTTACTCACGCGTTTATTTTCTTCTTATTATTAACATGGAGTGGCTACAGTGATGTCGGCTACATCGTGTACGTAGTTTAACTTTCTTTTCAGTCAGTCCGTGATATCCTGTTGCAGTGTAAATTCCCATCAAACACAATCACACCATTACTTTATATTTTTAATTGTTTACTGATAAAGAATGCAACATACAGTAATTTGAATGTGATAATATAATTAAAAAAAAAAAAAAAAAAAGATCTGTGCCTCAAGTGGGGGGGCCCAGCCCCCTATGGCCCGCCGAAAGCGACGGGTGTGAGTGTCAATGTGCAAACATTTATTTATTTTAATTTTAGATGCAGCAATTTTAGTCGTCGTCAGAAAAATAAAATCGCAGCACAGTTTTTATCAGTCCAGCAAAATGTCTTATAAACACGTTGATTGTATGAATGAGGCTGTCAGTGATTAGATCTCAAATCAGCTGATTTTATTTTATTTTAATCTCCACATTATTTCATTTATTTCACTCTTGGGATAAACAGCTGCTCGAGCACGGCGCCTGATGTAATCAGTGTGTGAAAGGGAGGGCAAAGTTTTATTTGACTTAAAAAGAAAAAACACCAAACAAACCTTAACAGTAAGTGCACTGAATCTTACAGTAAGTGAAGCAAACCGAGCCAGCTAAAAGTTCAATCAAGGGTCCACAGTCTGTGAGCTCTGTGTTAATATTTAACTGATTTATGTCGATATTTAATATAATACTTTATTCAGAATCACTAGTTTATATTTTCCTCGTTTTTCTCAAACAAATTTACCTCTTACCATTTTTTAGTTTGCAGAAGTAACGTAAATACCTTCAATATTTCTTTCTTTTTTTGCCCAATTATTATTGCAAATATTACAAAGATCTGAAATATACCAGAAGGCTTCACATAAAGGACACACTGACATACACACGCGCACATACACGTATATTTAACCATGAAAAAACTGTAACTTGAGAGGGGAGCTGAAACTTTTCTTACTCTCAAGAAAAAGAGTCGAAAGCGTTTCAAAATTATTCTTCAGATTTGATCCCTTATTCAAACAACAGCTTTGTCAGCAGGGGGCGCCAAAATCAACACAACCTAAAAGACTCCATCCCTTCATGTCTTGTTCTTGTCTCGACCTGGTCTCGTAAGAAATGGAAGAAAAAGGTAAATAAGTCGGGGCATCGGTTGTGCAGTGCTGCTCCTTTAATAACTGGGTAACACTTTTTTTTTTTTTAAAGGGAATTTCATTTATTTCTGGTAATTTTCTTTGCTTTCTTACGTGAATTCTTCAATGAAATAATGTGCAAATACAAAACTGTGCTCCTTTTACTACATGAAAAACATGAAAACTCTGTCAGTTCACAAAATAATCGAACACAGTATCCAGGAATCTTGCGACGTGATGTCCCATCTTGGCCTCTAGTATCATGTTTAAGGCACTGAGCCCCTCTGTGGGCGGGATGTTGTCTGGGCAGATTTCTGTACAAACACAAACAAGTCACAAAAACAGTTGTGCATGATGTTAGTGAAGAACAGGAAAGTGGATCTGATAGACGATCGTTACCTTCTCTTGAGTCGGTCATTAAAGGGGATGGCATCTTAAAACACTCGACTTGTGTCTTAAACATTTGTGCAGCAGCAGGCGAGACAGAGTTGCTCTTGCCTGGAAACGAAGATGTCAGAAAATATTATTAGAAACATTTAAATTTGTATCAAGATTATTACGGTAAATTAAACATTAATTAAAGCTCCTGTGAGTATAACTTTCCGTTGACTATGTTGTCCCCCTGTGGACAAAATCTTTTTTTCAGCTCTTGTCCTGCACATGAAAACAAGTAGTGTTCTTTGACAGTTAAATGTATTACTCTAAATATAAGAAACACTGTGACTGTGTGTCTCTGGAACACACGTCTTTCCACAGTTTCAGAAAACTCCTAAAAATCTCCTGATATTTGCTCGAGGAGGTTTAGGCTGTGTGAACGCAGAGAGACAATTTTTCACCCAGAGTGAGCTGAAGTGAGAACGCAGCAGGATGTCAAGAGAATTTACCTCGAGTCTGTGGGAGGGGATGATGACGTGTGTATCCTGTGACCGGTGCACGATGCATAAACAATATGCAAGAGACAGCTACGACGTTCATGCACGTATTCAAACCTCTGCGATACATTTTCCGTTCTTCTCGACTCTTTTCTCCGTTCTAAAGCGTCGTGCAGCGGACTCTGTTGCTAAATCCGTCACATTTTTTTTTTCCGTCACCCTAACCCCTCCAGTCTGACACACATTGTCAACTCCATGTTGGAGAAATGACAAGCAATTTGTACTCACTTAAAAAAAGGAGACTTCTGAAAGTGTCTTTTCCAGAGACGATTTCTTCGTACACGGACAGACAGTCAGAGCATTCAGTCGGCAGGTAGACTTCTCTCAGGTAGAACGGTTTCTCTGTGGTGAAGCAGACAAACACAGGAACATGTGAGAGAGTTTGAATGCTGTTAACAGAATGTCACACTGCAGACTTTGTCCACCAAAATCCACACACACTCACATACACGCGGTCTAATATTTTAAGAGGAAAAAAGTTGTTCTTTTTTTTTTTACAACCCTTCTTTGTGCCATACCACGTTCTTTATTAAGTCAATAAAGCATTCTGCTGCAAAATATATTTCAAAAGATTTCATAAAGCACCAACTTTCCTCCAATAAAATTGTATTTTTTGTCCAATTTAATAGTTGGATTATTTGTAACCAACAAATACCACAAGGCTGAATCCACTTTTCGCTCTGACACATTTTTACTTACCAATTATCATTGTGCTGTTTTCAAAAGTCACGTTGAATATGAAGTTCGAACAGTCATCAAATCTGTGGAGATAAAAGTGAAAGCTGTGCAGTACAGAAACTTCCAGACTGGTGCAGGGAGGACGGAGAGGATTTTAAACCTGATTGAGTTTCTCTGTCATCAGATTTATTAAAGGGGACATATTATCCACCTTTTCAAACAGACTCTTGAAACCTCTGTGTTGTGTTTTGGTCCATATATAACATGAATCATGCAGCCGAGGAGGTTTGGGACCCTGTAGAAACCAGCTCTCTCAGAACGCTCCGTTTGATGTGTGTATCTCTTTAAATGCAGTAAGCCCCTCCCCCACACCCTGTCCCTCTCCTCCGTAGCATGCAACAACAAGATCAGCTTTGAGCTTCCACCGCAACTTGTCAGCATGCCCCCTGGGAAAAACATGGCTGCCGCAGTCAACGCAGGAGGGAAGTCTTTTTTTTCACCAGAATCCCACTGTGACATCACAAGGAAAGCACATTTAAAACGGAGCATTTTTCTCTGTGTTGTGACTTATGCAGACAACAAACAAAGGACTGGCTGGATTTATTTTACATTTTGGGGAAATGTAAAACACACCTCCCCCCTGAACTGCTACCTTATCGTGGTGGGGGAGTTTGAGCACCCGAATGACCCTAGGAGCTATGTTGTCGGGGGCTTTGAGCCCCCAGCAGGGTCACCCAAGGCAAACAGGTCCTAGGTGACGGGTCAGACCAAAAGCAGTTCACAACACCCCTATGAAAGGAATAAGAACAAGGACCGTGACGTCGCCTGGCATGGCGGAGCCGGGGCCCCACCCTGGAGCCAGGCCTGGGGTTGGGGCCCACAGGAGAGTGCCTGGTGGCCGGGCTTTTGCCCGTGGGGCCCGGCCGGGTTCAGCCCGAAAAGAGGATGCGGGCCCGTCCTCCTGTGGACCCACCACCCACAGAGGAAGCCGTAGGGGTCGGGTGCAATGTGGATCCCTGGACGCAGCTTCTGGCGTTTGGGACATGGAACGTCACCTCACTGGGGGGTAAGGAGCCTGAGCTTGTGCAGGAGGTTGAGAGGTACCGGCTAGATATAGTCGGGCTCACCTCCACGCACTGCTTGGGCTCTGGAACCCAGCTCCTCGAGAGGGGCTGGACTCTCTACTTCTCTGGAGTTGCCCGCGGTGAGAGGCGGCGGGCTGGTGTGGGCTTGCTCATAGCCCCACAGCTCAGCCGCCAGGTGTTGGAGTTCACCCCCGGGAGGGGTCGTGTCCCTGCGCCTTCGGGTAGGGGACAGGTCTCTCACTGTCGTCTCGGCCTACAGCCCGAACGGCAATGTGGAGTACCCGGCCTTCTTGGAGTCCCTGGGAGGGGTGCTGGACAGTGCTCCGACTGGGGACTCCATTGTTCTACTGGGGAACTTCAATGCTCACGTGGGCAACGACAGTGAGATCTGGAGTGGGGTGATTGGGATTAACGGCCTCCCTGATCTGAACCAGAGTGGTGTTCTGTTATTGGACTTCTGTGCTAGTCACAGTTTGTCCATAACAAACACCATGTTCGAGCACAGGGATGTCCATAAGTGCACGTGGCACCAGGACTCCCTAGGCCGGAGGTCGATGATAGACTTTGTGGTCGTGTCATCTGACCTTCGGCCGTGTGTCTCGGACACTCGGGTGAAGAGAGGGGCTGAGCTGTCAACTGATCACCACCTGGTGGTGAGTTGGATGCGCTGGCAGGGGAGGAAGCCGGTCAGACTCGGCAGCCCCAAACGTGTAGTGAGGGTCTGCTGGGAACGTCTGGCTGAACCCTCTGTTAGTGAGGTCTTCAACTCCCACCTCCGGACGAGCTTTTCACAGATCCCGGGGGAGGCTGGGTGCATTGAGTCCGAATGGACCATGTTCTCCACCTCCATTGTCAAAGCAGCTGCTCTGAGCTGTGGTGGCAGGGTCTCTGGTGCCTGTCGTGGCGGCAATCCCCGAACCCGGTGGTGGACACCAAAAGTAGGGGAGGCCGTCAAGCTGAAGAAGGAGTCCTATCGGGCATTGCTAGCGCATAGGACTCCTGAGGCAGCTGACGGGTACCGGCAGGCCAGGCGTTCCGCAGCCCAGGCGGTCGTGGAGGCAAAAACTCGGGCCTGGGAGGAGTTCGGGGAGGCCATGGAGGAGGACTTTCGGTCGGCCTCGAGGAAATCCTGGCAAACCGTCCGTCGCCTCAGGAGGGGGAAGCAGTGCTTCACCAACACTGTTTACAGTGCAGGTGGGGAGGTGCTGACCTCAACTGGGGATGCAGTCGGACTGTGGAAGCAATACTTCGAGGATCTCCTCAATCCCACCGTCACATCTCCCACCGAGGGAGCAGAGGCTGAGTTCTCAGAGGTAGACTCGTCCATCACCCAAGCCAAAGTCACCGAGGAAGTTGGCAAGCTCCTCGGTGGCAAGGCTCCGGGGGTGGATGAGATTCGCCCTGAGTATCTTAAGTCTCTGGATGTGCAGGGGCTGTCATGGTTGACACGTCTCTCTAACATCGCGTGGAGGTCGGGGACAGTGCCTCTGGACTGGCAGACCGGGGTGGTGGTCCCTCTTTTCAAGAAGGGGGACCGGTGGGTGTGTTCCAACTACTGGGGAATCACACTCAGCCTCCCTGGGAAAGTCTACTCCAGGGTTCTGGAGAGGAGGATCTGGCTGATTGTTGAACCTCGGATTCAAGAGGAACAATGCTGTTTTCGTCGTGGCCGTGGAACACTGGACCAGCTCTACACTCTCCAGCGGGTTCTCGAGGGTTCATGGAAGTTTGCCCAACCAGTCCACATGTGCTTTGTGGATCTGGAGAAGGCTTTCGACCGTGTCCCTCGCGGCGCCCTGTGGGGGGTGCTCCGGGAGTATGGGGTTCGGGGCCCTTTGCTAAGGGCGGTCCGGTCCTTGTACAACCGGAGCAGTAGTATGGTTCGCATTGCTGGCAGTAAGTCGGACCTGTTCCCGGTGCGCGTTGGCCTCCGGCAGGGCTGCCCTTTGTCACCGGTTCTGTTCATTACTTTTATGGACAGAATTTCTAGGCGCAGCCAGGGGCCGGAGGGGGTCCGGTTCGGGGACCACAGGCTCTCGTCTCTGCTTTTTGCAGATGATGTGGCTCCATCGAACCCGGACCTCCAGCGTGCACTGGGGCGGTTCGCTAACGAGTGTGAGGCGGCTGGGATGAGGATCAGCACCTCTAAATCTGAGGCCATGGTTCTCGACCGGAAAAAGGTGGTTTGCCCTCTTCGGGTCGGTGGGGTGTCCTTGCCCCAGGTTGAGGAGTTTAAGTATCTCGGGGTCTTGTTCACGAGTGGGGGGAAGATGGAGCGCGAGATCGACAGACGGATCGGTGCGGCGTCTGCAGTCATGCGGTCGCTGTATCGGTCCGTCGTGGTGAAGAAGGAGCTAAGCCGAAACTCTCGATTTACCGGTCGATCTTCGTTCCTACCCTCACCTATGGTCATGAGCTTTGGGTCATGACCGAAAGAACGAGATCTCGGATACAAGCGGCCGAAATGGGCTTCCTCCGTAGGGTGGCTGGGCGCACCCTTAGAGATAGGGTGAGGAGCTCGGTCACCAGGGAGGAGCTCGGAGTAGAGCCGTTACTCCTCCACATCGAGAGGAGTCAGTTGAGGTGGTTCGGGCATCTGGTTCGGATGCCCCCTGGACGCCTCCCTAGGGAGGTGTTCCGGGCATGTCCCTCCGGGAGGAGGCCTCGGGGTAGACCCAGGACACGCTGGAGAGACTATGTCTCTCGGCTGGCTTGGGAATGCCTTGGGGTCCCACCGGAAGAGCTGGAGGAGGTGTGTTGGGTGAGGGAAGTCTGGGTGTCTCTGCTTAGACTGCTGCCCCCGCGACCCGGCCCCGGATAAGCGGCAGAAAATGGATGGATGGATGGATGTAAAACACACTCAGGTTACTCAGGGTTTGTGTCCATTGATATTTACAGTTTGTGCTTAAAAGTCGCGATTTAAAGAATCAACAAAAGAAAATATGCTGCATTGAAATCTAAAGCTGTTAGGTGTCTGTTGAAACAGCCCAAAGAGCTGATTGTAGGTCCCACTTCTGACGAGGCAAGTAGTCAATCATAGTTCAGGATTTTGGGATAAACCCTGGCACGGGCCCACCTTGCAAATGATTGGCCGACCCAGATGTAATCGCCCATGGACAAAGTCTCCGATAGGCAAACAATCAACACGGGAGGTCGCAGCTTTGTTATAATTAATGAACATGTAGCCTCGTGTCATAGTGTGTGTGATTTACATTTTCTGAGTCTTGAGAAGAGTGAGGACGTTGCTCTGGGAGGTTGCAGTGATGTCTAGCCAGAGGCTGGTGATCAGGTGAGTCAGGGAGCGACTTCCTGGGATGTTAGAGCTCCCTCCGATGTACAGCCACTTCCCTAACATCTGGAACACACACAGACACACGACGATATTAAAAAAAAGGTAGAGATTATTCCTGTGTTTTGCCATCCATGTATGTGACTGGTCCGTAGAGTTGCAAATATATGGATGATGCCTCCGAGTGTCCAACATAAAGATGGTGCATTTCTTCACAGATAAATAAAAAACTTACTGGAAACTACTGGTAGCCATGACGGAAAGCTATTTTTTTCCCCATTTCTCGCCATTATGTATTTTGAAATAAGCGTTTAAAGAATACTAAACTGATGATGAGGATTAATATGCTATATACTAAATGGATATTTTAACAACATCAAATGAAACAAGAAACAAGAAGGCACCAGATGAGAGGGCATCAGGCTGCAGCCTGCGAGCCTGAGCTCAGGGCAACAAACTAAAACTAAAAACGCAAAAAGAAGACGTGAACTTACTTCCTCAGTGCTGATAGTTATGGGTTTAACCAGACTGTCGCAGCTGGGCTGAGGAGCAGCGCTTCCCAATGAGAGAAGACTCAGGAACACAACAGCAGTGCACGTCTTCATCCTGTAGATGGCTCTGATCTTCTCTTTCTACAGATTCTTCTTTCAGCGCTTCTTCTATGCACAAACCTCTCGGTTTGCCTTCAACTCTTTGAATTTGTTCTGCCTTCCCCTCTCTTTAAATCCACGCTCTGTTCTGCCCCCCTCTCAGAGGTGTGTGTCCTCTGCTCTGTCAGCTGATTTAAGGAAGAAGATTGACATCCACCATGACACATTGATTATAAAACAGCTGAACCACGTAACAAAACATGAGAGAGAAGGTAAGTTAATTAAAATCTACCAAATCGGTGAAATGAATAAACGCCTTTGTGCAAACATGGCTGCGTCTTTTTTAGTTCAGGGGTAGAATTATGTTTTTAATGATGGCTGTTACAATACATGAAGCTTTTTTTTCTGGCTGGACTTTATGCATTTCCTGAATATACATAAGAGCCTCTCTGTTGTATGTGATCGGTTAAGATTTCATACATTCCTCCAACAGTTCAAAGTCTGCCCTTAATACACTGTTTACTTTACTTACATCAGCTGACAGAGCAGAGGACACACACCTCTGAGAGGGGGGCAGAACAGAGCATGGATTTAAAGAGAGGGGAAGGCAGAACAAATTCAAAGAGTTGAAGGCAAACCGAGAGGTTTGTGCATAGAAGAAGCGCTGAAAGAAGAATCTGTAGAAAGAGAAGATCAGAGCCATCTACAGGATGAAGACGTGCACTGCTGTTGTGTTCCTGAGTCTTCTCTCATTGGGAAGCGCTGCTCCTCAGCCCAGCTGCGACAGTCTGGTTAAACCCATAACTATCAGCACTGAGGAAGTAAGTTCACGTCTTCTTTTTGCGTTTTTAGTTTTAGTTTGTTGCCCTGAGCTCAGGCTCACAGGCTGCAGCCTGATGCCCTCTCATCATTAAACGCTTATTTCCAAATACATGATGGCGAGAAATGGGGAAAAAAATAGCTTTCCGTCATGGCTACCAGTAGTTTCCAGTAAGTTTTTTATTTATCTGTGAAGAAATGCACCATCTTTATGTTGGACACTTGGAGGCATCATCCATATATTTGCAACTCTACGGACACCAGTCGCATACATGGGTGGCAAAACACAGGAATAATCCCTACCTTTTTTTTTTATATCGTCGTGTATCTGTGTGTGTTCCAGATGTTAGGGAAGTGGCTGTACATCGGAGGGAGCTCTGACATCCCAGGAAGTCGCTCCCTGGCTCACCTGATGACCAGCATCTGGCTAGACGTCACTGCAACCTCCCAGAGCAACGTCCTCACTCTTCTCCAGACTCAGAAAATGTAAATCACACACACTATCACACGAGGCTACATGTTCATTAATTATAACAAAGCGGCGACCTCCCTTGTTGATTGTTTGCCTATCGGAGACTTTGTCCAGGGGCGATTACATCTGGGTCGGCCAATCATTTGCAAGCTGGGCCCGTGCCAGGGTTTATCCCAAAATCCTGAACTATGATTGACTACTTGCCTCGTCAGAAGTGGGACCTACAATCAGCTCTTTGGGCTGTTTCAACAGACACCTAACAGCTTTAGATTTCAATGCAGCATATTTTCTTTGGTTAATTCTTTAAATCGCGACTTTTAAGCACAAACTGTAAATATGCAGACAACAAACAAAGGACTGGCTGGATTTATTTGACATTTTGGGGAAATGTAAAACACACTCAGGTTTTGTGTCCATTGATAAGTCACAACACAGAGAAAAATGCTCCGTTTTAAATGTGCTCTCCTTGTGATGTCACAGTGGGATTCTGGTGAGAAAAAAAAGACTTCCCTCCTGCGTTGACTGCGGCAGCCATGTTTTTCCCAAGGGCCATGCTGACAAGTTGCCATGGAAGCTCAAAGCTGATCTTGTTGTTACATGCTGCGGAGGAGAGGGACGGGGTGAGGGGGAGGGGCTTACTGCATTTAAAGAGATACACACATCAAACGGAGCGTTCTGAGAGAGCTGGTTTCTACAGGGTCACAAACCTCCTCTGCTGCTTGATTCATGTTATATATGGACCAAAACACAGCACAGATGTTTCATTTAGCGCACAGGAGGCTGTTTGAAAAGGTGGATAATACGTCCCCTTTAATAAATCTGATGACAGAGAAACTCAATCAGGTTTAAAATCCTCTCCGTCCTCCCTGCACCAGTCTGGAAGTTTCTGTACTACACAGCTTTCACTTTTATCTTCACAGACTTGATGATTGTTCGAGCCTCATATTCAACGTGACTTTTGAAAACAGCACAATGATAATTGGTAAGTAAAAATGTGTCAGAGCGAAAAGTGGATTCAGCCTTGTTGTATTTTTTCGTTTACAAATAATCCAATGGGAATCCAACTATTAAATTGGACAAAAAATACAACTTTATTAGAGAGAAGTTGGTACTTTATGAAATCTTTTGAAATATATTTTGCAGCAGAATGCTTTATTGACTTAATAATAACGTGGTATGGCACAAAGAAGGGTTGTTTAAAAAAAGAAATCTCTTAAAATATTAACCAGAAACAATATCACACACTCAATATTTAATGAAATGTATGTGTGTGTGTTTTTAAGTGTGTGTGTGTGTGTGGATTTTGGTGGACAAAGTATGCCGTGTGACGTTCTGTTGACAGCATTCAAACTCTCTCACATGTTCCTGTGTTTGTCTGCTTCACCACAGAGAAACCGTTCTACCTGAGAGAAGTCTACCTGCCGACTGAATGCTCTGACTGTCTGTCCGTGTACGAAGAAATCGTCTCTGGAAAAGACACTTTCAGAAGTCTTTTTCTTTTCAGTGAGTACAAATTGCTTGTCATTCCTCCAACATGGAGTTGACAATGCGTGTCAGACTGAAGGGGTTAGGGTGGGGTGTCCTGACGAAAAGAAAAAAAAAAGTGACGGATTTAGCAACAGAGTCTGCTGCACGACGCTTTAGAACGGAGAAAAGAGTCGAGAAGAACGGAAAATGTATCGCAGCGGTTTGAATATGTGCACAAACGTCGTATCTGTCTCTTGCATATTGTTTATGCATCGTGCACCGGTCACAGGATACACACGTCATCATCCCCTCCCACAGACTCGAGGTAAATTCTCTTGACATCCTGCGGCGTTCTCACTTCTGCTCACTCTGGGTGAAAAATTGTCTGTGGAAAGACGTGTGTTCCAGAGACACAGTCACAGTGTTTCTTATATTTAGAGTAATACATTTAACTGTTGAAAGAAACTGTTTGTTTTTGGGTTTTTTTTTTCAGGACAAGAGCTGAAAAAAAGATTTTGTCCACAGGGGGCGCCAACATAGTCAACGAAAAGTTATACTCACAGGAGCTTTAATTAAAGTTTAATTTACTGTAATAATCTTGATACAAATTTAAATGTTTCTAATAATATTTTCTGACATCTTTGTTTCCAGGCAAGAGCAACTCTGTCTCGCCTGCTGCTGCACAAATGTTTAAGACACAAGTCGAGTGTTTTAAGATGCCATCCCCTTTAATGACCGACTCAAGTGAAGGTAACGATCGTCTATCAGATCCACTTTCCTGTTCTTCACTAACATCATGCACAACTGTTTTTGTGACTTGTTTGTGTTTGTACAGAAATCTGCCCCGACAACATCCCGCCCACAGATGGGCTCAGTGCCTTAAACATGATACTAGAGGCCAAGATGGGACATCACGTCGCAAGATTCCTGGATACTGTGTTCGATTATTTTGTGAACTGACAGAGTTTTCATGTTTTTCATATAGAAAAAAAGGAACACAGTTTTGTATTTGCATATTATTTCATTGAAGAATTCACGTAAGGAAGCAAAGAAAATTACCAGAAATAAATGAAATTCCCTGTAAAAAAAAGTGTTGCCCAGTTATTAAAGATTGGTAGGGATCTTCCAGTCTCTTACCACCGCTACTTTATCCGGGCCAGTGGCCACACCCTCAGAGGAGACTACATGGCCAAGATATTTTACTTGCTTCTGAAAGAACTGACACTTCGACAGTTTAATCTTCAACCCCTGTTGCTGTAGTCTGGAGAATACTTCCTCCAGTCGGTCCACGTGTTGCTCTACTGAGGAGGAGAACACAATAACATCATCCAGATACAACAGGACGGATTGATGACGACAGTCTCCAAACATGCGTTCCATTAGACGCTGAAAGGTACTCGGAGCATTACATAATCCAAAAGGCATACGGTTGAATTCAAACAATCCAAAAGGGGTGCAGAATGCAGTCTTAGGTTTATCTTTTTCAGCCATTTTCACTTGACTATACCCACTAGCCAGATCAATAGTAGAAAACCATTGTGCCCCGGAGAGGGCATCCAAGGACTCTTCAATTCTTGGCAGTGGATAAGCATCCTTCCTTGTCTTTGCGTTTAGTAGCCGGTAATCGACACACATCCTAATACCCCCGTCCTTCTTTAAAACCAGTACAATGGGAGACGAGTACGGGCTACTACTCTCCCTGATTATCTGACTATCCAACAGCTGTTTGATATGGGCCCTTACCAATTCGTACTGGGAAGGGGGAATACGGCGATATGGCTGGCGCACCGGAGTCTCATCCAAAAGAAGAATCTCATGCGGAATCAGGTCAGTGCATCCTACATCGGCCTCACTTTTAGCAAAACAGGAGCTGTACTTCGCTAAGAGAGCTTTAGATTGGGACTGCTCCTGTGTCGTCAACCCCTCTAAGGGAACATCATGCAGGTTTAGTTCCTCACTAACATCGGCCGTCTGGGAAGACACTTAGGCTGTACACTCATGAGAGCCAGCATCTACACAAAGATCTATGTGGGGGTCATTTTTTGTTAAGACAGTGACCATTTGAACAGTAGCTATGACCCTGCGGGGGGTTAACCAAACATCAGTGTGGTTGACATTTGTGACAGGAATGTATGCTACCCCTTTCTCTGCTACCACCAAGGAAGGAGAGACCAACAGCCCATCAGGGAGGACACCCTCCTCAAACCCTAGGGGTTCTACTAAAAATTCAACCTGCTCCTGAGGAGGGACTGACAGACATGTAACAGGCACAAGGGTCAGGCTACCAGCTGGTACATGAAATGGGGTCTTACCCTGTAGTCTGACTTTGTGGGCATCCGTCGAATTAGCCAACGTTTCAATCATCTGACAATATCTGAGAGCCCGTCTCCATCCGGGAGTAGCCGCTTGCACTGGAGGGGACTCAAAGAGGTTGGGGCCATACAGTTCAAACAATTAAAAAAAACGACTGTTAAGTACATTCATCCCCAACACCCCGGGGGTGATCATTTTGTTTCTCCTCATGTGAGGATCCACTGAGTCTTTAACCACGAGAATGCCCTGATCTTGCAAACGTATACCCATGATCGTAACATCTAGTTCCAGGTAGCCTAGATAAGGGATTGCCAGCCCATTTGCTGCCTTAAGCCCCAGCCACCCACAATCTCGTAAGGAACCCTTTGAAAGTGCTGCGAGGTTGGCATGAAAAAAACTCTCTGTAATAGTTTTAACATTAGACCCACTGTCCAGTAAAAATTGAGCTTCAACCCCACCGACCTTTATATTAACCTCATGGCATTTACCCACCAGTTTGGATATTTTACCTGGGTCGGGAGCCGAGGCTCCCCCATCTACCATGTGGCTCTGTTGGCTGGGGGGTTCTGGCCGGATCACCTCCTCTTGTGGTTGCGTCTGCTTGGAGCGGGCAGAGTTAGGGCAGTAGCGGGCTATATGCCCTTCCAGATCACACCTAAAGCAAATGGGCTTACCGCCTGGAGTTCTCCGAGCTTTTGAAGGAGGATTTCCACCAGGCAGCCATTTGGAGAAGCCCAAGGCTCTCACCAGTGAGTCCAATTGAATCTGTTGAACTTTGATGATGCTGTTGAAGTGTCAGTGACAGATCAGGTAGGGTGAAAAGAGAGATTAACAGGAGGACTTTATGCATTTGCTGAATATACATTAGAGCCTCTCTGTTGTATGTGATCGGTCCTCCAACAGTTCAAAGTCTGCCCTTAATGCATTGTTTGCTTTACTTACATCAGCTGACAGAGCAGAGGACACACCTCTCTGAGAGGGGGGCAGAACAGAGCGTGGATTTAAAGAGAGGGGAAGGCAGAACAAATTCAAAGAGTTGAAGGCAAACCGAGAGGTTTGTGCATAGAAGAAGCGCTGAAGGAAGAATCTGTAGAAAGAGAAGATCAGAGCCATCTACAGGATGAAGACGTGCACTGCTGTTGTGTTCCTGAGTCTTCTCTCATTGGGAAGCGCTGCTCCTCAGCCCAGCTGTGACAGTCTGGTTAAACCCATAACTATCAGCAGTGAGGAAGTAAGTTCATGTTTGCTTTTTGCATTTTGAAACAGTAGTTTCCGTTAAGTTTTTTGTGAAGAAATGCACCATCTTTATATCGGACACTCGGAGGCATCATCCATATTTTTACAACTCTACGGACACCAGTCGCATACATGGGTGGCAAAACACAGGAATAATCCCTACCTTTTTTTTTTAATATCGTTGTGTGTCTGTGTGTGTTCCAGATGTTAGGGAAGTGGCTGTACATCGGAGGGAGCTCTAACATCCCAGGAAGTCGCTCCCTGGCTCACCTGATCACCAGCCTCTGGCTAGACATCACTGCAACCTCCCAGAGCAACGTCCTCACTCTTCTCCAGACTCAGAAAATGTAAATCACACACACACACTATCACACGAGGCTACATGTTCATTAATTATAACAAAGCGGTGACCTCCCGTGTTGATTGTTTGCCTATCGGAGACTTTGTCCAGGGGCGATTACATCTGGGTCAGCCAATCATTTGCAAGGTGGGCCCGTGCCAGGGTTTATCCCAAAATCCTGAACTATGATTGACTACTTGCCTCGTCAGAAGTGGGACCTACAATCAGCTCTTTGGGCTGTTTCAACAGACACCTAACAGCTTTAGATTTCAATGCAGCACATTTTCTGTGGTTGATTCTTTAAATCGCGACTTTTAAGCACAAACTGTAAATATCAATGGACACGAAACCTTAGTAACCTGAGTGTGTTTTACATGACCCCAAAATGTAAAATAAATCCAGCCAGTCCTTTGCTTGTTGTCTGCATAAGTCACAACACAGAGAAAAATGCTCCGTTTTAAATGTGCTCTCCTTGTGATGTCACAGTGGGATTCTGGTGAAAAAAAAAAGACTTCCCTCCTGTGTTGACTGCGGCAGCCATGTTTTTCCCAGAGGGCATGCTGACAAGTTGTGGTGGAAGCTCAAAGCTGATCTTGTTGTTGCATGCTACGGAGGAGAGGGACAGGGTGAGGGGGAGGGGCTTACTACATTTAAAGAGATACACACATCAAACGGAGCGTTCTGAGAGAGCTGGTTTCTACAGGGTCACAAACCTCCTCTGCTGCTTGATTCATGTTATATATGGACCAAAACACAGCACAGATGTTTCATTTAGCGCACAGGAGGCTGTTTGAAAAGGTGGATAATATGTCCCCTTTAATAAATCTGATGACAGAGAAACTCAAGCAGGTTTAAAATCCTCTCCGTCCTTCCTGCACCAGTCTGGAAGTTTCTGTACTACACAGCTTTCACTTTTATCTTCACAGATTTGATGATTGTTCGAGCCTCATATTCAACGTGACTTTTGAAAACAGCACAATGATAATTGGTAAGTAAAAATGTGTCGGAGCGAAAAGTGGATTTAGCCTTGTGGTATTTGTTGGTTACAAATAATCCAATGGGAATCCAACTATTAAATTGGACAAAAAAAATACAACTTTATTGGAGGGAAGTTGGTACTTTATGAAATCTTTTGAAATATATTTGCAGCAGAATGCTTTATTGACTTAATAACGTGGTATGGCACAAAGAAGGGTTGTAAAAAAAAAAGAACGACTTTTTTCCTCTTAAAATATTAGACCAAACCAGAAACAATATCACACTCTCAATATTTAATGAAATGTATGTGCGTGTGTGTGTCTTTTTAAGTGTGTGTGTGTGTGTGTGTGTGGATTTTGGTGGACAAAGTCTGCAGTGTGACATTCTGTTAACAGCATTCAAACTCTCTCACATGTTCCTGTGTTTGTCTGCTTCACCACAGAGAAACCGTTCTACCTGAGAGAAGTCTACCTGCCGACTGAATGCTCTGACTGTCTGTCCGTGTACGAAGAAATCGTCTCTGGAAAAGACACTTTCAGAAGTCTTTTTCTTTTCAGTGAGTACAAATTGCTTGTCATTCCTCCAACATGGAGTTGACAATGTGTGTCAGACTGAAGGGGTTAGGGTGACGGAAAAATAATGTGACGGATTTAGCAACAGAGTCCGCTGCACGACGCTTTAGAACGGAGAAAAGAGTCGAGAAGAACGGAAAATGTATCGCAGCGGTTTGAATACGTGCACGAACGTCGTAGCTGTCTCTTGCATATTGTTTATGCATCGTGCACCGGTCACAGGATACACACGTCATCATCCCCTCCCACAGACTCGAGGTAAATTCTCTTGACATCCTGCGGCGTTCTCACTTCAGCTCACTCTGGGTGAAAAATTGTCTGTGGAAAGACGTGTGTTCCAGAGACACACAGTCACAGTGTTTCTTATATTTAGAGTAATACATTTAACTGTTGAAAGAAACTGTTTGTTTTTGGGGGGTTTTTTTCAGGACAAGAGCTGAAAAAAAGATTTTGTCCACAGGGGGCGCCAACATAGTCAACGGAAAGTTATACTCACAGGAGCTTTAATTAAAGTTTAATTTACTGTAATAATCTTGATACAAATTTAAATGTTTCTAATAATATTTTCTGACATCTTCGTTTCCAGGCAAGAGCAACTCTGTCTCGCCTGCTGCTGCACAAATGTTTAAGACACAAGTCGAGTGTTTTAAGATGCCATCCCCTTTAATGACCGACTCAAGTGAAGGTAACGATCGTCTATCAGATCCACTTTCCTGTTCTTCACTAGCATCATGCACAACTGTTTTTGTGACTTGTTTGTGTTTGTACAGAAATCTGCCCCGACAACATCCCGCCCACAGAGGGGCTCAGTGCCTTAAACATGATACTAGAGGCCAAGATGGGACATCACGTCGCAAGATTCCTGGATACTGTGTTCGATTATTTTGTGAACTGACAGAGTTTTCATGTTTTTCATATAGAAAAAAAGGAACACAGTTTTGTATTTGCATATTATTTCATTGAAGAATTCACGTAAGGAAGCAAAGAAAATTACCAGAAATACACTCAACAAAAATATAAACGCAACACTTTTGTTTTTGCTCCCATTTGTCATGAGATGGACTCAAAGATCTAAAATTCATTCCAGATACACAATATTACCATTTCTCTCAAACATTGTTCACAAATCTGTCTAAATGTGTGATAGTGAGCACTTTTGCTTTGCTGAGATAATCCATCCCACCTCACAGGTGTGCCACATCAAGATGCTCATCAGACACCATGATTAGTGCATAGGTGTACCTTAGACTGTCCACAATAAAAGGCCACCCTGAAATGTGCAGTTTTTGCTTTATTGAGGGTCTGGGGACTCAGAACCAGTCAGTATCTGGTGTGACCACCATTTGCCTCATGCAGTGCAACACATCTTCTTCGCATAGAGTTTATCAGATTGTCAATTGTGGCCTGTGGAATGTTGGTCCACTCCTCTTCAATGGCTGTGCGAAGTTGCTGGATATTAGTGGGAACTGGTACGCGCTGTCGTATACGCCGGTCAAGCACATCCCAAACATGCTCAATGGGTGACATGTCCGGTGAGTATGCTGGCCATGCAAGAACTGGGACATTTTCAGCTTCCAAGAATTGTGTACAGATCCTTGCAACATGGGGCCGTGCATTATCTTGCTGAAACATGAGGTGATGTTCATGGATGTATGGCACAACAATGGGCCTCAGGATCTCATCACGGTATCTCTGTGCATTCAAAATGCCATCAATAAAATGCACCTGTGTTCTTCGTCCATAACAGATGCCTGCCCATACCATAACCCCACCACCACCATGGGCCACTCGATCCACAACATTGACATCAGCAAAGCGCTCACCCACACGACGCCACACACGCTGTCTGCCATCTGCCCTGAACAATGTAAACCGAGATTCATCCGTGAAGAGAACACCTCTCCAACGTGCCAGACGCCATCGAATGTGAGCATTTGCCCACTCAAGTCTGTTACGGCGACGATCTGGAGTCAGGTTAAGACCCCGATGAGGACGACGAGCATGCAGTTGAGCTTCCCTGAGACGGTTTCTGACAGTTTGTGCAGAAATTCTTTGGTTATGCAAACCAATTGTTTCAGCAGCTGTCTGAGTAGCTGGTCTCAGACGATCTTGGAGGTGAACCTGCTGGATGTGGAGGTCCTGGGCTGGTGTGGTTACACGTGGTCTGCGGTTGTGAGGCCGGTTGGATGTACTGCCATATTCTCTGAAACGCCTTTGGAGACGGCTTATGGTGGAGAAATGAACATTCAATGCCCGAGCAACAGATCTGGTTGACATTCCTGCTGTCAGCATGCCAATTGCACGCTCCCTCAATGCTTGCGCCATCTGTGGCATTTTGCTGTGAGACAAAACTGCACATTTCAGAGTGGCCTTTTATTGTGGGCAGTATAAGGTACACCTGTGCACTAATCATGGTGTCTGATGAGCATCTTGATGTGGCACACCTGTGAGGTGGGATGGATTATCTCAGCAAAGCAAAAGTGCTCACTATCACACATTTAGACAGATTTGTGAACAATGTTTGAGAGAAATGGTAATATTGTGTATCTGGAATGAATTTTAGATCTTTGAGTCCATCTCATGACAAATGGGAGCAAAAACAAAAGTGTTGCGTTTATATTTTTGTTGAGTATAAATGAAATTCCCTGTAAAAAAAAGTGTTGCCCAGTTATTAAAGATTGGTAGGGATCTTCCAGTCTCTTACCACCGCTACTTTATCCGGGCCAGTGGCCACACCCTCAGAGGAGACTACATGGCCAAGATATTTTACTTGCTTCTGAAAGAACTGACACTTCGACAGTTTAATCTTCAACCCCTGTTGCTGTAGTCTGGAGAATACTTCCTCCAGTCGGTCCACGTGTTGCTCTACTGAGGAGGAGAACACAATAACATCATCCAGATACAACAGGACGGATTGATGACGACAGTCTCCAAACATGCGTTCCATTAGACGCTGAAAGGTACTCGGAGCATTACATAATCCAAAAGGCATACGGTTGAATTCAAACAATCCAAAAGGGGTGCAGAATGCAGTCTTAGGTTTATCTTTTTCAGCCATTTTCACTTGACTATACCCACTAGCCAGATCAATAGTAGAAAACCATTGTGCCCCGGAGAGGGCATCCAAGGACTCTTCAATTCTTGGCAGTGGATAAGCATCCTTCCTTGTCTTTGCGTTTAGTAGCCGGTAATCGACACACATCCTAATACCCCCGTCCTTCTTTAAAACCAGTACAATGGGAGACGAGTACGGGCTACTACTCTCCCTGATTATCTGACTATCCAACAGCTGTTTGATATGGGCCCTTACCAATTCGTACTGGGAAGGGGGAATACGGCGATATGGCTGGCGCACCGGAGTCTCATCCAAAAGAAGAATCTCATGCGGAATCAGGTCAGTGCATCCTACATCGGCCTCACTTTTAGCAAAACAGGAGCTGTACTTCGCTAAGAGAGCTTTAGATTGGGACTGCTCCTGTGTCGTCAACCCCTCTAAGGGAACATCATGCAGGTTTAGTTCCTCACTAACATCGGCCGTCTGGGAAGACACTTAGGCTGTACACTCATGAGAGCCAGCATCTACACAAAGATCTATGTGGGGGTCATTTTTTGTTAAGACAGTGACCATTTGAACAGTAGCTATGACCCTGCGGGGGGTTAACCAAACATCAGTGTGGTCGACATTTGTGACAGGAATGTATGCTACCCCTTTCTCTGCTACCACCAAGGAAGGAGAGACCAACAGCCCATCAGGGAGGACACCCTCCTCAAACCCTAGGGGTTCTACTAAAAATTCAACCTGCTCCTGAGGAGGGACTGACAGACATGTAACAGGCACAAGGGTCAGGCTACCAGCTGGTACATGAAATGGGGTCTTACCCTGTAGTCTGACTTTGTGGGCATCCGTCGAATTAGCCAACGTTTCAATCATCTGACAATATCTGAGAGCCCGTCTCCATCCGGGAGTAGCCGCTTGCACTGGAGGGGACTCAAAGAGGTTGGGGCCATACAGTTCAAACAATTAAAAAAAACGACTGTTAAGTACATTCATCCCCAACACCCCGGGGGTGATCATTTTGTTTCTCCTCATGTGAGGATCCACTGAGTCTTTAACCACGAGAATGCCCTGATCTTGCAAACGTATACCCATGATCGTAACATCTAGTTCCAGGTAGCCTAGATAAGGGATTGCCAGCCCATTTGCTGCCTTAAGCCCCAGCCACCCACAATCTCGTAAGGAACCCTTTGAAAGTGCTGCGAGGTTGGCATGAAAAAAACTCTCTGTAATAGTTTTAACATTAGACCCACTGTCCAGTAAAAATTGAGCTTCAACCCCACCGACCTTTATATTAACCTCATGGCATTTACCCACCAGTTTGGATATTTTACCTGGGTCGGGAGCCGAGGCTCCCCCATCTACCATGTGGCTCTGTTGGCTGGGGGGTTCTGGCCGGATCACCTCCTCTTGTGGTTGCGTCTGCTTGGAGCGGGCAGAGTTAGGGCAGTAGCGGGCTATATGCCCTTCCTGATCACACCTAAAGCAAATGGGCTTACCGCCTGGAGTTCTCCGAGCTTTTGAAGGAGGATTTCCACCAGGCAGCCATTTGGAGAAGCCCAAGGCTCTCACCAGTGAGTCCAATTGAATCTGTTGAACTTTGATGATGCTGTTGAAGTGTCAGTGACAGATCAGGTAGGGTGAAAAGAGAGATTAACAGGAGGACTTTATGCATTTGCTGAATATACATTAGAGCCTCTCTGTTGTATGTGATCGGTCCTCCAACAGTTCAAAGTCTGCCCTTAATGCATTGTTTGCTTTACTTACATCAGCTGACAGAGCAGAGGACACACCTCTCTGAGAGGGGGGCAGAACAGAGCGTGGATTTAAAGAGAGGGGAAGGCAGAACAAATTCAAAGAGTTGAAGGCAAACCGAGAGGTTTGTGCATAGAAGAAGCGCTGAAAGAAGAATCTGTAGAAAGAGAAGATCAGAGCCATCTACAGGATGAAGACGTGCACTGCTGTTGTGTTCCTGAGTCTTCTCTCATTGGGAAGCGCTGCTCCTCAGCCCAGCTGTGACAGTCTGGTTAAACCCATAACTATCAGCAGTGAGGAAGTAAGTTCATGTTTGCTTTTTGCATTTTGAAACAGTAGTTTCCGTTAAGTTTTTTGTGAAGAAATGCACCATCTTTATGTCGGACACTCGGAGGCATCATCCATATTTTTACAACTCTACGGACACCAGTCGCATACATGGGTGGCAAAACACAGGAATAATCCCTACCTTTTTTTTTTAATATCGTTGTGTGTCTGTGTGTGTTCCAGATGTTAGGGAAGTGGCTGTACATCGGAGGGAGCTCTAACATCCCAGGAAGTCGCTCCCTGGCTCACCTGATCACCAGCCTCTGGCTAGACATCACTGCAACCTCCCAGAGCAACGTCCTCACTCTTCTCCAGACTCAGAAAATGTAAATCACACACACACACTATCACACGAGGCTACATGTTCATTAATTAAAACAAAGCGGCGACCTCCCGTGTTGATTGTTTGCCTATCGGAGACTTTGTCCAGGGGCGATTACATCTGGGTCAGCCAATCATTTGCAAGGTGGGCCCGTGCCAGGGTTTATCCCAAAATCCTGAACTATGATTGACTACTTGCCTCGTCAGAAGTGGGACCTACAATCAGCTCTTTGGGCTGTTTCAACAGACACCTAACAGCTTTAGATTTCAATGCAGCACATTTTCTGTGGTTGATTCTTTAAATCGCGACTTTTAAGCACAAACTGTAAATATCAATGGACACGAAACCTTAGTAACCTGAGTGTGTTTTACATGACCCCAAAATGTAAAATAAATCCAGCCAGTCCTTTGCTTGTTGTCTGCATAAGTCACAACACAGAGAAAAATGCTCCGTTTTAAATGTGCTCTCCTTGTGATGTCACAGTGGGATTCTGGTGAAAAAAAAGACTTCCTTCCTGTGTTGACTGCGGCAGCCATGTTTTTCCCAGGGGGCATGCTGACAAGTTGCCATGGAAGCTCAAAGCTGATCTTGTTGTTGCATGCTGCGGAGGAGAGGGACGGGGTGAGGGGGAGGGGCTTACTGCATTTAAAGAGATACACACATCAAACGGAGCGTTCTGAGAGAGCTGGTTTCTACAGGGTCACAAACCTCCTCTGCTGCATGATTCATGTTATATATGGACCAAAACACAGCACAGATGTTTCATTTAGCGCACAGGAGGCTGTTTGAAAAGGTGGATAATATGTCCCCTTTAATAAATCTGATGACAGAGAAACTCAATCAGGTTTAAAATCCTCTCCGTCCTCCCTGCACCAGTCTGGAAGTTTCTGTACTATACAGCTTTCACTTTTATCTTCACAGATTTGATGATTGTTCGAACTTCATATTCAACGTGACTTTTGAAAACAGCACAATGATAATTGGTAAGTAAAAATGTGTCGGAGCGAAAAGTGGATTCAGCCTTGTTGTATTTGTCGTTTACAAATAATCCAATGGGAATCCAACTATTAAATTGGACAAAAAATACAACTTTATTAGAGAGAAGTTGGTACTTTATGAAATCTTTTGAAATATATTTGCAGCAGAATGCTTTATTGACTTAATAATAACGTGGTATTGCACAAAGAAGGGTTGTAAAAAAAAAAAGAACGACTTTTTTCCTCTTAAAATATTAGACCAAACCAGAAACAATATCACACTCTTAATATTTAATGAAATGTACGTGTGTGTGTGTGTTTTTAAGTGTGTGTGTGTGTGTGTGTGTGGATTTTGGTGGACAAAGTATGCCGTGTGACATTCTGTTGACAGCATTCAAACTCTCTCACATGTTCCTGTGTTTGTCTGCTTCACAACAGAGAAACCGTTCTACCTGAGAGAAGTCTACCTGCCGACTGAATGCTCTGACTGTCTGTCCGTGTACGAAGAAATCGTCTCTGGAAAAGACACTTTCAGAAGTCTTTTTCTTTTCAGTGAGTACAAATTGCTTGTCATTCCTCCAACATGGAGTTGACAATGCGTGTCAGACTTGGGTGGGGTATCCTGACGGAGTGTTTTTTGTTTTTTTTTAACAAAGAACACTACTTGTTTTCATGTGCAGGACAAGAGCTGCAAAAAAGATTTTGTCCACAGGGGGCGCCAACATAGTCAACGGAAAGTTATACTCACAGGAGCTTTAATTAAAGTTTAATTTACCGTAATAATGTTTATACAATTCAAATGTTTCTAATAATATTTTCTGACATCTTCGTTTCCAGGCAAGAGCAACTCTGTCTCGCCTGCTGCTGCACAAATGTTTAAGACACAAGTAGAGTGTTTTAAGATGCCATCCCCTTTAATGACCGACTCAAGAGAAGGTAACGATCGTCTATCAGATCCACTTTCCTGTTCTTCACTAACATCATGCACAACTGTTTTTGTGACTTGTTTGTGTTTGTACAGAATTCTGCCCCGACAACATCCCGCCCACAGATGGGCTCAGTGCCTTAAACATGATACTAGAGGCCAAGATGGAACATCACATCACAAGATTCCTGGATACTGTGTTCGATTATTTTGTGAACTGACAGAGTTTTCATGTTTTTCATGTAGTAAAAGGAACACAGTTTTGTATTTGCATATTGTTTCATTGAAGAATTCACGTAAGGAAGCAAAAAAAGTTTTGCCCAGTTATTAAAGGAGCAACACTGCGCAACCGTTGCCCCGACCTATTTACCTTTTTCTTCCATTTTTTTGAACAGTATATGATGAAAACGTGAAAAAGCATCAAACTAATGCTGTCCTAATTATGAGCCAGCTGGTCTAATGTCAAATGGTTCTCTGTAAACTTTTTTTTTTAAAGCAACCAAAACTTTTGAGTATTTTTCTGTACTCTTGTCTGGGTCCACCAGCACACATTAAACCTTTAAAGGCAGGCTTGGTCCTTTTTCAGAGCTCATGAGTTATTCATTTCTGTCAGGACCTGAAGATGATTTCAACCAAACTCTTAAAAAAAAAAAAAAAAAGGATCTGTAGAAAATGACCAATCCTGCCTTTAAGCCTGTCACGATTGATGGAGAATATGACAGAGTTCAGTGTCCTGTTACTGATCACCTCTGACCGATAGACAAAGATCAAATGTACTCTGATCACTGATCAGTGTGCAGCATTAACATTCCCATTGACAAGGTGAAATCTGATCCTGGATCTGTGTAAAGTTCACTGCCATGCTGCATGTATGGCATGTGTCATGACACGTGTGTGTGTTCATGTTGAATGGCCTGAGCACAGGTAAGGAAGTGTCTCCGTTTGTGTGTGACTGACACATGTCATTAGCTGTGTAATGCAGTAAGGATCAGTGTGCGTGTGTGTGTGTGTGCGCGCGCGTGTGTGTGTTGTGGTCATGTACAAAAGTGGATAGGGCTGCGGGCATCACCTTTCTCCAAGGACCTGTGTGCTATGTGATACTACAGTGTACCTTTGTGATGCTGTGTATGTGTGTGTGAGCGATATCCCCAGGTCCTGTTCCAGAGTGGCGATCACACACACACACACACACACACACCCACACACACCCACTAAGTAACAGAGGAGAACTGCGACTAACACTTATCGAAGCATCCAGAGAGCGGCTGACAGGATGTACGATTTTGTGAGTTTTCTGTCGTCTTGGCCGGGAGGAGAGCGGAGAGCAGAATAAAGTCATGCTGCTCTGGATATGGAACCTGGCTGTTTAAGGTTTGCTGAATAATTCATCTGTCGGCTCGTGACTGGCGGAAAATGAGGAAGGCAGCGCTGATGGTTTGGATCAGCCTTTTGCTGCAAGGTCAGTTTTACATACACAACTTTTGTTTTTGTCGCATGAGACTTGATTTTTCGGGTCTTTGCTTTAGTGTTGTCATGATACCAGAGTTTTAAACTTCGGTGCTGTAGAAGTAAAAGTCAAACACTTTTGACACCACAGCAACAGAAATAGAAGTCTGGGGCATCAAATATTGTATTTTTCTTCTTTTTAATCACCAAAAATGGCAACAAACTCTCTCTGACTGTGAAATATATTTCTGCAATTAAAACCGTAACAACGTCTCTGCTCTCTTAGTCAAAGACATGAATGAATCTCTCGGACCAATGTCACCTCTCTCCAATACTACCTACGATTTTTGTGCAGCTGTTGTACTTTTCTGATATTGCTATATTGTCACAACAATAAAGGAGTTTGTATTGTTTTAAAATGTGTGGTTTTAAAAAAGGATCAGATTAATGAAAAGATTTTTTTAAAAACTCTGACACTGTTGTCTCCCTGACGTCTCTCCATTTGATTCTTTGATCTCAGTTTCCCATGGTGCTCAGGGCCAATATGCCCGCAAACTTCTGAATGACCTGATGGAGGACTACTCCAACGCTCTGAGACCTGTGGACGACACAGACAAAGCTCTCAATGTGTCCCTGCAGATCACTCTGTCCCAAATCAAAGACATGGTGCGTAGAAAACACGACACACATATCGATTTAAAACGATCCGACCCAGCATTTGTTGTCTTTACAGTTTGTAGCTAAGATTGACCCAGGTGTCTGTGTGTCCATACAGTTCACTTAGCCAACGCTTTTATTCAAAGTGACATCAGAGAGAAACAACTCAAGAAAGGATCAAGAAAAAAGTAAAGCAATGTCAGTGAGTGCAAAAGATCTTTGAGGCGCCGACAGGAAACACACAACACTGACTTCAAGTCTGGAGAGCTCGAACCAGTGATGATAACTCACAGAGACGATGAAGGACTCTGTCCCGTGAACAGAGAGCTCTCCATTGTTCTCCTCTTGATTAAGAGCTGCAGAACAAATGTGTCTCTCTCATTTTACAAACTAACAATGCTGCTGTCAGTCTCCTGTCCCTTCACACACAACAGCGCTGAATAACAGTGCATAATCAAAAATAAAGCTTTTTGTGTGTGTGTGTGTGTGTGTGTGTGTGTGTGTAGGATGAGAGGAACCAGGTGTTGACCACATACCTGTGGATCAGGCAGGTCTGGCACGATGCCTACCTGAAGTGGGACAAGGAGGACTATGATGATCTGGAGATGATCAACATCCCCAGCGACCTGGTGTGGAAGCCGGACATCGTCCTCTACAACAAGTCAGTAACAAGGCAGAGTGTAAATAACAGGGACTGCTGTGTGGGGAAATTAAGCACACACACACACACACACACACACACACACACACACACGTATGTCATCCCCTGTGTGTGTGTGTGTGTATGTGTGTAGAGCAGATGAGGAGTCTGGAGGTGCACCCAGCACGAATGTGAAGCTGCGCTATAACGGAGAGATCGTCTGGGACTCTCCAGCCATCACAAAGAGCACGTGTGTGGTGGATGTTTCCTACTTCCCCTTCGACTGGCAGCACTGCAAACTCACCTTCGGCTCCTGGACCTACAACGGCAACCAGGTGTGTTCAGTGTCACGCATCTTCCCGCTCTCACCGAGTGCAGCCCGCTTGGAGGACTGATGTCCGTTCTCATTTGTAGCCCAAACACAAATACTGGACTTCAAACACAGAAAAGTGTTTTAGTATTAGTATTAGTTTATTTAGTGCAATTTCATAAAACACATGATTACACATGGTTAAAAAAAAAAGAAGCCAGAATTAGCCAGAAGGCTAGTTTTCATCTGTAGTCCCGTCGCCATGATGGGAAAAGGACATAAAAATTACAATTTATAAGGAAGAAAAGAAAAGAAAAAGACAAAAGAGAGAGAGAGAGAGAGAGAGAGAGAGAGAGAGAGAGAGAAAGCACACAATGCATGTACAATATAATACATATAACACTTAACTACACAATTAAGAAAAAATACAACATCATAACATAATATCACAGCATCACGACAGGCTTATCTTTTAGTGTTGGTTACTGTAGGTGTTCATTAATAGGTCTGGCTGTTAGTTTGATACAGCGTTGAAGCTGTATGATGTTGTGTGTCCTCTCCACAGGTAGACATCAGTTTGGGCATGGACAGCGGAGACCTGTCTGACTTTGTGGAGAACGTGGAGTGGGAGTGTCACGGCATGCCTGCAGTGAGGAACGTGATGATGTACGGCTGCTGCTCCGACCCGTACACCGAGATCACCTACACGCTGCACCTGAAGCGTCGCTCCTCCTTCTACATCTTTAACCTGCTGCTGCCCTGCTTCCTCATCTCCTTCCTGGCTCCGCTGGGCTTCTACCTGCCGGCAGACTCGGGGGAGAAGGTTTCCCTCGGGGTGACGGTGCTGCTGGCGCTCACTGTGTTCCAGCTGTTGGTGGCTGAGAGCATGCCGCCTGCAGAGAGCATGCCCTATATCGGTTTGACTCGTTATTGGTGTTCACTTTAATCAAGAATATTTAAACATGAGTGACATCATCCACCGGAGAGAGGAGGTCAATACACAACTCATGTCTCCTTTTCTTTGTCCCCTCCTTCAGGGAAGTACTACATCGCCACCATGACGATGATCACGGCCTCCACCTCGCTCACCATCTTCATCATGAACATTCATTTCTGCGGCGCTGAAGCCAAGCCGGTCCCTCACTGGGCCAAGGTGCTCATCATAGACTACATGTCCAAAATATTCTTTGTGTACGAGGTGGGGGAGAACTGCACCACGCCCGAGTGTGAGAAGACCCCGCTGTACCCCGAGGAACCCTTGGGCGATGAGGACGACGACCGTTTCCGTGACTACCGTTATGACAGTGAGCCTTACAGGTACAGCAACGGCAATGGAGTGAGTCATCACAACAAGCGTCACAAGGGGAACCAGGCGAACGCCAACGCCAGCCGAGGCCGTCACCACTACAACAACCACAACAACCACGCCTCCAGACTGGAGCGGGGGGAGGGGGGGGGAGAGCGCACGCATCACATCAGAAGGGACGAACTGGACTACCAGGCCCCTCCTCATCCTCGAAACCTCCAGCACCTGAACGGAGGGCTGAAAGAGCAGCTTCTCTACTCCACGGAGAAACTTCAAGTCCCAGCATGCCCCTGCTGCTGCCCATGTGTGGAACATAAAGAGGTGCATTATGAAACACACACAGTTTATCCTTTCTTATCTCACTGACAGACTCATTATCTGTCAAATCCTTACGAGGGTTCTGGTTCAGACTTTTTAATGCCTCTTTTAATATTGAATATTCGTCCACACACACACACACACACACAGAGACACACTCACACACAAGTAGACACTCAGACACACACACACACACACACACACGGACACACACACAGACACACACAGACACACACAGACACACACACACGTAGACGCTCAGACCCACACACACACACACACACAGGCACACACACACACACACAGACACACAGGCACACACAGATACACACACACGTAGACACTCAGACACACACACAGACATACACTCACACACACGTAGACACTCAGACACACACACACACACACAAACACAGACACACACTCAGACACACACACACACACACAAACACAGACACACACACAGAAACACACTCACACACACGCAGACACTCAGACACACACACACGGACACACACAGGTCCACCCTCACTGGAGCTCTAAGTTCACCTGTCTTCTCCTCAGGTGGTGAAGAACATCCAGTTCATAGCCAACTACTTCCGCGAGCAGAGAGCGACATGTGCCAAGGCCGCAGAGTGGAAGAAGGTCGCCAAGGTGATGGATAGGTTTTTCATGTGGATCTTCTTCATCATGGTCTTCCTCATGAGCATCCTTATCATCGCCAAGGCTTCCTGACAGACCCCCTCCTGATCTTCATGATCACCATAACCATACTTCCTTCCTGGACCTCAGTGTTGCTCAAGTTTCCTCATTTTTACTTTTAAGCAACGCCAGAGAAATCAGAACTGTTTTTACTGTGAAGAACTTGAATTTGTTACGTCAGCATTGTGTTGCGTGTCTGTGTCTGTGTGTGTATGTATGTATGTATTTGTGGTTTATAGGTACTTTGTTGTTTTCTGTTTTGACATAATGAGGACAAGGTCATTGCGCTCAGATCATCCATTAATCACAAACGCAGAACTTCATTAAAGCCTCTCGGTTAGTTAAAGTCAGGTGTGCTTGCATGTGTAACGGAGCAGTGGAGCGGTAAGGCAATCTAGGCCTCGAACATGCATGGACTCTGCATTATTGATGAGCTAACAGCCAGACATCCACCTATAGGCATTACATTACATATGTTATTTTCAGGTGACCAGATGCTGCTGTTTTTCCAGAGTCAGTTACACGCAGAGCACCACAAATAAAACCTTTAAAGAGGACATATTATCCTCATTTTCCACCTTTTCAAACCGTCCCCCCCCCCCTGTGCTCTGAATGAAACATGTGTTTCTGAGCTTTGGTCCAAATCTAACATGAATCAAGCAGCAGAGGAGGTTTGTGACCCTGTAGAAACCAGCTCTCTCTAAACGCTCCGTTTTGGTGTGTGTGTCTCTTTAAATGCAATGACCCCGCCCCCTGAGTTTACCTGATAGACAGCACTCCTTCGCTATTGAGATTTAAAAATGCGCTGTTGGCTTAGGTCCATCAGTAGAGATACCAAGTGGAGCGAATTATTATTATTATTTTTTTCCAACTTGTGACATCACAAGGAGAGCACATTTGAAACTGAGCGTTTTTCTCAGACTTATGCAGAACACAAACAAATGACTGGATGGGTTTATTTCACATGGTGTGGGTTGGTAGACACTCAAATACATGTTCAAAAACACTGTACTAGTGGATTTTACAAAATAATATTCCCTTTAACACTCATGGAACAACCTCACAAGTGATCAACACGAGGGTAAATCCTTCGCCAGCCTTTCACTAATCGTCATGGGAAAAGATTAAACAACATTCAATCAGTTAATGAATAAATAAAGTATTTGTAAAGCTCCAATTCATAACAGATGTTGTTTTATAAATGTTAATTTAGTGGCTAACTTCTGTCTTCTTAATAAATGAATGAATGCATGAATGAATCTTTATTGTCATTGTAACAGGTACAGGTACAAGTACAACGAAATTTCGAAATCTTCTGTTTCTTAGATGTACTCCTTTCTTAACCGTTCTAGATGGATGACATGACAACGTTTTCTTTCACATCACTTTTTAACCCGTTTTCACCTAAAATCTGCCTTCAGAGGTGTTTCGATAAAATCCCTGGTTCTGCATATACTACACAGATTGAACAACAGATCTTCTGACCAGTATTATTCATCAATTAGATGGAAATATAAACTTAAACTTCACCTTTTTCTGGCACTATTTATTTGGCAGCCTTGGAGAGACAAGAAGCTTCGATTAAACACAGCATTACAATAAGAGCTAAAAACACAATACAAGTGCATAAAACAAAACCATTATAACAAAACATCATTAATAGCAACATAGCTTCTTTTAGTCCTCATCCCGGGCATTCTGTACCCTGAAGGGAAGGCCAAAGGGGGTGCAGAGGGTCCGCTGTAATCTTGTTGGCTGAGAGGTGCCAATTAACTTAGAAGCAGTTATGAATACTGTTATGAATACTGAAGTCACTACAGTTATTTTAATCATGGATCTCATCGTCACGCACAGTTCAGCAGTACGGCAACAAGAGGTTAATTAGCCTCATTTAATTTCTCAACACACTTCAATTCCTCAAAGAACCACTAGAGGGCAGTAAAGCTACAATCACAGAGAACACAGTTACAGTGAATGAATGAAGAAAACAAGGAATCAGTTAGGGACATGAATGGCTTCAGGGAACTTTTATCGGGGTTTGTCCCACCACGATCCATCCATTCATCATCTTTACCGCTTTGCTTGTTCAGGGTCGTGTGGAGGGCTGGAACACATCCCAGCTGGCATTGGGCAAGAAGCAAGGTAGACCATGGACTGTTTGCCAATCAATCACAGGGCTGCCTGCTCCCCTTTTCAGAAAATGTGTGCTCAAACAGGCCGTATGGAGAATTTCATTTGTGATGTTCATCTTCATGACATCACAAAGGGCAGTAGCCCCTCCCCCAGGTGGGTGACACTCCCACAGCTAGGTGTTTGTTCTGCCCTCTGAGTCACCGTAAACAATAGGACATGGAGCGAGAAATACCAAGCTACTCAAGTCTGTCCAGAGAGGGGGCGTGGTCAGACACAGCTCATTTACATATTTAAAGCTACAGACACAGAAACAGCCTGTTCTGAGCAGGGCGGAAATAGAGGGGTTTATAGACATGATCAAATACAGGATCAGAGTGGATTTACAACGACAAACATCCCGGACATGTTTTGGCCGACCACTGAGACTTATTTAAAGGATAATATGTGACCTTTAATGTAGATTTAACGTTGACATAATCTATAACACATGTTGCATGACAAAAACAAACATGACAAAGTTTGCAAATATTCCTTTAAAAGTGTTAAAACAACATACAAAAATAGGTCACAATAGGTTTAAAGCATGATTCAGCAAAATGTGGAGAATTATTGTATTTTACGTGGGTGCACTTTTACAAACAGCATCTCATAGTAGTGTATGTAGTGTTTCTTGATGCAGATATGTGTTAGTCCTCTCGACTTCTAACTGTCAATGACTCGGGAATATAGAACTAAAATTATGTGATTTTATAGATTTATTGGATTAAGCAATTAACGCTGAGTTAGAGGGGGAAAATATTACATTAAAACTCCTGTGAAAGCATTTTCACTCCCACAAATGGATGTAATTCCAGTGTGTCCTAAATCAGCAAATGCACGAAAATAGCACAAACTCTCAAAAACGACACAGATAATCTGATTACTGTCCCCTCCTCCCCCTCCCGCCTCCCCCCCACCCTGGGCTTCGAACTGCGTGTCTCTGTCTTCATCATCTAAATCTGGATTCTAATAAAACCCTGATGCCTTTAATAAAGATCAAATGTTGCTCAGGTGTCGTGTCAGTGTTCCCTCACCGACAGTCCAACTTAAGCCATGTCCATCTGGTCCTGTTCCTGAAAAAAAATTTTATCCACAGGATGTTGTCCCGTGTGAGTGTGTTTATTTATGCGTGTGTGTGAGGAAGAGACTTGTAGGGTATTACATTTAGAGCGTATTGTGGCGCCTGATAAGCTTATACTGTAAATCAAAAATGAATGTAACTTCATTGTTAGATATATGAGGAAAACTTTTTTTTTTTTGCTTTCATTATAAATATTTCATGAGGCGATTGATACCATCAACAGTCATGTCTGCACAGATGTTTCTAAGCAGCTATAACAACCATGCAAAACAAGCTTCACTTAATTGAGCATGAGGACGGGAAATGAAGGTTACAAAAATCCTTTTCTTTTGTTTAGTGGCGATACATATCAGCATGCATGCGTAGCTCATGATTGGACGTGTTGAGAGAAATGTACCTGGATGTATTTAACAGTAATAACCTTTAAATACATCAAGGTACACTTCCTCTTTATGGACAAATCTCTAAACATCAGCACTGAGATCCACCAGCTCTGTGTGAGCTCACATGTAGCCTTGGTCGTACATAATTTCAAATTTACGACAGAGATGACATTTTCTACTGAGATCTTAAACCGAGCTCGTAGTAGCTGTAAAGCACAGACTGTAATATAACCGGAGTGATGTCACCTGTGGGGGTCTTTGGTATCCCGTCGATGGCGGTCGCCATGCTGGAAATGCTGTCTCACCCAAACTTTTAGTCAACCTAACGACAGGCTGAGAGCTGGAGCTGAGGCGGGTTAAGACTCCTGACAAACTGTTACACTGCACCCACCTGTCAATCAGGTCAGCTACACTGCCTAACGATGGATAACAAATATTGTTCATCAAATCAATGCAGATGTGTTATAAAAAAATTCAACCCCTTGTACAAAAACCTGCTGTTTTAAATGTGTGTATGGCAGATCCTGCACAACCTTCAGGATTGTGTCCTTCCACATCAGCTTCATTGTTTATTGTTGTTTTAAAGCCCTCTGTAAAATCTGTTTTTCTTTTTTGTATCATTGTGAAGGTGGGCAGCTTGGACAGTATGTAAGTGCTGAGCGTTTTACTCTTTCGTTGGCGTCAGCAGCACATTCTCCCTGAGAGAAACATGTGTGAGTTGGTTTTTACCCCAGCTTTCTTCCATTATTTTACTCTACCTGTAGATTATGATAAATAGTAAATGAGCTTGTTTAGTTCTTTTCTAGTCTCCTGACAACTCAAAGCACTTTTACACCGCAGGTCACACCTACACATTCACACACTGATGGCGGAGGCTGCTGTGTGAAGTGTCCATGAGAAGTAACAAATCCCATCCGTGTACACATGTTACAGAACGGGAGCAACTTGGGGTTAAGTGAACAAGTAAACATCCGACATGTAGCTGCAGGATCTGGGGATCAAACCCCCCGACCTTCAAGTTAAGAGTGAACCACAGGGTGGAGGCTTATGTTATGATTTATTAATAATCTGCTTCAATATTTTATTCACATTTTTACTGCTGTTTGTGGATTCTTGTCAGATAAAAGACGTCGTTTCCATCCATTGGTCTGTTCAGAGAGACAACTAACTCTCTGTGTTTGTATTCTCTGTGTGTTTTGTGTCTGTAACTTGTTAAATGTGCTGCTGTCGGTCAAAGCCAGGGCACTCTTATAAATGGAATTCATACTCTTGATCAGGATTTGTTTAATTGAATGTGTTAAAAGCAGATGCAAAATTAGATTTATAATGACTCGCCCTAGCTTTAATATTAAAACCAACATGAACCCTAAACAGGAGGATTATAATCTTAACTATTTATCATGAAATTAAATGATCAACGATCTCCATCAATTTATTAATAATTAGTTTTCACAACTCTTCAGTTCAGTTTGGGCAGCCTTTAGACCTTATTGAGAGTAACATCTACTGAAACAAGTGACCCGGCATGTTTTCTCTTCTGTTATGCAAACGTCCCCTGGCTCTGTGCGTCTGTGGCAGCAGTGAGTGAACCAGCTGGTGGTGCATGTGGTCTGTAAATCTGCTGTGCGCTCAGAGCTGCAGCTCAGATCAGTGTGAATGGAGCAGCACGCACGCTCCACACTATGAGTGACTCCTCGCCTCTTGTTTTCCCTCTTTCAAAACGGATTGCCTTCTTGTCCATGTAGTTCGAATATGGCGGGGTGCAGGACAGTGAAATGATTAACACGACCGGCTTGGCACTTCTCGGAGCCGGCAGACCGGAGAAGTTACCGGCGGACCGAGCTTTAACGGGCTGCCTCTTGGCGCTGCTCATCATCTGGACGCTTTTGGGCAACTTCACGGTTTGCGCAGCTGTTTATCGCTACCGACACCTGCGCGCCAAAGTAACCAACATCTTCATCGTGTCTCTGGCTCTGTCGGACCTCCTGGTTGGCGTGCTGGTGATGCCTTGGAAAGCTGTGGCTGAAGTTGCTGGTTTCTGGCCGTTTGGAGAATTCTGTAAGACCTGGCTGGCCTGCGACATCATGTGCTCCACGGCCTCCATCCTCAACCTGTGCGTCATTAGTGTGGACCGGTACTGGGCCATCTCTAGTCCGTTCCGCTATGAGAGGAACATGAACAAGAAGGTGGCCTCTGTAATGATCGGGCTGACCTGGACAGTCTCCGTGGTCATATCCTTCGTCCCCGTGCAGCTCAACTGGCACCGGGCGGAGCTCGGTGATGCGGCCGGAGAGGATGTGGCGCTTCACGGTAAGTCTCCTGACGGGAGCTGCGACTCAAGTCTGAGCCGTACGTACGCCATCTCCTCCTCTCTCATCAGCTTCTACATCCCCGTGGCCATAATGATTGTCACCTACACGCGCATTTATCAGATAGCCCAGATGCAGATTCGGATGATTTCCTCCCTGGAGCGCGCGGCGGAGCGCGCGCAGAGTCGCCGCTTGGAGATACATGAACAATTCCCTCACATGTGCATGGAAATCGATGCCAACTCATATCAGTCTCACATCCGTCTGCATTCAGATTCTCAGCGCTCTAGTCAGTCTCACCGGGAGCTCAGAGTGTCCATCCGGAAAGAGACGAAAGTCCTCAAAACTTTGAGCATCATCATGGGTGTTTTTGTCTGCTGCTGGTTGCCGTTTTTTGTCCTGAACTGCGCGCTGCCATTCTGTCCCGGACCGGAGAGCCCGGGGGCGCAAAGAGGCCCTTACTGTGTCAGTGAAAAAACCTTCGATGTCTTTGTTTGGATCGGTTGGAGCAATTCGTCCCTTAACCCGATCATCTACGCGTTGAACGCAGACTTCAGAGACGCCTTCCTGCGCCTGTTGCGTTGCCGCGGACACGGCTGTTGCGCGGCGATGAGCGCAGCAGTGGAGACGGTGATGGCAAGCAACGAGGCTGGGCAGCTGAAACACGAGAGCCCGCTGACCGCAAAGATGAGCGTCTCCTGCGCCCTGCAAGCCAGGGGAAGTGATGACAGCGGGAACACAATGGTGACTGTGCTTTATCACAGAGGGACGAATTCGGAGCAAGTGACTGACACAGAGGAGAGTAAAGACAAGGACAGACTGACGCAGATACCGATATAAGAGACTATTTGTGTCAAGCGCGCGTGTGGGGTCAGGTGCATTACAAATAAACACGGTGCATGAGTGCTCATCCAAACAGGCATCTGCAGAAATAGAAGCACTGGAGCACGGTGGATTCACCTCTCATTTCAAACATGTGAACTAATGAAATGTTACATGCAGAGAAATATATGCAAATAAACAAAGCGATAACCCAAAATCCATTTTACCAGAAACATAAATTGTTTTTTTTCTTATTCACAACATAAGCGTTGTTAAGACAGAGCACGAAACTATTTATGTATTTTTACTGGTAAAAGTGTGAAGCTGTATAAATTACTGTTCTTTGTTCTCAGGAATATTAACCCCAGATAACCAACAAATGCTTTTTTTTGGGAGCTTGAAAGATGTAACTTGAGATCTACCTCTTCCTTTAACAATAATAACAATAATAATAATAATAATAATAATAATAATAATGATAGTAATAATAATCATAGGATAGGTAATAGCGTCATTAATATCTTAAAAAAAAGGTCAAATGAATTAAGAAAAACACCAAAAAAGTACTGTTCTCTATTTCACTTAAGCTATGTTAAGAAACAGTTTGTTGTTAAGCTTGAGTCAGCTCCAATAAGCAGTCATCTCTTTGCCTCATCAGCTACCACCTCATGACTATGAGCCAGCTGATTCAGACCTAAATATTGAGGTTAAGTCTTTAGTATTTTGTTGCCAAGCTGCTTATGATGCAAGAATGGAGTTGGGATGGCACACTTTTGCAGAAATCTGTTAATAAAAAGCTAAATGTGTGTCAGACGACAGTCAGTGGTTTATTTTGTTGCCTGTTTTAAAATCCCCACACACACTTTCCCCAGCCTACAACCAAGGCCTGCAGTAACACGATAACAACAAAAACCACTCATACAACCAAAATGGCTTTACACTTGCTTATGCATTTGTAGAAATGAGATCTGATGTTTTATGAATGAAATATTCAAACTAAAGAGATATTACAAGAATTTTCACATGAAATGTCAAATATCTAAATGATAGATTAAGAAGGGAGGATGTGCAGTTTTGCCACGAGGCTTCCTTCTATTCCCCTTCCACAGAGGGACCTATTGAAGGTCAGGAGTGCTGTGAATCTCTAGAAATGGGATTATGTAACCGACTTACATTAGCACCCGTCAGCTGTGCATCATGGTGGATACACTGTGCACTTTGTTTCCCCTCGTCGTTCTCCCGAAAGAAACAAACATGAATAATTTGTAAAGGATGTTCCTGTGAAAGATGCCCCGAACTGTGAGAACACAGAAGCTTTTAAAGTGACAACCCTTAAAAAAAAAACACAAGCTGTGATTACTTTCTATAGCAGTGAGGTCGACGGAGGGGAAAGGGGATGACACTCACTTATCGTGCTCTTTGTTGAACTTGTACAGATCTTAGCATCTGTTCATTCCTCTTTAATGAGACTTTCTTGTTTGTGTTAGAGGAAGTGTGTGCAACTCGAGTCAATTAAAAAAAACAACCAGTATTTAATCCCGAGGGGCAATTCAAAGGCTAACAGAGCAGAAGCATGGAACAGCAAAGACAATCAAAGTAGACGATAAATAGGCTCAGGGAGCCTTTAAGCTAACACATAATTTGTTGACGGATGTGATAACGTTTTAAAGAAAATCTTAGCTACAGTGGTCAACCTGCTTCACGTAGGGTCAGAAGATTTCTCGGACTCTCTTTTATGTCAATTGAAGCTTCGGCCAGAGGTTGCTAGTTCTACATTTGCAGTCAACATCCTTATTCTCCCGGCTACAGGACGCCCCTGCATGCCACCTATAGTGCCAACGCTCCCATGCCAGCTTCAACATGTAAAGACAGAATATCTAGCGGTGGCTTTGTATTTAAATACATGCTTATATAACACATTATAAATAGTATTTATATTTAAAAAAAAATATTAAAAAAGGAATTTATAAAATAATGTCGACTTTTGGAATCATAACTGTTAGAAATATTAGAAACACGAAGCAGACATTTCAAACTGTATCTTTTCATTTAAATATTAAATCCCAATTGAACAGAACAAGTTTGTAGTTTACGTTCGTTTTCATCCCCATTAGGCACTAGTGATAACATGTTTGTATGTGTGTTTATTCTGATTAAGCAGGAGTGAGAAAAACATAGAGAGGGTACCATATACCGTGTAATTGATTCCCGAGGGGAAAGCATGTGCAACCATGCAGTGTTTACTGTGTAATGGGCTTGTAACCTACATAGGACACCCATCAGCTGCAGGCATCTCCAACTGTATGTAAGAATAGTCACCATGCCAAAGAGGATGAATAAAACAGAGGTCACATGAATGATTTAAAATGTACCTCACATTCACAGTGGTTGCATGTAGGTTAGTGAGTGGGAAAAAAATCACATCCTGCCCGACTGATGCGAGGTTCAGAGAGACGTGTGTGCCGTCCTCTCTGAGGAATGACAAAGTGATTATGTCTATTAATATTGACTCACTGACCTTGTTTCAGTCTTCCTGTTTCTAATTCTTATGTCAGCCGAGAACAGCTCACTGTGTCATTGAGTGTCTCTGGATAATCGTGTTCAACTTGGAAAACTTTTAATGTGCCCCACCTGCCCACTTTGAATGTGAGCGCTCAAACAGTCAGCAAGCCATAGGGTGAGAGAGAGAGAGAGAGAGAGAGAGAGAGAGATACTGAGAAAGACGTCAGGAGTTTATGAAGGAAATGCTTATAGATCGGTGTGCTTTTGGTCCCAGAACCTTTTGCAGAAAAGCTGTGACACCAGATAGAGTTTTTTTTTATGCAAAGACACCACTGAAACTAGTGAAAATGACAAAACAAAATACCACTGAGAAGTGCAGTTCATGTTTCATTATGGAAAGCCATTTGAGCAAGAAAGTTGTTCATGTTGTTAATAATGGTTTTTGGGAGTTGTTGAGGAATTACTTATATCATCTTCACCTAGTATATCAAACACTGGTTATATCAGAGCTTTTATACAACTAAATGGTGTTTTTTTCTGTCAGTGTATCTACCAGCTGATATTGACTATTTTAGCTTTTTACTGTATGAGACGAATTACAGCTTTTTACCACTCCTCTGAGGCTCAGTTTACAGCTAGCAGTTCAACCAAATACTGAAATCAAATTTTTCAAATCATATTTTGCTTAGACTAATCTTTGCTGTTCTCTCTTTATTAACTCAAATTAGACTGAATCAAATATTTACAATATGAGGAATCAAAGTCACAAAGTCAAACACAATTTTGGTGCTTGTTGGCCTTTGTCAGGGTTGCCGCTTCTCACTGGTTCTGTTTGTGAGTTTAATTGACAGGGTATCACAGGGAAGCGAAAAAGACCTTCCTTCAGAGTGTGTCTGGGCTCAGCCTTAGAGATAGGGGGAGGTTTTCTGGGCACACCAAACTGGGAGGAGACCCAGAGTTTGCTGGAGGGATCATACATCCTGTCTAACCAGGGGATGCCTTTTAATCCCCCTGGAGAAGCTGGAAAATGTTGATGGGGAGAGAGAAGTCTGGGGTTGACTTACTCGGCCTGCTGCCACCAACCCTGAGACCCGACCTCGAGTAAGAGGGAGAAAATTGATGGACGATATGAGGTGTGGAAGTCAGTTAAGTGCGTGATGTGCATGAGTGGAGTAAGTGTGTGTGAAGGTGTTGTGAAATGTAAACATAGCAAAAGGTAATTTAGTATATAATTCTCAAGCCAAAATGCTGTATACCTGGGCAGGAGGCCAAAGAGTTTACTCCAACAACGGTTCTCCTGCTGGCTTTCCTGTGTATCACTCACATTGAACGTTTTCCTGGTTGCTCACCTCGTATGACAGCTTCCTAGTAGCAAAGGGATAAAAACCTTTAAAGAAATTAAACATCTTCTTTTCATTTGTGGGTCATAAAGACACATCAGTATTAAATTTTGTCCGTTTCATATCCAGTTAAAAAACGAAATATGAAAATATGCATTGGCTGTCAAAGATATTGAATGATGGATTTTCTTTGACCTCACATTATATATATATATTTTACATCTGTGATCCAGTTTGGGAAGTCTTTCCGTCCAAAAGTCTTTATAATCCCCTTCAGTATCGCAGGGTAGATTAGATCAGGTCGCACACTGTTTCCTGCTTTAATCCCGGTCCACTCCTGAGGGGCTGCTCTATGCATTACATCACAGTTAGTCAGATTGAGTCCTAGTTTAAAACCATGACTATCAGCAATAGACTCTTACTTAAATTATCCAGTCCTTAATATGTGTCTGATGTTGCACAACACTTTATGAAGTGCTTACTGAATGGATTTTTTTTGTGTGGATTTAAGTCAATGAGGTCAATGTTTCTGCAGAACAAAAAACAAATATGGTCACGTGGATTTATTATCTATCGAATAATAGCTCAAATATGGAACTCGTTCAAGCGTCGGTATTTACATCCTTGTGACATTTCTCCTTCAAACTGAATGTCGCAGAAACATAATGGGGGATGGAATGCCCCCCTCTCCCTTCTTCAGATCTAGTAATGGAGGGATTAAAGAGGTGAGACAGTATCAAAAAAAGCCATCAGAGTGTGCATGTCTGACTGTGTGCAGGGGCGCTTCTAGAGTCTGTTGGGGACAGAGGCAAACATTCATCCAGCGTCCATTATTATTGTCAATAATATTAATTCAATAATGCATGCAACACTTAACAGTGCATTGAGAGTGAGTGCTCTCATATGGAACCCGAATAGGGAGGTTTCCTACTGTCATTGCAAAAGGTGTACATTTTGAGGCAATGCTGTGGTTTAAAGTTTGTTGGGGGGCCCCCTACTGGCCTGGGGCCCCAACTAGTGCCTCTCCATGCGTGTATGTGGAGCTCTAGCTGTGCCGTGTTTCTGCAAAACTGATGCGCAGCGTGAACTCACTAAATGGGACAACAATACCAGTCCATTGTGGAATCAATATAAATGAGAGGGTTTCTGCAGAGCTCAGGATCTGCACTCCACAAAGTTAGAAAATCTGAACTCTTGAAAATGGGGAAACATAAAACAATGAAAGACATCCTTCAGATGTTCTATGTCTTTATCTTTAAATTGAATACATACATACATTTAAGTGAAAAACACTCAAAAGGAATAGAAAACATTTGGAAACAATGATTATTTATCAAAAGACTATTAAGGAGACTTGAGTATCTCCAGCAGATGGCACATTAGGTTAGTCCAACTTTGGAAAAGCACAGCTGGCTGCCTGTTTTCATTCCTGCTGCTGCGTGAAGCACCTGAATTATTAGTGCGAGGCTTCAGGAAGCCTTCAAACCACCTCTCAGAGCATCCGTCTATAACTTCTAAAAATAGATGAGACAGAGACACACAGAGCAGTCATCATGCGTTTCTTACTGGTCAGAATATAAAACATACAGGACAGCTGTCAAATCCAGATATAGAAGCAAGCTACTATGTCTTTTTAAAGAAAGTGTGTTAACTTAATCTCAATCCCAGAAAATCCACTTCTAGCCAATGGAAGGTGGGGGGGGGGGGGTGTCAACATTTATATGACTGCTGCATGGTGCATAGAGTGTATACATGACAGCACTACAATCAATCTCTGTGCTTGTAATTAAATGGCTGCATTACATTTTTTGTTTTCAAGTATGTTGTTCTTTGCTCTTCTGCTGACTTCACACAGCATTGGTATGAAGGTAAATATTCCCAATATAGTGTAGGATAGCAGACTCTATTGCTTCATTGCCCTATTTCAAAGGAAATACATTTCTTTAGAAGAATTACTTCAGGATTAAAATCTGGATAACTTTGCAGAAACAATGCCATGAAGCTGGATTATAGAACGCCTCACACGGGGCACCAATTATGCGGCTTTGCAGACTTAAATTGGTCAATATAAATAAACTAATGCAATTAATTCAACACATTAATCTGAGTTATCAGTTCAAACAAATCACTATGATAAAATATGCAGCAAACAAAGTATTTACAAAAAAACAAAAAACAAAGTGGCACACGAGTCTGTATTAACATTTCCTTACTTGAGCTAGTAGGTGCACAAGGCTTATGCATTTACAGGGTTATCTTACTCACAGAAGCAGCACTATCCCTGCCTGTGAAGCCCTTTTTGTGCACAGCAATTATGACTGCAAATTTCCCTGAAGGAAACCATGGTTAACAGAAGAACTGTGATTTCAAGAGCCACACTCCTTTTAAAGCTTTTGTCCACTGCTGTATTACAGCTGATGTCCCTGACGCCTTCTACCATCGATCGGTGTCGTCCTTTCATACACGGCCTGCTCCGACCCATCTCAGCGTCAAGGAAGCGTGGACAACCAGAACGCGAAAAATACTGAGGAAAAATCCTGCTAGCATATTATGCCCTTCAATCTTTTGTAATGCGATTTGAGATTACAGTTGTTATGATTCAGCATATACATATAATGATTAATTGATGAAAAACTTCTCCAAGTACAAGATGGTGAAGATTCGTCCTCTGTGGTTCATCAGGACACAGCTGCTCCTCTCTGCACCACCAACATCCTGATCAGTCTCATTCTGTCAAAGATCGCCATCTAATGAGAGAAGTGAACAGATTAAAGAAATCATAAAATCATGTTATACACTGACTCTGTCATCAGATTCCTCCACAGCGCTGTGAAAAAGCTCCGCCCTTACTTCACCTTCATACTTTAACAAAGAATAGTTTCACATTGGTGTCTGAGTGTGTGATTTCACGTGAGTTATGGGAGCGTCACATCTACACACTCAGAACACATGACTTTCAATCAAATAAAAAAACAGTTTGTTATTTGTTACTGATATTCTTCATCCTTCAACAGAGACTGAAAAAGCACCAGTCTTTTAGTCATGTTTTTTAAGATGTAAAATTATGAATACCTTTTTATGACTTTGAATTATATCTTTATTTTAAGGTTTAGTGGCACCATGCGGCTCTGTTATCGTCAGAGCTGTGGCTGAAATAACTCTTATACTCACCACATGAAAGAGTGAGGGCTACACATTCAGTTCAGAGTTCTGATTCAGTTCTAAGGTGAAATAACGATGGGAAAAAAACAATACAATAAGCCCTAGTTTGGACATTAATACTCGTCAATGATTTTATTTTTTCTGCCAGTTGTCCTTCCTGCATTTGTTCCTGCTGCTGTGTTACTTTAGTCTTTGGGAGCCTGTTAGTCTTAAATTTCTTTATATTATTAATTTAGTTTGGTCAGAGTTTGTTAGATATGATAACTGCAGACTTAGTGATGATTGTGGAACATTATATGAAGCCAACTTTGCCTCTTGGAAACTCCCTGGGTATGTTGAAATCGGTTTGTATTATAGACTGCAGAAAAGGATTTCTCCAACAGAAAACAACACAAATCTATATTTATTTTGACCTCATATGTGAAAGGTTTACTAAAGAACACTGAGAGACTGACCTCAGAGTCTCCAGTCTGCAGTTTGGACTTGTCTTAAGATCACTCAGCAGCTTCACTCCTGAATCCTGCAGCTTGTTCTCACTCAGGTCCAGCTCTCTGAGATGGGAGGGGTTGGACTTCAGAGCTGAGGCCAAAGAAGAACAGCTGATCTCTGACAAACTGCAGCCCCTCAATCTGAATAAAGAATAAAAGAAGAAGAAAAATAATTTATAATTCACTCATTATTGGGATGAGCATCATTTTTTTTAAATCAAATTTATAAATTAGTGCGTGTTCAGCAATTAAAAAAATCTCCTCAAAATTAAATGTCCCAAGATTTGAATTCAGACAAATACTGAAAATAAATAAATCATGACATGTGCAACAATGGAGGATGTGGATTGAATGACACAGTCAGTGATCTGACCTCAGAGTCTCCAGTCTGCAGTTTGGACTCTGCAGTCCCTCACACAGCAGCTTCACTCCTGAATCCTGCAGCTTGTTCTCACTCAGGTCCAGCTCTCTGAGATGGGAGGGGTTGGACTTCAGAGCTGAGGCCACGACGTCACAGTGAGTCTCTGAGAGTCTACAGCCAGAAAGTCTGTTGTGACATATAATAGAAAAACATTACTTAGAAGACAAGAGTTTGATATGTACATCTCACATTTGATGATTAAACAGTTTGACAGGTCCTGACTACCTAACTCTTCTCAAGTCAGAGTGGAACAAGCAGGAGACTGGGGATCAAGTTAACACTGTTTGTTGTCATTAAACACTCTGTTGTTACTTTAGTCACCTGCCACCATGAAGGACAGGTTGAGCAAATTCAACCATCACTGTAAAAAATGACCCGTATTTGGCTTGGGACGGGTGCTAACTTCCAACCCTGTAAGAGTACCAAAAGAATGTGTTGTTTCATATCTGCATAAGCAAAGCCTCAACTCAACTATTCAGATATGTTGGTCAAACTGTTTTTTACAGACTAAACATGGAAGTATTTCCTTAAAAGTGAAATCTTTAAAATATACTTTCACACAATGCTCCACATTTGTCCTTTTTGAAAAAAAAAAGTGGCCGCTGCTCTACTGATGTAACTATAGACTGAAATAAAAACATTAGCCACGAAAATGTATGACTTTATTCTGATAAATTGAAGATTAATGTTGTACCTAAATGACTGTAATCTCAAAATTACACATTTTTCTTTTCTTTAACATATCCCTTATCATCTGTCATACCTTTTGCGAGCCGATTCATTCATTGGTTATGTAAATTATTTCAACAAAATATGCCCACAGCAGACAGTGAAAACTGAAGTATAACCAAAAACAAAAAGTTAAAAGAACTTTTCAATCACTTTCCAAGGTCTTCCATGACAACTGGAACCCTTAACGTAGAGAAAAAACAAACAGATGGAAAGGCAATACAGTCTTTTATTTCTCTTCTGATATAGGGGATGACATGATGTCTATAGTCTGTGATCTATCCAGACGTCTCTCTCTGGATTACAAAAACATTTTTAACTCATCGAAGCTGAAAACACCACACTTAAAAAAACTACATCAGAACATTAACAGGGGAACACTATTTGAGGATTAGTGAGGATTTTGTTAAGTATCGATTAAAATAGTGCATGAAACAGATTTATAATGCTCATCACATCTGGACTTACTTTGCCTTCCTGCAGTTCCTCACAGCTGGAATCAGTCTCCTTCGTCCCTCATCTGTTGTCTTGTACTTCTTCAGGTCCAACTCATCCAGAACCTCCTCAGACATCTGCAGCATGTAGGCCAGAGCAGAGCAGTGGATCTCAGAGAGTTCCTTCTCTGATCTGTTCTCTGACTTCAGGAACTCTTGGATCTCCTGATGGACTGAGAGGTCCTTCATCTCCGTCAGACAGTGGAAGAGGTTGATGCTTCTGTCAGGAGAGATATCTTCACTGTTCATCTCCTTCAGGTTGTTGACGACTCTCTGGATCATTTCTGGACTGTAGTCTGTCTGACCCAGCAGGCCTCCTAAGAGTCTCTGGTTGGACTCCAAAGACAGTCCATGAAGGAAGCGAACAAACAGATCCAAGTGACCGTTCTTACTTCTCAGGGATTTCCTCATTGTCTCATTTAGGAGAACATCAAGACTTGTGTCTACATATGTTTCTCCCAGAAAAGTCCTCAGTACTGTTGTCTTCCTGTTGGTGAAACAGTGGAACATGTAGACTGCAGCCAGAAACTCCTGAACGCTCAGATGAACAAAGCAGTAGACTGGTTTCTGGAAGATCACACACTCTGTTTTGAAGATCTCTGTACAAACTCCTGAGTACACCGAGGCCTCTGTGACATCCAGACCACACCGCTCCAGGTCTTCTTGGTAGAACATGATGTTTCCGTCCTCCAGATGTTCAAACGCCAGCCTCCCCAGCTTCAGAAGAACTTCCCTGTCTGCCTCCTTCAGCTCATGTTGACTCATCTGATGTCCTTCACCGTACTTGCTCTTCTTCCTCTTTGTCTGAACCAGCAGGAAGTGTGAGTACATGTCAGTCAGGGTCTTGGGCAGCTCTCCTCTCTGCTCTGTGTTCATCATGTGCTCCAGAACTGTGGCAGTGATCCAGCAGAAGACCGGGATCAGACACATGATGTGGAGGCTCCTGGAGGTCTGGATGTGTGAGATGATTCTGCTGGACAGATCTTCATCACTGAACCTCCTCCTGAAGTACTCCTCCTTCTGGGCGTCAGTGAAGCCTCGTACTTCTGTTACCCTGTCAACACATGAAGGAGGGATCTGATTGGCTGCTGCCGGTCGAGAAGTGATCCAGATGAGAGCTGAGGGGAGCAGATTCCCCTTGATGAGGTTTGTGAACAGTGTGTTTAACGATGACTTCTGTGTGACATCAGACACAACCTCCATGTTTGTGAAGTCCAATGACGGTCTGCTTTCATCCAGGCCGTCAAAGATGAACAACAGTTTACAGACAGCGAGCGTCTCTGCTGTGACCTTCTGTAATGTTGGATGGAAATCACGGAGCAGCTCAAGAAGACTGTAGCGCTGATCTCTGACCAAGTTCAGCTCCCTGAATGAAAGCAGGATCAGCAGACTGACGTCTTGGTTCTCTGAGCCCTCGGCCCAGTCCAGAGCGAACTTCTGCACTGAGAAGGTTTTTCCAATACCAGCCACGCCGTTTGTCAGAACCACTCTGATGGGTTCCTGTTGGTCGGGTAGGATTTTAAAGATGTCTTGGCACTTGATTGGAGTCTCATGGAGGGTCTTCTTTTTAGAGTCTGTCTCTATCTGTCTCACCTCATGTTGGGTGTTCACCTCTTCACACTGCCCCTCTGTGATGTGGAGCTCAGTGTAGATCCTTTTGAGGGGGGTTCTACTTCCTGTTTCATCACTTCCTTCAGTCACAAGTTCACATCTCGTCCTCAGACTGACTTTATGTTGATCTAAGACCTCCTGCTGACTTCTATCTACTGAAAGAGAGAATGATAGAATCTGATTATTAGTTTAAAATGTTATTATACAAGTAAAAAGATTTTTAATTTCGGTACTTTTTACATGTACCAATAAAAGCCCTGTAGATTTAACTCCTTGATGCCTGAATTTGTTTCCAAGTATTGAAACATTTTTTTGACACGTGTTTCTGCTTTCAAGTAGATCCTAAATTAAGTTGAAAAAGTTTACTTTAAAACAGCCCAGAAATAGATATTACATAAAAATAGCACATGCATAGATAATTAAACAGATGTTTTTCTGTCTCCGACTGGTCCTATGACAAACTCGTGCTTGCAAATGGTTCCTAGGTACAGTATGTATTAAAAGTGCATCAACCGGCAGTGGAGGAATATGGAAGCTCTTTTGGCTGCATTTAGAGCGGAAGCGGTTTGATGCAAATTCGCAACGATAGGCGTTAAGGGGTTAATGCCATCCCTGAAGAAGACTGAGTGTGTTAACTTTGCGATATAAATGAAACTGAAAATGAGATTAATTTTTTTGTTCTACTGTCCACTATACAATAATATTAAGGATGTCCTTTTCAAAAAATTGTCTACAATTCATATTGATTTTGTTTGGTGAGACGAATATGAAAAACTCAAAGTGTGTTTCAAAAAAGGAACCTTTCCTGTTTTAGAATTTATTTGTAAAGTCTGGAAAAAGCCAAAAATGAACTACGCCCCTTTGTAATGATGCTATGTCATGTCACTACCACTGCAATGCAGTGTATTTTCTGGTGTCTAATAAGCCCGTGAGGGTTAGGCACAGTGTGTGCATGACAAAAAAATAAAATTCATTCATCCATTACAGGAGGAGATCACAGAAAAAGGTGAGAAAGGTGTACGGTCTTACTTTGTTTGACTGGCTGCAGCCAAGGTCCTTTTCCGTTTTGGTTCTGTTCTTTGTCTCTCCAACTGCAAAGAGATCATCAGTGTTTCAAAACATAGTTTTTCTTTTCATTAAATCACTCAGGTCAATCATTCTTCACAGTCAATATTCTGTGATTCTTCAAAGAATCTAAGAGTCTGATACTGTCATTGAATGTTTCACTGTCACTTCAGACAGATGAGCTTGGATTAGTCGGCCTTTGACCTGACACGTTGAAACATTTTGAATTACATTGTGGTGGATCAGCATTGTGGCACACTCACACTAGGCCCAGTCGCCCCAATAACTGCCCCCCTACCAATTCCCCTGCTGGCCTGCACTCACACTAGTCCAGGACTAATGGGCCCTGAGCACCGTTACCTCTTCTGCATAACGTTGTGACACAACACATGCATGGCTTTACGTGATCATGAAGCTCGCTTACTTTACAAGACAGGACTTTACAAAAAACATAGGGTCAAGTACTCATCCGCACATCGCACAACAACACAGAGGATATAACGGCTACTGTACTGACTTTGTGTCTTATATTGAGTCATTTTGTAAGATACAGCCAAATTAAAACCTAAGTTCATGTTGTGTTCCCGTGCTTTACTTGTGCACTCACAATAGTACCATCCCTCAGCCCACCTCTTCCATCCATGCCTCCAATGCCATGGACTGGACCACTCACACGAGTCAAACAAACTGATCTAGGGGAAAGGTATCCTTTAATGCCTTCAGTTGTGATCTGGCGCTATATAGAAAATTAAAGGTCCCATATTCAGCTTTTTCTGGTTTTATATGCTCCATAGTGTTTTCAGGCTTCTTCTGCAAGTTTAGGCATATCTTTGTGAAAAATTTCACAGCCGTGGAAACTTACCTCCTCCTGTTGGCAGTAGCAATAGCTGCATGTAATGCACATTTTTTTTAAATTTCCCAAGATTTATATTCAAGCAAATACTGAAAAATATAGACGCTGTAATGTGCAACAATCAAGAATGTCGATTGAAATTATACAAATACTGACACAGTCAGCGATCTGACCTCAGAGTCTCCAGTCTGCAGTTTGGACTCTGCAGATATTCACACAGCAGCTTCACTCCTGAATCCTGCAGCTTGTTCTCACTCAGGTCCAGCTCTCTGAGATGGGAGGGGTTGGACTTCAGAGCTGAGGCCAGAGAAGAACAGCTGATCTCTGACAAACTGCAGCCCCTCAATCTGAATAAAGAAAAAAAGATGAAGAAAAAACATGTGTAATCCACTCAGCTGTTCAGGTTTTATGACTATCTCCACATCACTTTGTTCTGAATAAGTATTCATGTATGTGCAGGTTTTTAAACTTTGATTCGCATTTTCATAAAAACATTTTCAAACCAAATCTCAAAATTATTCAGGAACTTGAAAAAAAGAAGAAAAAAAAAAGAAAATTCCCAAGATTTAAATTCAGGCATACTGAAAAAATATAGCTGCTGAAACAATCGAGGATGTGGATTGAATGACACAGTCAGTGATCTGACCTCAGAGTCTCCAGTCTGCAGTTTGGACTCTGCAGTCCCTCACACAGCAGCTTCACTCCTGAATCCTGCAGCTTGTTCTCACTCAGGTCCAGCTCTCTGAGATGGGAGGAGATGGACTTTAACGCTGAGGCCAGGACGTCACAGTGAGTCTCAGATAGTCCACAGCCAGAAAGTCTGTTGTGATATATAATTGAAAAACATCACTTATACAATAAGAGTTTCACCACACAGAATATTAACATTATAATGATGATAGGTGGTGGCTGTGAATTTGTGAAGAGTATAGTAAAAAAAAAAATAATAATTTAAAGGACTATCACTGTGCCTTTGTCCGACCTTGAAAAAAAGAGCAAAATTTCAATATTATAAGAATTATTTACGTAAATTAAGAGTTTAATTTCGTGAATTTACAGATTAGGATAAGAATAAGTTTGTACATTAATTTAAATTAGGCTATGTTAATTATTTTTCTGAACGATTGAAGGTCATCAAAAGAGCAGCCACCCACCTGTGAAAAAATGTTGAAAGGAGAACCCTTAAAGCCTTTTCTTCTCTCACAAAAGAGACACTTTCCTCCAATCAGAGAGATTCCTTTTAAGGAAAAGCCCCAGTTTCTCCTGATATTTTATGACAATATCATGATGATTTTTCACGTACCACTGTGACTGGTGGATTCAAAAATCTAGCTGTCACTCTTTTTTTCTTTACCTGTCACTTTATTACCAGCAGCAAAAAGTCATGATGTATAGGGTACTCCTTTCATGGATATTTTCAGTTAGTTAGTCACTGTGGTCACTTCTCAGGATGTTAGAGCTTCGAACTGAATCTGTGGGGTTAAAAGTTTTGTTTCTCTATCGCTGAAAATACAATATTTCCTGATATCGTAGGTTCAGAATAAAAGCCAGCATCAATATTTAAACCTGGAACTTTTAAAGTGAAGCCCTTGTCAAATCGAATGTATAATGTATATCACCTTCAGCAGGTTAACCTGTTGACATTGAGAGGCTGATCCGGGCTGTGCTTGGCCAAAGAGACACAGAGTCAAGCCATTTCAGCAGATCGCCTATCATTGTAAACACTGACTGGAGGATGAGGTGGAGCTGTGTGGGCCTCATGAAAGACTGCGGGACTCTTCTCAAGTCAGAGTGGAACAAGCAGGAGACTGGGGATCAATTTAACACTGTTTGTTGTGACTAAACACTCTGTTGGTTCTTTAGTCACCTGCCACCATGAAGGACAGGTTGAGCAAATTCAACCATCACTGTAAAAAATGACCCGTATTTAAATTGAGACAAATTACTTATTCAAACAGATTTAAAAGAAGATGCAAAGACAATAGTCCTTTATTTCTCTTCTGATATACGGGATGACATGATGTCTATAGTCTGTGATCTATCCAGACGTCTCTCTCTGGATTACAAAAACATTTTTAACTCATCAAAGCTGAAAACACCTCACTTAGAAAAACTACAACTGAACATTAACAGGGGAACACTATTTGAGGAATAGTGAGGATTTTGTTTAGTATCGATTAAAATAAGTCAAATAGTGCATGAAACAGATTTATAATGCTCATCACATCTGGACTTACTTTGCCTTCCTGCAGTTCCTCACAGCTGGAATCAGTCTCCTTCGTCCCTCATCTGTTGTGTTGTACTTCTTCAGGTCCAACTCATCCTGAACATCCTCGGACATCTGCAGCATGTAGGCCAGAGCAGAGCAGTGGATCTCAGAGAGTTCCTTCTCTGATCTGTTCTCTGACTTCAGGAACTCTTGGATCTCCTGATGGACTGAGAGGTCCTTCATCTCTGTCAGACAGTGGAAGATGTTGCTGCTTCTGTCGGGAGAGATATCTTTAATGTTCATCTCCTTCAGGTTGTTGATGACTCTCTGGATCATTTCTGGACTGTTGTCTGTCTGACCCAGCAGGCCTCCTAAGAGTCTCTGGTTTGATTTCAGAGACAGTCCATGAAGGAAGCGAACAAACAGATCCAGGTGACCATTCTTACTTCTCAGGGATTTCCTCATTGCCTCATTTATGAGAACATCAAGAGTTGAATCTACATATGCTTCTCCCAGAAAAGCCTTCAGTACTGTTGTGTTCCTGTTGGTGAAACAGTGGAACATGTAGACTGCAGCCAGAAACTCCTGAACGCTCAGATGAACAAAGCAGTAGACTGTTTTCTGGAAGATCACACACTCTGTTTTGAAGATCTCTGTACAAACTCCTGAGTACACCGAGGCCTCTGTGACATCCAGACCACACCGCTCCAGGTCTTCTTGGTAGAACATGATGTTTCCGTCCTCCAGATGTTCAAACGCCAGCCTCCCCAGCTTCAGAAGAAGTTCCCTGTCTGCCTCCTTCAGCTCATGTGGACTCGTCTGATGTCCCTCATCATACTTGCTCTTCTTCCTCTTTGTCTGAACCAGCAGGAAGTGTGAGTACATGTCAGTCAGGGTCTTGGGCAGCTCTCCTCTCTGCTCTGTGCTCATCATGTGCTCCAGAACTGTGGCAGTGATCCAGCAGAAGACCGGGATCAGACACATGATGTGGAGGCTCCTGGATGTCTGGATGTGTGAGATGATTCTGCTGGACAGATCTTCATCACTGAACCTCCTCCTGAAGTACTCCTCCTTCTGGGCGTCAGTGAAGCCTCGTACTTCTGTAAACCGGTCAACACATGAAGGAGGGATCTGATTGGCTGCTGCAGGTCGAGAAGTGATCCAGATGAGAGCTGAGGGGAGCAGATTCCCCTTGATGAGGTTTGTGAACAGTGTGTTTAACGATGACTTCTGTGTGACATCAGACACAACCTCCCTGTTTGTGAAGTCCAATGACAGTCTGCTTTCATCCAGGCCGTCAAAGATGAACAACAGTTTACAGACAGCGAGCGTCTCTGCTGTGACCTTCTGTAATGTTGGATGGAAAACACGGAGCAGCTCAAGAAGACTGTAGCGCTGATCTCTGACCAAGTTCAGCTCCCTGAATGAAAGCAGGATCAGCAGACTGACGTCTTGGTTCTCTGAACCCTCGGCCCAGTCCAGAGTGAACTTCTGCACTGAGAAGGTTTTTCCAACACCAGCCACGCCGTTTGTCAGAACCACTCTGATGGGTTTCTGTTGGTCGGGTTCAGCTTCTGTCTTTGGTTCTTGTTTCTGTTGGTCAGGTTGAGCTTCTGTCTTTGGTTCCCTTTGGTCGGGTTGAGCTTCTGTCTTTGGTTCCTGTTGGTCAGGTTGAGCTCCTGTCTTTGGTTCCTGTTGGTCGGGTTGAGCTTCTTTCTTTGGTTCTTGTTTCTGTTGGTCAGGTTGAGCTTCTGTCTTTGGTTCCTGTTGGTCGGGTAAGGCTTTAAAGATGTCCTGGCACTTGATTGGAGTCTCATGGACGGTCTTCTTCTTTTTAGAGTCTGTCTCCATCTGTCTCACCTCATGTTGGGTGTTCACCTCTTCACTCTGCCCCTCTGTGATGTGGAGCTCAGTGTAGATCTTTTCGATGAGGGTTCTACTTCCTGTTTCATCACTTCCTTCAGTCACATGTTCACATCTCGTCCTCAGATTGACTTTATGTTGATCTAAGACCTCCTGCTGACGTCTATCTACTGAAAGAGAGAATGATAGAATCTGCTTATTCAAATGTTTTTATACAAGTAAAAAAATATTTTAATTTCTATACTTTTTACATGTACCAATCAAAGACCTGTTATAGGAGGAGATCACAGAAGCAGAAAGGTATACTGTCTTACTTTGTTTAGTGCTGCTCAGACTGACTAGCTGCAATCCAGGTCCTTTTCTGTTTTGGTTCTGTTTTTTGTCTCCCCAACTGTAAAGAGTAAAATAAAATCTTTATATATATATATATACATATATATTCATTTTTGTGCCCTTATTGTAGAGATAGTGAATAGAGTCAGAAATCTTGAAAAGAGAGTGGGGAATGACGTGCTAAAATGTTATACTAAAAATATTTAAATGCTGAACTGTGCAACAATCAAGGAAGTCGATTGAAATTATACAAATACTGACACAGTCAGTGATCTGACCTCAGAGTCTCCAGTCTGCAGTTTGGATTCTGTAGATAATCACCCAGCAGCTTCACTCCTGAAACCTGCAGCTTGTTGTCACTCAGGTCCAGCTCTCTGAGATGGGAGGGGTTGGACTTCAGAGCTGAGGCCAGAGAAGAACAGCTGATCTCTGACAAATTGCAGCCACTCAATCTGGATAAATAATAAAAGATGAAGAAAAACATTTATAATCCTCCAAATGTCAGCACAACATTTATATAGCTGTTCATGTGCACAGATGAAAAACAGGCTGCTGATCACAGTCAGCTCTGTGATGTTAGTACATTTATCAAATCAGAAATTACTGATCAAAAAGTTGTCATGATTTCAGTTTTTAATAGAACCATAGGCTTCATGTACAGGTTATTAAACTTCACTTCACATAGTCAGAAAATCATTTTCATATCAAATCTCTAAATGTTTCTGAAACTTGATAAAATTATATTTTAAAAAAATCTCCTCAAAATTAAATTTCCCAGGATTTAAAATCAGACAATTACTGAAATAAATATAAATGCTGAAATATGCTACATTGATGATGTGGATTGAAGTTGTACAAATAATAACAGTCATTGATCTGACCTCAGAGTCTCCAGTCTGCAGTTTGGACTCTGCAGATATTCACACAGCAGCTTCACTCCTGAATCCTGCAGGTTGTTCCCTCTCAGGTCCAGCTCTCTGAGATGGGAGGGGTTGGACTTCAGAGCTGAGGCCAGAGAAGAACAGCTGATCTCTGACAAACTGCATGACCTCAGTCTGAATAAAGAATAAAAGATGTAAATGACAGTGGGCTTCATGCAGGAAAGTGTGATATTGCCCACATAAACACACTGCGCACCATCTTGGTCTAGTTTAGGCTTTAAGCAATGTTCATTATTTCTGAGGTGTAACAGTAGCAAAGACACAAAGAAAGAAGAGGTGTATGACCTCAGAGTCTCCAGTCTGCAGTTTGGACTCTGCAGATTATCACACAGCAGCTTCACTCCTGAATCCTGCAGGTTGTTCTCACTCAGGTCCAGCTCTCTGAGATGGGAGGGGTTGGACTTCAGAGCTGAGGCCAGAGAAGAACAGCTGATCTCTGACAAACTGCAGCCCCTGAATCTGAATAAAGAATAAAAGAAAAAGAAAATTAATTCAAAATCCAATCATGTGTTCAGGTTGTGATGAATATCTCAACATCATTTTTTCCTGAAGAATAAAGTTTTCTGTCAGTGATTAGATTATTGTTTCTGATTGTGTATTCACTAAATCTAAATTCTCCAAATGTCAGCACAACATTTAAACAGCAATTGATGTGCACAGATAAAAAACAGGCTGCTGATCACAGTCAGCTCTGTGATTTTAGTATATTTATCAACTCAGACATTGAATCAAAAGTCTAGTGTCGCTGTCGTGATCCAGTTTATTTTGGGTGACGCACTTTAAATTGCATCGTTGAAATGTGCTATTTAAATAAACTTGCCTTTCTTTATTGAATCAAAGGTCTTCCTGATTTAAGTTATTAACAGAACCAGAGGAAACAGAGGCTTCATGTGCAGTTTGTTTAATTTTGCTTTACAAAGAAATAAGAACCTTTTCACATCAAATCTTTAAATTATTTAGCAACTTCAAAACAATGTGCAACAATGGAGGATGTGGATTGAATGACACAGTCAGTGATCTGACCTCAGAGTCTCCAGTCTGCAGTTTGGACTCTGCAGATATTCACACAGCAGCTTCACTCCTGAATCCTGCAGGTTGTTCTCACTCAGGTCCAGCTCTCTGAGATGGGAGGGGTTGGACTTCAGAGCTGAGGCCAGAGAAGAACAGCTGATCTCTGACAAACTGCAGCCCCTCAGTCTGAATTAAGAACAAAAGATGTAAATGTAAATGACAGTGAGCTTTATGCAGGAAAGTGTGGAAAGTGGTCTTAGATTCAAACACTTAAAGCTCCTGTAAGGAACTGTAATTACGTGTCTGTTTTGGCGCCCCCTGTGGACAAAGTGAAACTTTTTATTTTTTTACTGGTCCTGTAAAGTATTCCCTAAAAAAAAAAAAAAAAAACCTCTTTATATTTTCATTAAACTCTACAAACTACAAGTCAGTACAGGTCTCTTCTGTAGAAAATGAAAAGAAAGGCGTTTCCAGACAGCATCCTATGATTCTCCTCATGTGAAACCGACCAGGTGGAAACAGGCAGACTTTCAACATGACTATATAATGTTGATCTCATTGACTTCAGTTAATCATCTAGACAAGTCAAGATTCATTTCTGTCTGTTCCATCAGCAGATCAAACCTCCTCACAGTAAGCATCAAATCAGTTTGTTTTGATATATAATAAAAAAAAAAACATGAAAAGAGGAAGAATGACCCATAAACATATTTACTTAAAAGCACTTGAAAAGTTGACTCTCATTAAGAATGATGACGTAAAGCATAGATGACAGTAAGATAAGATAATCCACACCCATCAAAATACATCTTGTCATTATTGGATCTGTTACTAAAGAACAGTTCATGCAGGTTTGTCAGAGTCGTCTCTAGAATCCTAAATGTCTTTGTGCTGTTCTTCAGTGTGTCTGTGTTTTTCCTATTGAGCTTGTTTAGAAGTTGAAAGTGATGAGAGGTTTAATAAACTGTTTGTGATTATCACCACACATTCTTTAAATTATTAAGTTGGACACAGTGTTCATCAGCCCTAAGGTGTAACAGCAGCACAGACTCATAGAAAGAAAAGTGTCTGACCTCAGAGTCTCCAGTTGATAGTTTGGACTCTTCTCAAGATCACGCAGCATCTTCTCTCCTGAATCCTGAAGCTCGTTCTCACTCTGGCACAGCTCTCTGAGATGGGAGGGGTTGGACTTCAGAGCTGAGGCCAGAGAAGAACAGCTGATCTCTGACAAACTGGAGCCCCTCAATCTGAATAAAGAATAAAAGATAAAGAAAATGAATTTATCATCCACATGTTCAGATTGTGATAAGTATCTCAACACCACTCTGTCCTGATTAATTAAGGTTTTCTCTAAATGATTAGAGTATTGTTTCTGATTGTGTATTCACTAAATCTAAATCCAAATGTCAGCACAACATTCATCCAGCTGTTCATGTGCACAGATGAAAAACAGGCTTGCTGATCTCAAATCAGCTCTGTGGTGTTAGAACATCAACATGAAAGTCAGAACCAAACACGGAGAAGCAGTGTTCAGTTTCTATGCTCCTTATATCTGGAACAAACTCCAAGCTGAAACTCTCAGCTCTTTAAAATCGAGGTTGAAGACTCAACTGTTTACGGCTGCCTTTCATTAAACATTTTAAACTTGAACCCTGCACTGTAACTTTTAACTCTTTTCATATTTGTATTTATTCATTTATTTATTTCAATGAATTGTCTTATGTGAAGCACTTATTGCCTTGTTGTCAAAATGTGCTACACAAATAAAATTGCTTTGCCTTATTGAATCAAAAGTCTTCAAGATTTCAGTTCAGAACCAGAGGCTTCATGTGCAGATTGTTCGCTGAAATCGCTGCATGTAGATTATTCCTACATCTGAAATACTTTGATAGAATATAGAAACGTTATTCAAACTCAATCTAAATCTGATAATAAACCTGTGGCTCTTTTATGATTAGTGGCATTATGGGAGAAGAAACACGCTCAATTCCCTTTTAAATCCAGGATCCTGGATTTAAGTGGTGAGAGGGGTAATAGCGTTTTCAGGGTCATCAGATGGGCACCCTCCTTCACTAGTGTTTTGTTGATGGACCCAAAACACCTCCAGAGGGTTCAACGGCAACACCCAGGTGTAGTGGAAAAATACAATTTGATACTGTCTGCACAAAATGTAACCGTTTCACAGGTGCTTTATATTTATATTGAGATACATCAGATGTGTGAACTTTGACTTCCTGTTCTCAACATACTTCAACTCCCTGTTTTCAACAACCTTGACTCCTTTTTCTTGAAACAACTCCAGTTTCAATTCAGATAACAACTCATGAAGTCATTGTTGCAGGGCAGACTAGACAGGGATGGTATCTCAGAATATTATAGAAGACCAATCACAGAGACGCAATGAAACATTTTATGCAAATGTACAACTCTAGGTTAAGAGTATAAAGCTTCAGCGCAAACGGGATTGTCCGGGATTCTGCGAGGCACTCACTTGATGTGACTTTGTATGATGCCCCTTTCTGCAGAAAGTTACTCTAGCCTGGCCTTGCCTTTTGGCTAGCTCCTTCTTCACCACGATAGAGCAATACAGCGACCGCATGACTGCGCATGCTACACCAATCCTTCCGTCGATCTCACGCTCCATCCTTCCCCCACTCGTGAACAAGACCCTGAGTTACTTATGGACTCCTGGGGCAAGGACTCCCCACCGACCTGGAGAGAACAAGCCACCTTTTTCCAGTTGAGAACTATGGCCTCAGATTTAGGTACCGATCCTCAGCCCCCAGCTGACTCACACTTGGCTGCAAACTGCCTTTAATACATTCAAATTCAAACAGTTTCTGTTAAATAAATTTATATGTTACATTCAGTGATCTGACCTCAGAGACTCCAGTCTGCAGTTTGGACTCTTCAGTCCAGCAGACAGCAGCTTCACTCCTGAATCCTGCAGGTCCTTGACACTCAGGTCCAGCTCTCTGAGATGGGAGGGGTTGGACTTTAGAGCTGAGGCCACAACTTCTAAGTGAGTCTCGGAGAGTCTACAGTCAGAAAGTCTGTTGTGGTATATGATAGAAAAATATTACTTATGAGACAAGAGTTTGACATTTACTCACATTTGATGATTAAACAGTTTGAAACAGGTCTTGTTTGTCTTAAAGGGGATGTTTCACATTTTCACCAAAGTTATAATGATAGGCAATGGCTGTAAATTCGTTAAGAGTATAATAAAAATGCATTTTTAACAGGACAGTCATTGTGCCTTAGTAAGAGGGATTATTAGTGCCACCTTGAATAAAAAAAAGCAAAATTTCAAAATTACAAGAATAACATTTGCGAGATTAATCCTGTAAATTTAAGAGTTTAAGAAAAAACATTGAACTCTTACAACAATTTAAATTAAGCTATTTAAATTATTCTTCTGAAAGACTGTCGGTTATCAAAAGGGGTGAAAGGAGAACCCTTAAAGCCTTTTCTTCAGTCACAAAAGAGACAATGTCCTCTGAATCAGTGTGGTTCCTCCTAAAGAAAAGCCCCAATTTCTTGCAGTATCTTTTCAGGGTAGGGATATTTTATCACAATGTCATGTTGATATACCGGATTTGTAAATTAACTTAAACTTATAAACAGAAACAGAAAGTTACATTTTACAGTAACTTCTGACATCTTTTTTTCACTTATAAACAAAGTTAAGTTTCGTAGTTTAGTATCTTGAGGCTGGTAAGAGTATCCATTCAGTTGTGTCCTTAAAGGCTGATTTAGCTGCACCAAAGCTCAACTGAGAGGCAAGATAATCAATTTGTTTTAAACGCACACAAGGTTATATGAGGAGAGTCACCACAATCATGAAGTTTTCTGCTGGACAGTCTTTGATTTAGAAAGACGTTAGTCACTGTGGTCACTTCTCAGGATGTTAGAGCTTCTAACTGAAACTTTGAGGTTCAAAGATCTGTTTTTCAATTGCAGAAAATACACCATTTCCTGATATGCCTGTTTCAGAATGAAAGCTGGCATCAACATTTAAACCTGTAATTTTTATTGTGAAGCCTGTGTCGGATGTGGAATGTATTTATTGTCAACCAGAAGAAGTTTCAGCGGAGCTGCGATAAGGTTGTATGTCGTAAAAAGTATTGATAGTCGCTCTTTTGACCACTTGTCAACACCATGGCCTGTTTCTTTTAGTAATCTAATACAGCAAGGCATTGGTCTAAATTCACCTTCAGCAGGTAAGCCTACACAGATTTATAATGCTCATCACATCTGGACTTACTTAGCCTTCCTGCAGTTCCTCACAGCTGGAATCAGTCTCCATCGTCCCTCATCTGTTGTGTTGTACTTCTTCAGGTCCAGCTCATCCAGAACCTCCTCGGACATCTGCAGCATGTTGGCCAGGGCAGAGCACTGGAACACAGAGAGTTCCTTCTCTGATCTGTTCTCTGACTTCAGGAACTCTTGGATCTCCTGATGGACTGAGAGGTCCTTCATCTCTGTCAGACAGTGGAAGAGGTTGATGCTTCTGTCAGGAGAGATATCTTTACTGTTCATCTCCTTCAGGTTGTTGATGACTCTCTGGATCATTTCTGGACTGTAGTCTGTCTGACCCAGCAGGCCTCCTAAGAGTCTCTGGTTTGATTTCAGAGACAGTCCATGAAGGAAGCGAACAAACAGATCCAGATGACCGGTCTTACTTGTCAGGGATTTCCTCATTGTCTCATTTAGGAGAACATCAAGAGTTGAATCTACATATGTTTCTCCCATAAAAGCCTTCAGTACTGTTGTGTTCCTGTTGGTGAAACAGTGGAACATGTAGACTGCAGCCAGAAACTCCTGAACGCTCAGATGAACAAAGCAGTAGACTGTTTTCTGGAAGATCCCACACTCTGTTTTGAAGATCTCTGTACAAACTCCTGAGTACACCGAGGCCTCAGTGACATCCAGACCACACCGCTCCAGGTCTTCTTGGTAGAACAGGATGTTTCCGTCCTCCAGATGTTCAAACGCCAGCCTCCCCAGCTTCAGAAGAACTTCCCCGTCGGCCTCCATCAGCTCATGTGGACTCATCTGATGTCCCTCATCATACTTGTTCTTCTTCCTCTTTGTCTGAACCAGCAGGAAGTGTGAGTACATGTCAGTCAGAGTCTTGGGCAGCTCTCCTCTCTGCTCTGTGCTCATCATGTGCTCCAGAACTGTGGCAGTGATCCAGCAGAAGACCGGGATCAGACACATGATGTGGAGGCTCCTGGAGGTCTGGATGTGTGAGATGATTCTGCTGGACAGATCTTCATCACTGAACCTCCTCCTGAAGTACTCCTCCTTCTGGGCGTCAGTGAAGCCTCGTACTTCTGTTACCCTGTCGACACATGAAGGAGGGATCTGATTGGCTGCTGCAGGTCGAGAAGTGATCCAGATGAGAGCTGAGGGGAGCAGATTCCCCTTGATGAGGTTTGTGAACAGTGTGTTTAACGATGACTTCTGTGTGACATCAGACACAACCTCCCTGTTTGTGAAGTCCAATGACAGTCTGCTTTCATCCAGGCCGTCAAAGATGAACAACAGTTTACAGACAGCGAGCGTCTCTGCTGTGACCTTCTGTAATGTTGGATGGAAAACACGGAGCAGCTCAAGAAGACTGCAGCGCTTATCTCTGACCAAGTTCAGCTCCCTGAATGAAAGCAGGATCAGCAGACTGACGTCTTGGTTCTCTGAGCCCTCGGCCCAGTCCAGAGTGAACTTCTGCACTGAGAAGGTTTTTCCAACACCAGCCACGCCGTTTGTCAGAACCACTCTGATGGGTTTCTGTTGGTCGGGTTGAGCTTCTGTCTTTGGTTCCTGTTGGTCGGGTTCAGCTCCTGTCTTTGGTTCCTGTTGGTCGGGTAAGGCTTTAAAGAGGTCCTGGCACTTGATTGGAGTCTCATGGAGGGTCTTCTTTTTAGAGTCTGTCTCCATCTGTCTCACCTCATGTTGGGTGTTCACCTCTTCTCTCTGCCCCTCTGTGATGTGGAGCTCAGTGAAGATCCTTTTGAGGAGGGCTCTACTTCCTGTTTCATCACTTCCTTCAGTCACACATTCACATCTCGTCCTCAGACTGACCTTATGTTGATCTAAAACCTCCTGCTGACGTCTATCTACTGAAAGAGAGAATGATAGAATCTGCTGATGATGTTTGGATGAAATGTATTTTTCTAAACTTACTGTACAGAAGTTTGGTCAGCCTTGGCTGTTATAAATGTTATTTATAAATAAAGGTGACTTGACTTGCTTATTATTTTTAAATGTGATTGTCAAAGAAGTAAAAACAGTTTTAATTGCTTTACATTTTGCATGTACCAATTAAAGCCCTGTTATAGGAGATCACAGAAGCAGAAAGGAGTCCAGTCTTACTCTGCAGTCCACATCCTGATCTGGATCTTTTTCCACACTGAGGACAGGACGAGTCTCCTGCTGAACCAGACTGGTCCCAGTATGAGGTGATGCACTGTCTGCAGAACCAGTGTCCACAGCTGGTAGAGACGGGATCCTTCAGGACGTCCTGACACACAGGACAAGACGTCTGCTCCTCTTTAACACGAGTCCTCTTCGTCCCCCTGTGAAGACATGTCTTTAGAGCTAAACTGATCGTTGGCTGATGAACAAGATAAAGATTTATCAAACACAATCTCAACACTCAGATGACATTTCTTATAAGATAAGACAGTACTTTCTTCATCTTACAAAGTGAGAAATTTACAGTGTTACAGCAGGATAGCCAACAGAAGAAAAATCACACAGAGCAGAAATATGTTTGCATTCAGCTCAAAGTCTGCAGAGAGATTTTAACCCTTCTGCTTTCATAAAGAATAAGAAACAACAATTTTCTCTCTCACTACACACAGATCATTAAGAGATAGTTTTTCTTTTCATTAAATCACTGAACGCCGGGTGCAGCTTCATCACAGTCAAAGAATCTAAGAGTCTGATACTGTCATTGAATGTTTTACTGTCACTTCAGACAGATGAGCTTGGGTTTGTCAGCCTTTGACCTGAGGGTAGACGTGGTGAAACATTTTGAATTGCATTGTGGTGGATCAGCAGTATGACACACTCACACTAGGCTCAGTCGCTCCAACAGCTGCCCCCCTACCAATTCCCCCACTGGCCTGCACTCACACTAGTCCAGGACTAATGAGGCTTGAACACTGTTACCTCTTCTGCATAACGTTGTGACACAACACATGCATGACTTTACGTGATCATGAAGCTCAATTAGTTTAATTTGAATTTCCCTCTGGATCACTAAAGTATCTATCTTTACAAGACAGGCGGACTTTACAAAAAACGTGCGGTTATGTTCGTGTCCACAAATAGGAGAACAACACAGAGGCTATGATGGCTACTTTTCTGACCATCCATCCATCCATCCATTTTCTGCCGCTTATCCGGGGCCGGTTCGCGATGGAGTCGAAGCAGAGACCCCCAGACTTCTCTCACCCCAGACACCTCCTACAGCTCTTCCGTGGGACCCCGAGGCGTTCCCAAGCCAGCCGAGAGACATAGTCTCTCCAGCGTGTCCTGGGTCTACCCCGTTGCTACTTTACTGGCTTTGTGGCTTATTTTGAGTCATTTAGTAAGACACTCAAATTATACCTAATGTTCATGTTGTGTTCCCGTGCTTTACTTGTGCACTCACAATAGTACCATCCCTCAGCCCACCTCTTCCATCCATGCCTCCATTGCCATGGACTGGACCACTCACACGAGTCAAACAAACTGAACTATGGAGGTCAGACAAATACAAACAATTAAAGGAATCTTGTCGTTCATTTGTTTTTTTTAATAAGAGCTGTCCTGTTCTATGGGAAAGGTATCCTTAAATGTCTTCAGTTGTGATCTAGTACTATGTAGAAAAATTTTATTAAATGAAAATAACTTGGGGCGCAGTTAGTGATAAGCCCCATGTACGGAGGCTGAAGTCCTACTATCCTACTCTACAATAAGGGCACAAAAAGTGTAACCGACTCATTTATCTGCAGTTCATGTGTATTTTATTTGGAAATGTGATTCTTAAGGTTTAGGGATAACTTCCTGTTTGTGGTGCAAAAAAAATGGATGCTTTTATTTTGAAGGAAACATGAAGTCTGTTAAATTGTTTACACTTGTGAGATAAAGGCTAAAACTTAAGGTGATTCTTTGATTAAGCGCTCCGCTGTTTGAGGCACGAGGTTTGTACTTGTTTTGTTTCGCATGAAAATTAATAAAGAGTTACTTAATAAGTGTGTTTTGGAGTTTGGTTAACTTTTGTTAAACGTGGACTAGCAAAGATGCTGCAGCTAATAATTGTAATAGATCGGGGTTAACGTGTGAGTGCGTGTGTTAGTCAGATCTTGTAAATCAATAAGGGTGATTTTATATTTCATTTGAAAATGATTGTGCATGAATGTGTTATTCATTAAAAAGGGAAACAGTGCAATTCATGGAAGTATAAAAACGAGTTTAATTTACATTCACTCCTAAAGGTTAAAATTACAATGTCATGGTCATAATTGTATACATTTGAACATTTAAAAGGTTAAGTTAATACATGTATCGTAATATTTTCTTTATTACTCCTTTTCAGTTCTTAAGGTGTTGCAAGGTGTTTACACAGTGTTTTCAAGAGAAATGGAATTTAAAAGAACCACTTCAATAAAATCTGTGAAACATCAGTTTGAGAGCCAGACCATCTATACGGCTGGGGGACAGCTACAAAAAGAAGTAAATCGACTTATTTCCCCTAAATAACTTAACCTTCAGGTAGTGGACTGAACTGTACTATTTAATCTCACTGTTGGTGGGCCCCTCCAGCATGCAATGATAGTGATGACAATTTCAGCAATCTCAACCTTTCATTTACTGCTTCAAATCTTTGTTAGGCAATTGTTTTTATCTGTAGCTCTGACAATCAACATCTCTCCAGTTTGAAAATCACAATCAGAGGAAGGATGTGAAGCAAAGCTCTGTAAAGCTGTGGATGGCTTTAGAGCAAGAAGGTCTTTAAGGCTCTTAATAAAGTCCCACCTAAAGAATTTTGCATCAGCTGAGGTAAAGACTCAGTTTATCATCTTCTCTACACTTTTCCTGTCACTCAGCCTTTTCCTTTAGCTTGCTGGTTTCTCAAATACCTTCTTTCATATGACCACACTGCATCATATAAGATCATGATGAGAAAGACTTGCTGAGTAATAAACATGCTAATAAAAAGCAGGAGGATAACGAGCAGGTTCAAAGATTCAAAGAGTCCTCTTAGATTAGATTACAGCTTTACAAGGGGACATATGGCTAACAGGAATAATGAGGATGTTTGTTTAATGGTCATATTATTTCTCTATAAATCAGAAAGTTTAAGCTAGAGGCTGGATTAGAGTAGAAATTGATTCTAAATGAAAATGAATTGTTAAGTTTTCTTACTTTATGTCTGAAGGTCCAGGTTCTTCACGGAAGTTTAGAGGATAATCTTTGGACTGATCACTCTTCAGAGACACACAACTGGGTTCAGGAGACTCTGCTCTCTGTCTGCTCTGCTCAAATCTGCAAACAAACAAGTTTTATATTTATGTGACGTGAGTCTTTAATAGCTCTCTGATGACAATGCTATTAAAGGAGCTGTAAAGTCATAGAGGGCTACAGCATCTGACATTAAGAAGGGTTTTAGGTTAGTGTCTTTAGTCAGGACTGAAGGCTTACTTTATGTCTGAAGGTCCAGGTTCTTTACTGAAGTTTAGAGGATAATCTTTGGACTGATCACTCTTCAGAGACAAACAACTGGGTTCAGGAGACTCTGCTCTCTGTCTGCTCTGCTCAAATCTGCAAAAACAACAAGTTTTATATTTATGTGACGTGAGTCTTTAATAGCTCTCTGATGACAATGCTATTAAAGGAGCTGTAAAGTCATAGAGGGCTACAGCATCTGACATTAAGAAGGGTTTTAGGTTAGTCTCTTTAGTCAGGACTGAAGGCTTACTTTATGTCTGAAGGTCCAGGTTCTTTACTGAAGTTTAGAGGATAATCTTTGGACAGATCACTCTTCAGAGACACACAACTGGGTTCAGGAGACTCTGCTCTCTGTCTGCTCTGCTCAAATCTGCAAACAAACAAGTTTTACATTTATGCGACATGAATTTTTAACAGCTCTCTGATAACAGTGCAATAAAAGAATGTTTTGTTAATTTCAGTGTTAAGAATTAATTTTTAGTTTTATTAGGGACCGAAGCACTGACCAGTGTGAAGAACCCTATTCAAACCCTTACGATTATTTAGGGACCAAAGCACTGACCAGTGCGAAGGACCCTATTGTAACCCGAACAATTATTTTTCTCTTTTCTTTTTCCTTCCGCCTCTTTGCCACCATTTTTGACGGCTTGAACGCTTCTGGCTTTTGGGACATGGAATGTCACCTCACTGAGGGGGAAGGAGCCTGAACTTGTGTGGGAGGTTGAGAGGTACCAGCTAGACTCAGCTCCACGCACTGCTTGGGCTCTGGAAGCCAGCTCCTTGAGAGGGGCTGGACACTTAGCTTTTCTGGAGTTGCCGCAATGAGAGGCAGCGGGTGCTTGCTTTCAGCCCTACAGCTCAGTTGCCAGGTGTTGGAGTTTACCCCGGTGAACGCCTTCGGGAAGGTGACAGGTCTCTCAATGTCATCTCGGCCTATGGACCGAACAGCAGTGCAGAGTACCCGGATTTCTTGGAGTCCCTGGGAGGGGTGCTGGACAGTGCTCCGACTGGGGACTCCATTCTTCTACTGGGGGACTTCAACGCTCACGTGGGCAATGACAGTGAGACTTGGAGGGGGGTGATTGGATGAACAGCCTCCCTGATCTGAACCAGAGTGGTGCTATGTTATTGGACTTCTGTGCCAGTCACAGTTTGTCCATAAGGCACAGGGACGTCCATAAGTCCACGTGGCACCAGGACACCCTAGGCCGGAGGCCTATAATAGACTTTGTGGTCGTGTCATCTGACCTCAAGCAAAATGTCTCAGACACTTGGGTTAAGAGAGGGGCTGAGCTGTCAACTGATCACCAACAGGTGGTGAGTTGTATGCGCTGCCGGGGGTGGAAGCTTGTCAGACACAACTGGCCCAAACGTGTAGTGTAGATCGGAAAAAGGTGGCTTGTCCTCAGCCATGTGGTCGTTGTATCGGTCCGTTGTGGTGAAGAAGGAGCAAAGCCGAAAGGCGAGGCTCTCGATTTACCCGTCGATCTTCGTTCCTACCCTCACCTATGGTCATGAGCTTTGGGTCATGACCGACAGAACGACATCCCGGATACAAGTAGCCGAATGGGCTTCCTCTGTAAGGTGGCTGGGCGCACCCTTAGAGATAGGGTGAGGAGCTTGGTCGCCTCCCTAGGAAGGTTTTCCAGGCATGTCCCTCTGGGAGGAGGCGTCGGGGTAGACCCAGGACACACTGGAGAGACCATATCTCTTGGCTGGCCTGGGAACACCTTGGGGTCCCATCAGAAGAGCTGGAGGAAGTGTCTGGGGCGAGGGAAGTCTGGGCTTAGACTGCTGCCACCGCGACCTGGCCTGGATGGATGGATGGATGGATAAGCTGCTGCTCCAAACATTTTCATTGCCAGATCGTCATCACATTCATGCTTGTCTTTCCAGCGTTTCCCCTTGGAATGATCTCCTGGTACCAACCATGCTGGCAATTTGACAATTTTGGAGTTCGATGGAAGGGATTTATGCTTTTTGACAGACTTTTTATTGATGTGCCCATGCCCATGACAAGTGAGTCGATTGTTTCTGAAGTCTTGTATTTCTAATGAAACTATGTTAAATTTCAAAGTGCTTGAGGTTATTTATTTTAAATATATGCTAATTGCTAGCCAATTAATGGCAGTAGTATGTGCAGCCTAGCTTATTGTCAGGTACAAGACTGAATTGAATGCTATGTTTTGGTATTCTCAATAGTTCTAAGTATTCTGGAATTTCTATAATTAACAATCCTAATCTTTTCTTTTCTTCTTTGTTGTAGAACCACATTCACGCGCACACCAACTCAGTTCAGTTTCAATAGCAAACAAATGCCTCATCCCTATGTTCTTTCTGTATTGCTCATCTGAAATTCATATAAACAGCTTGAACATCGAATTTTTGGTCCTTCGAGCCCCAAGCAACAACTTCAGGCAAAGATGTTCAGGTCATAGGAGAGAGAGCACAAAAGTGATGAAAATTGTCCACGAAGACACAGCCACCTGCCATCACATGTTCAAGATTATGAGGTTGGTTACCCTGTTTGGCAGCCCCTACGTGTTGATGAGCAGGCCGGAACGGCTACCTCTGCTGATGTTCTGAGCTTTATTCGTAGCATGAGGGAGGAAAATGATCAACTGCGAAAGGATGTTCAACGCCTAACTGACATAATCTATAGCTCCCCTGTACTGGCTCCACAAACTAACACGGCCAGGCGTAGTTGCTGTATGGATGAGACAACATCCACACCAGCATCCACAAGTAAGCTGAAGCCATTAAGTGGTCAACAGGACCCACATTAACATGAGTGAGTGTCCAACCTCACAAGGCAGCCAACGTAACCTTATCGTGGACCTCAGTGACAGTCTAAAGAAAGCTGGATTACACAGTCAGCAAGGAGTTCACCAGCATTCATCAGGTGAGTCCTCTCCAAGTAACTACGATATCCCTCCAGAGGAAAGAAAGCCTCCTCCACCTCTGTACTCAAATGTAGAGGAACAGTCACTGTTGCATCATAAAGAGGTTAACGACTTCCCCCCGCCGGGAACTGTCAATTGTCAGCCTGTTAGCAAACACCACCTCTCTCAAGGAGCTAGTCCTAGTCAGCTTGAGGACAATGAGAATCCCAGAACAGATTAACCCTCTCGTTGCAAAGACAATTTCTACTTTTGTGACGATAGGTACCATCCCAAGTATGGAGCTTCCTACAGTCAACCTGACAATGGCTACTGCTCACCATATTTGTTATTCTACTAGAGACACGATAACAGGGAACACCCTATTAATCGCAGCTATGGGGAAAGTTACAGTCAGCCGTCTGCTCATCGTCGACAATATTTCATGAGAGCCGATCATGAAGATAGCTTCTATTTGCAAGATAGCAGGCAGTATCCTCGTAAGTTTTCCTGAAGATCGCTATTTGCCTTACACTGATTGGAACCAACATGATGTCAGACAACATCCAGATGATCTTTGCCACTATTCGTATGATCAACGGACTCCTGTTGAAGATTTCCATGTCCCACCCCATTTTGGTAGACACCCTCAGGTAGACACTTACAGTGGCCCTAAGCCAACCATTCCTGATTTTCTGCACAATAACCCAAGAGAGTTTGCGTGGTTGAAACTTGCGTTGGACAATATTCATCCAGCAGGTGCTTCGGAGCACTTCAACTTCCACACATTGACAGATCACTTGAATGTATGTATATTATGTACAGCACTTTGTCACAGCTACGGCTGTTTAAAGTGCTTTATAAATAAAGTTGAGTTGAGTTGAAACTGGAAGATGCTGTGCTCATCGCTGATTCATATATTCCTCAACAACTAGCATTAAAGCGGATCTCCAATTTCATGGATGGACCCAAAATCAAGAGTGGTGACATCAGATCATTTAAGTCATTTGCTCTCCAAGTCCGTGCTCTTGTCGGCATGTTACATCAGTTGGGAGGCCAGGGACAGAAAGAGTTACAGTTTGGCTCGCACGTCTCTCGTCTCTTGTCAAAGTTGCCAGATGACCTTAGAGCCAACTTTCAGAGATTATATATATATATATACACACACACTTTATACTGGCAGGAGTCTGAGTGAAGCCAGTTAAGTACTATTGTAGCACAAGAAAATTTAAAGTGTCAATCACACTCAGTGCCTTACCTGCACATCCTGCCAGTATAAAGTGGCAGGCTCCGCAGGTGTGAAAGCCAGAGCTGCTGCACCCGGTACTTCTAGTTCCCTCTCACCCTGTCACAAAGCTCCTGATTCAGCACTTCAACAATCAGTTGAAGCACCTTGGAGCTGAAAGAGTCCTTGCTCAGCTTTGCAGAAAATATTGAATATTAAGCGTTAGAGAGACCATTAGAAGACACCAACACAACTGTCCTGAATGCAGGAAATGGATAGGCCAACCAGAGGTCCCAAAAATGGCAAATTTGCCTCCCTCAAGTGTAATAATTCTTTATTGAAAGACTCAAGGTCCATTAGAAAGACACACAGCAACAAACAAACATACAGCAACACACATGTTAAGACTCTTCCGACCTGCATTTTATTCAACCTTAATGGACTGTTTTGGACCAATGCTCGTCAAGATAGGTAGGTGCACCGAGAAAAGGTGGGGTATAGTGTACAAGTCTCTTACCACTGCTGCAGTGCACCTCGACCTTTTGGCCAATATGGATGCAGATTCTGTCCTGATTCATTGGTTGCAGAGGAAGACCTTTTGAGCTCCTGTCAGATCAAGGCACTAACTTTAAGGGAGGCAGTAGGGAACTGCATGAAGCATTCAAGGCCATGGAACCTACCCTTCGAGACCAGCTGGCAGTGGAACAAATCCGGTTCCGTTTCAATCCCCCAAATGCTCCACACTTTAGCGGGTCTTGGGAACGAGAAGTTCGATCAGTGAAGACTGCCTTCTGCACCACCTTAGGTGCTCAGCATGTATCAGAGGAGGTGTTAAAGACTGTTCTTATCGAAGTAGAGAGCATCCTCAACTCCAGGCGCTTGGGCTATGTTTCAATAGATATAGCAGACCCAGATCCTGTCACACCAAACTCCTTGTTGATGGGGCGGCCTGACTCCTCCCTCTCACAAGTTGTCTACCCAGAAACCGAATTGCTCAGTCGCAAAAGATGGAGACAATCTCAAAATAGATAAGTTCAGTTTCAACAGCAAAGGAAATGCCTCATCCTTATGTTTGACTGTAACATTCATCTGAACTTTATAAACGGCTTGACCATACTGGATTCTCCAACCATTTTTCTCACTCACACCCTGCATCGAAAATAGTGTTCTGACCCGACACCCTGAGGTGATTGCTCCCACCCCTTTATTGTATCCTTTACCCTTTCATACACCTTGGACACACCTTCTCCGTCAAAACCCCGGTAATTACCTGAGCCTTCTGTCTCCAACCACGACTATTGCTTTAGCCTCTTCCTGTTCTTGTTTGCCTGTTTTCTGGGCTGAAGTGTGTGTGACTTTATATGCCAGTTTCCTGTCGTGCTGCAATTGGGTCCATACACTGCCCGTTACAACAAGGTTGGAATTAAAATAGAAGGTAGGCTATGTAAACTACCAGGCTACTTCACTTTGATCATTTTACAGCATCGACCTCATGTTTGGAGTTCACCACTGGGTTCAACATTGTTCAGAGTTGTTTAAGGCAAATTACTGCAGTACCAACTTCCATGATCTGCGTCCTTTTTCAAAGGTTTTATAATATATATAATACTTTCTTATATATTCCAATTTCTCAATTAAATCAAGTAACAGCAAAGCATCTCCACTAAACATGATACAAGAATGTCTAAAAGCAAAGTTCACCTTATTCACACACTAAATAAAAAGGAATACAAAGGCAGAAACAAAACTTTAGTTGTACTTCTTGCCCTCATCCAGCAGGTGGTGCTGTTTGTTTCACATCCACGATGGACCATGTCTATCTTTATGTCATTGTTAACACACTGGGCCAGAACATGTGACAAGAGGAAATATGGCTGACAGGAATAATGAGGATTTTTTTTTTTCCCAAACGATTTCTCAATGAATCATAAAGTTTAAGGTAGTGAATTGATAAGAGTAGAAATTGAATCTTAAGTGAAAATGAATTGGTAAGTTTTCTTACTTTATGTCTGAGGGTTCAGGTTCATTACTGAACAATGGTGGATCATCCTTGCACTGATCACTCTTCAGAGACTCTGCTCTCTGTGTGCTTGACTGAACGCTGCAAAACAACAAGTTTTATATTTATATGACATGAATCTTTCATAGCTCTCTGATAACAGTGCTGTAAAAGGAGCTGTACATTTGAAGAAGGCTACAGCTGTGGATAATGAGAAGGCTTCCAGGTTAGTCTCTTAAGTCTGGAGGCTTACTTTGTGTCTGAGGGTGCAGGTTCATTACTGAAGTTTAGAGGATCATCTGTGGACTGATCACTCATCAGAGGCTCAGTAGACTCTGCTCTCTGTCTGCTCAAACAACAGCAACAACAAGACAGATAGTGCGATACAGCAGACACTGCTCTGTCCTCCTCGTCCATGTTCTGATCTGAAGTCGTTCTGAGAGGAAAAACAGAAACATTCTGAGATCAACACACAACAAGAGGGAAAAAACCGTTTGAACTGACGCCACACCCCGGACTTCAGCCCCCCGGACACACACACACACACACACCTACACAGAAACAAACAGGAAGAAGCAGTCATATTAATCTAAACTGCGACTTCATGATAAACTCTCTATAAGTTCACAGGGAGAAAACTGCAACTACAGAAGAGAAAATATAAAACCTGAACAAACACTCACCTCACATACCCTTCAGTTATCTGCGTACTTCTGTCGACAAAATGTCCGAACTGACTTTCACTTTACTTTCTTGCCGTTCAGCCAAGGTGCCACTGATTAACCATGGTAACACAGAGTTCCTGTTTCCGCCTGATAGTGACGTTTATCCCAAAGCAGGCCGCTGTATTTCTACCTGCACCTTGATGGAGACTTCATTCAGCTGTGAGTGTGACTTCTGACAGGGCCCTCTTCCACAGAGGGGCAGGGTTAGTTTGAGAAATGCCCCTTGTCTGTGTGTGTGTGTGAGCTCTGATTGTATTTCAGAGATATGTTTCTAAAACTTCTCTCTTAGCCTGAACACTGCATTGTGTCTCTTAAAATCAAAATATTGAACTCTAAATCTTTTTTTTTATAATGACAAAGTGTTTTCTTTTATTGAAAAGAAACTCAAACAGGGGGTTCAAATGAATAACTTCTTTAATCAAGGACACAGAACAAAGCCATCACCCACTCCATGCAAAAATAAATAAATAAATCATGCACATTTCATTGAGAGAGTTTCTGCCATCAGGTCTTCACCTTCACCAGCACTTTGAATTGCCTTGTTGTTGAAACGTGCTATAAATAAACTTGCCTTGCCTTCTAACTCCACCTCAGATCCAGCCGTCTCTCCTGCATGCTAAACTGTCTTTGAGCAGTTTGAGCTGGTGTCACTTTCTGGATTATCTAAGGTCGTCCAACGAAAGAGACCCTCGTCCTCCCATACTACTGAAAGACATTTTTGACACTGTTTAATTTAACTCCTCGCACCAAAAACCATGACCATGACCCTTGTGCTCCCTCCAGCTTTCGACCCATCCTTAAACTTCCTTTGTCCAAAGTTGTAGTGAAAGTGGTTTCAGAGCAGTTTAAGTTGCATCTTGATTTTAATTGCATTTCAGAAGTTTCTGGTTTTTGTTTTTAAATCACACCACAGCACGGTCACCTTCAATGATCTCGTCTCAACTGTCTATTCCTGGAACTCTGCTGTTAGATTTGACTGCTGCATTTAATCACCATATTCTTTTATTTCGCCTCAACATGTGTGCTAGCATTAAAGGTGATGTCCTGAATTGGTTCAGATCTTACCTCTCAGTGATATCACTGGGCGTGTTGCGAGAGTGCGGGGATCTCGGCTAAGCAGTTGGCATTTTTAGGAATTATTTTAATATCCTAGTTTGTTGCTCTTATTTACTACTTGAGCTTGAAACCTCGACCCTGCCTCACTTTGATTGCTTGGTCTGGGCCGAGTGTGAATCTCATCAGGAGGACCAATAACTGCCTTTCATAAAGATATCGCTGCTGCCTTGAACTAGAACATCACTATTGGTTATTAGGAGCGGTTAAAGAAATACACAGTTTATTCAGCTTTTATACCTTTAAAGTTATTGAGTTATTACAGTTTTGAAGTCATTCCCCTCTATGGTCAGATCATAGGCTGTTAATACTGGAAAGGCCTCCTTGGGTCTCTCACACCCTAGTGGGTCCTAACCACTTTAAAGCGGAGTGTCCCTCCCCAGTCTATGTTTTCCTCTCTGGTTTTGGAACAATGGGGACAAAAAGCTTCTTACCTTAGTCTTCTATCCCTTTGGTCCGTCGTGGTCCAACAAGAAGAAAATATAAGATCTAAAAGGAAAAGTGTTTTTGTTGGAAAGTCCTTACAATGGAAGGTTTCCTTTTATTTTATAATAACACAATTGATTAAACACAGAGATTACACAATAATACAAATCCTACAAAAGAGTGCTATTCTCACAGTGAGTGACTAAAGCTCAATAAAAGAGAATATAAGTCAGCTGATCACAGGTGCAGAACAAGTGTAGATCAAAAGTCAAGTCCCACAAAGGAAGACCGACCCAGAGAAAAGCCTGTGCTTCCCTCCTATATACTATGACTCTCAACATTTTCGTCATGAAAATTTCAATATACATTTTGGGTTACGTCAAAAATAATGTAGCAAAAACAAGACATATATGGTTATCTGTGTGTTTCTCATGCAGCTGCAGGACACTCCCTTACCTCTAACAGGGGACTTCTACGCACCCCACTATGTGAGCAGTCCATGACCCCCAATAAGATTTACAGCCTGCACTTACACAAGTGGTTTTATGACCGCCAACTATTCTAACACATAATAATATAACACTTCTTACAATGTTATAAGTACACATTATGCATATAATACATATCAACTTTTTATGATAAGGTTTATAAATGTTAAAATATGACTTTCGTGATTAGCTAAATTCAGCCTGAACTCAGCTTGAGTGAAAATTCTCCTGTGAGGGGGTCAAAGTGTCAGCCGAGCTTTCAGCTGTTGACGATGAGCAGTCTCCCTCGCTTCAGTGTGGTGTGGTGAGGTGAATCATCTGGGACCTTTCAACAGGCGTTACGTTCAAACTTGAACCAGTTTACGTTCAAACTGGACAATGTAATCCACAATCAGAACGCTATTTTCCCTTGTGATCTGTATGCATCGTACTGTCAGAATCGGTTTTATTGCCAAGTACATTTACATATATGAGGAATTTGTCTTGGTGTGAAAGAAAAAACAAGGCTAAAATAACAAGTATGTACGAGAGGTAATAAAGGATCCAAAAAAAAGGTGGCAGCAATCACCTCAGGGTGTCAGGTAAGGACACTATTTTCAATGCAGGATGTGAGTGAGAAAAAAAGGGTAGAGAATCCAGTATGTTCAATCCGTTAATATAAAATTAAGATGTGCATTACAGTGAAAAACAAGGAGGCTTTTCCATCGCCTGTTGAGACTGAATTTATCTCTGTCGTTGGTATATGTTTGTATATGTGTGTGGTTCTACAACAAGAAGAACAAATAAAGACCATTAGCAAGCACTTTGAAACTAAACAGTCATCTTACTATTAACAATAAAGGACTTGAGCAACAACCAACCCACTTCTCTCATGGACGCACACATCAATAAAAGTCCGTAAGAAAACATACATCCCTTGGAGTGAACTCCAAAACTTGTCTGGACATGTCTCTCTCACAGCATTAATCAGTGGATGCGTTAAGAGCATGCTGCTTTCAGGTGCGCTCAGCAATGAGAGATAATAAACTAAACACTAATTGTGACAGGCCGTTATTACAAAGTGTATATATATATATATATATATATATATATATATATATATATATATATATATATATACATGGTAAAATATGAGAAGCAATTACCAATACTTAAAATAGAATTTAAAAAATGTCAAATATAGAGAATAAAAAATAAAATATTTTTTTTACAAAGGTGCATGAAAGAAAATAAAGCATGAGAGAAAACAAAGTTGATTTTTTTCCTTTTTTAAAAACACAGTTTACTCCTTATTCAAGTCCTCCACGGCGATTTCCAGCACGCTATCCCTCGCTCTTGGGTTTAGCAACAAGGCTACAACCAATGCTTGCTTCTTCTCCAAGTCAGTAACTAACACTCAAATTTTGACTTAATTTTTCCATCTCTCGTATGACTTCTTCACGTCAAACGGTGGTGGAACTTTGCATTTGCCAGCGACCGTCCTCTGCTACCACTGTTAGCTTACCAACTACAACGAAGAATGTTGACACATACATGATACATACGTTTACTCCATCTGTTGCACTTAACAATCATCCCGTTACTCTTTTGTAAAGCATTTTAAGATTACAGTTGTTAATAATCATATAAAATATAAACGGTATACAAACAATGAGTTTCTCTATTTCAAAGTAAGGAAATGTTATTACAGACTCGTGTCTGAAATATTCATGTTTTTTTTGTAAATGTTGTTTGCTGCAGCTTAGTTTATCATAGTGATTTGTTTGATTGATAACTCAGATTAATGTGTTAAATTAATTGTGTTAATTTCTATCAATAATTAATTATAATTCTTTATATAGATTTACCAATTTAAGTAAATAAAAGCCCAACATAATTTTTGCTAACGCGAGTTCTGCAAAGCCCCATAATTGGTGCCCCGCGTGAGGCATTCTATAAACCAGCGTCGTGGCATTGTTTCTGCAAAGTAATCCAGATTTTAATTCTGAAGTAATTCTTCTAAAGAAATGTATTTCCTTGAGCTAGTAGGTGCACAAGGCTTATGCATTTACAGGGTTATCTTACTCGCAGAAGCAGCACTATCCCTGCCTGTGAAGCCCTTTTTGTGCACAGCAATTATGACTGCAAATTTCCCTGAAGGAAACCATGGTTAACAGAAGAACAGTGATTTTAAGAGCCACCCTCCTTTTAAAGCTTTTGTCCACTGCTGTATTACAGCTTGGCTTTAATTAAATGGCTCCATTACATTTTTTGTTTTCAAGTATGTTGTTCTTTGCTCTTCTGCTGACTTCACACAGCATTGGTATGAAGGTAAATATTCCCAATATAGTGTAGTATAGCAGACTCTATTGCGTCATTGCTCTATTTCAAATGAAATGCATTTCTTTAGAAGAATTACATCAGGATTAAAATCTGGATTACTTTGCAGAAACAATGCCATGAAGCTGGATTATAGAATGCCTCACACGGGGCACCAATTATGGGGCTTTGCAGACTTCACGTTTAAATTATCTTGGGCTTTTATTTACTTAAATTGGTCAATCTAAATAAATTAATGCAATTAATTCAACACATTAATCTGAGTTATCAATCAAACAAATCACTATGATAAACTATGGAGCAAACAAAGTATTTACAAAAAAACAAAAAACAAAGTGGCACACGAGTCTGTAATAACATTTCCTTACCTGAGCTAGTAGGTGCACAAGGCTTCTGCATTTACAGGGTTATCTTACTCACAGAAGCAGCACTATCCCTGCCTGTGAAGCCCTTTTTGTGCACAGCAATTATGACTGCAAATTTCCCTGCAGGAAACCATGGTTAAAAGAAGAACAATGATTTTAAGAGCCACCCTCCTTTTAAAGCTTTTGTCCACTGCTGTATTACAGCTGATGTCCCTGACGCTCAGCTTCTACCATCGGTCGGTGACGTCCTTTCATACACGGCCAGCTCCGACCCATCTCAGTGGCAAGGAAGCGTGGACAACCAGAACGCGAGAAATATTGAGGAAAAATCCTGCTAGCATATTATGCCCTTGAATCTTTTGTCATGCGATTTGAGATTACAGTTGTTATGATTCAGCATATACATATAATGATTAATTGATGAAAAACTTCTCCAAGTACAAGATGGTGAAGATTCGTCCTCTGTGGTTCATCAGGACACAGCTGCTCCTCTCTGCACCACCAACGTCCTGATCAGTCTCATTCTGTCAAGGATCATCGCCATCTAATGAGAGAAGTGAACAGATTAAAGAAATCATAAAATCATGTTATACACTGACTCTGTCATCAGATTCCTCCACAGCGCTGTAACAAAGCTCCGCCCTTACTTCACCTTCATACTTTAACAAAGAATAGTTTCACATTGGTGTCTGAGTGTGATTTCACGTGAGTTATGGGAGCTTAACGTCCACACACTCAGACAACATGGCTTCCATGACTTTCACACAGATAGCCAGGTGTAACAGTCCCCTCTTTAACAGGCTGTGTAAAAGGGGCAGATGTTTTAACACTTCATGGTGACTTGTACTTCACTATATTTCTAACAAAGTTCTCTGGAGACTCTCTCCTCAGAGAAGGAAAAAAACAACCTCCAGCCTTTAATTGAAAATTAACATTGTCTTCTTTACTGTTTGTTCAGGGTTTTAGCTTTTATGTGTGAGCTATGGGATATTCCTGAATTTCTCCCAGGGGATGAATAAAGTATCTCTCCATCCATCCATCCATCCAATAATATCACAAAACACCGCACAGGTTACCCAAAATGTTATTGTTTCATCAAATGGGAGTAAAGGTGCAGTGGGTGAAATCAATACACGTTTAATCAAATAAAGAACCTGTTTGAAGAAGCCAGGACACACATGCAGCAGAAAGGAGACAGTGGAGCTACACGTCTGTAGAGGGCGCTACTTTGAACTATGAACTAAGTTTTAGAAATCATGTTTTTTTACAGCGATTTAATTGTCAAAGATAGATAGATAGAAATGGTAACTTACGCTGGACCCTTAACCTCTTCAGCTTTCGAAATATTCTGTCCATTCTCTTGATGGTGGAGCTCTGTGAGCTGATGGAGAGAGCGGAGGGGAGAGAGAGAGAGTGACATTTGTGTCACGGCATATACAATATCAACTCGCTTTGTATAATAGGGTGCAAAAAAGGATTTCTCCAACAGAAAACAACAGAAATATATATCTGACCTCAGAGTTTCCAGTCGATAGTTTGGACTCTTCTGAAGATCACTCAGCAGCTTTACGTCTGAATCCTGCAGCTCGTTCTCACTCAGGTCCAGCTCTCTGAGATGAGAGGGGTTGGACTTCAGAACTGAGGCCAGAGAAGAACCACTGATCTCTGACAACCTGCAGCCCCACAATCTGAATAAAGAATAAATGATAAGAAAATTATTTTATATTCCACTCACATGCGGTCAGGTTGTGATGAATATCTCAACATCACTTTGTCCTGAATAATTAAGTTTTCTCTCAATGACTTTTAATTCACTTAATCTTAAATGTCAGCACAACATTTATCCAGCTGTTCGTGTGCACAGATGAAAAACAGGCTGCTGTCAGATTTGTGATGTTAGTGCATTTATCAAATCAGATATTATTGAATAAGAGTGTAGTGCCTCTGTCATGATTCATTTTTCTTATATGAAGCACTTTAAATTACCTTGTTGTCAAAATGTTCCATTTAAATAAAGTTGCCTTGCCTTATTGAATCAAACGTCTTTGTGATTTCATTTATTAACAGAAACAGAGGAAACAAAGGCTTCATCTGCAGCTTCATCAACTTAGCTTTCCATATTAATAAAAACATTTTCAGATCAAATGTCTACACTATTCAGCAACTTGAAAAAAAAATCTCCTTAAAATTTAAATTTCCCAAGAATTGAATTCAGACAAATACTGAAAATATATAAATACTGAAATGTGCAACAATCGAGGATGTGGATTGAAATTACACAAATACTGACACAGTCAGTGATCTGACCTCAGAGTCTCCAGTCTGCAGTTTGGATTCCGCAGTCCCTCACACAGCAGCTTCACTCCTGAATCCTGCAGCTTGTTGTAGTTCAAGTCCAGCTCTCTGAGATGGGAGGGGTTGGACTTCAGAACTGAGACCAGAGAAGAACAGCTGATCTCTGACAAACTGCAGGCACTCAATCTGAATAAAGAATAAGTGATAAGAAAATTATTTTATATTCCACTCACATGTGGTCAGATTGTGATGAATATCTCAACATCACTTTGTCCTGAATAATTCAGTTTTCTCTCAATGACTTTTAATTCACTTAATCTTAAATGTCAGCACAACATTTATCCAGCTGTTCGTGCACAGATGAAGAACAGGCTGCTGTCAGATTGGTGATGTTAGTACATTTATCAAATCAGATATTATTGAATAAGAGTGTAGTGCCTCTGTCATGATTCATTTTTCTTGTGTGAAGCACTTTAAAATACCGTAAATTCCGTACTATTGAGCGCACCTGGATATAAGCTGTACCGGCTAAAAATAAGTAAATAAATGTATTTGTACATATATAAGCCGCACTTGATTATAAGCCGCAGGTGTCCACGCTATAACAAGAGCTATTTACACAGACGTAGGCTACCGGTAACATCCGCAAATACTGTAGCGTCCGTACGGACGTTAAAGGACGACGAGAGCGTTCAAATAATAACTTTTAATAACCCGATCACTGTCGGCCGTGACCACGCCATTTACAGCGGAGAGCAACACATAACTTGCCGTAACAATCCAACTCTCTCTCCCAGCGTTCTCTCATACAGCCACTCAACACGTTCTCGCTGGTGCATTCACTGACTCTCCACACAATCGGAATTATGAACACATTATCAACTACTGACTTTACAACATGAACCGTTACAATACGAAGTCTAGCCGACGGTGTCTGTAACACGGCTGATGAAAAAGATGACCGTAATATATTTCACAAGAAAAAGTCCATCCATTCACTGCCTCAGAATGACTTCATTACTCACTTCCTCAGTCTCTGTTGTCGCTGTCAGTGTCATCTTAACGTGCAGCAGCTCTGTTAGCTTCTTTGACAGCCAGGTCGATCGCCTTTAACTTGAAAGCTACATCATATGTATTTCTCCGTGTGTTTTCCATGATGAGGGTGCGTGCATGAAGCGCAAAATGACAGATATTAAGATCCGACGTGACGAGGTCTAATGTTTTTGCGGCAGAAGCTCATTGTCCCCCAAGAAAAATCCATGCATTGGCCGCACCGGAGTAGAAGCCGCAGTGCTCGAAGTGTGAGAAAAAAGTAGTGGCTTATAGTCCGGAATTGACGGTACCTTGTTGTCAAAATGTTCCATGTAAATAAAGTTGCCTTGCCTTATTGAATCAAACGTCTTTGTGATTTCATTTATTAACAGAAACAGAGGAAACAGAGGCTTCATCTGCAGCTTCATCAACTTTGCTTTTCATAGTAATAAAAACATTTTCAGATCAAATGTCTACATTATTCAGCAACTTGAAAAACAAAAACTCCTTAAAATTAATTTTCCCAAGAATTGAATTCAGACAAATACTGAAAATATATAAATACTGAAATGTGCAACAATCGAGGATGTGGATTGAAACTACACAAATACTGACACAGTCAGTGATCTGACCTCAGAGTCTCCAGTCTGCAGTTTGGACTCTGCAGTCCCTCACACAGCAGCTTCACTCCTGAATCCTGCAGCTTGTTCTCACTCAGGTCCAGCTCTCTGAGATGGGAGGGGTTGGACTTCAGAGCTGAGGCCAGAGAAGAACAGCTGATCTCTGACAAACTGCAGTCACTCAATCTGAATAAAGAATAAATGATAAGAAAATTATTTTATATTCCACTCACATGTGGTCAGGTTGTGATGAATATCTCGACATCACTTTGTCCTGAATAATTCAGTTTTCTCTCAATGACTTTTAATTCACTTAATCTTAAATGTCAGCACAACATTTATCCAGCTGTTCGTGTGCACAGATGAAGAACAGGCTGCTGTCAGATTGGTGATGTTAGTACATTTATCAAATCAGATATTATTGAATAAGAGTGTAGTGCCTCTGTCATGATTCATTTTTCTTGTGTGAAGCACTTTAAAATACCTTGTTGTCAAAATGTTCCATTTAAATAAAGTTGCCTTGCCTTATTGAATCAAACGTCTTTGTGATTTCATTTATTAACAGAAACAGAGGAAACAGAGGCTTCATCTGCAGCTTCATCAACTTAGCTTTCCATAGTAATAAAAACATTTTCAGATCAAATGTCTACATTATTCAGCAACTTGAAAAAAGTCTCCTTAAGATTAAATTTCCCAAGAATTGAATTCAGACAAATACTGAAAATATATAAATACTGAAATGTGCAACAATCGAGGATGTGGATTGAAATTACACAAATACTGACACAGTCAGTGATCTGACCTCAGAGTCTCCAGTCTGCAGTTTGGACTCTGCAGATAATCACACAGCAGCTTCACTCCTGAATCCTGCAGGTTCTGCCTCCAGCTCAGGTCCAGCTCTCTGAGATGGGAGGGGTTGGACTTCAGAGCTGAGGCCAGAGAAGAACAGCTGATCTCTGACAACCTGCAGGCACTCAATCTGAATAAACAATAAATGATAAGAAAATTATTTTATATTCCACTCACATTTGGTCAGGTTGTGATGAATATCTCAACATGACTTTGTCCTGAATAATTCAGTTTTCTCTCAATGACTTTTAATTCACTTAATCTTAAATGTCAGCACAACATTTATCCAGCTGTTCGTGTGCACAGATGAAGAACAGGCTGCGGTCAGATTGGTGATGTTAGTACATTTATCAAATCAGATATTATTGAATAAGAGTGTAGTGCCTCTGTCATGATTCATTTTTCTTGTATGAAGCACTTTAAATTACCTTGTTGTCAAAATGTCCCATTTAAATAAAGTTGCCTTGCCTTATTGAATCAAACGTCTTTGTGATTTCATTTATTAACAGAAACAAAGGCTTCATCTGCAGCTTCATCAACTTTGCTTTCCATAGTAATAAAAACATTTTCAGATCAAATGTCTACATTATTCAGCAACTTGAAAAAAAAATCTCCTTAAAATTACATTTCCAAGAATTGAATTCAGACAAATACTGAAAATATATAAATACTGAAATGTGCAACAATCAAGGATGTGGATTGAAATTACACAAATACTGACACAGTCAGTGATCTGACCTCAGAGTCTCCAGTCTGCAGTTTGGACTCTGCAGTCCCTCACACAGCAGCTTCACTCCTGAATCCTGCAGCTTGTTCTCACTCAGGTCCAGCTCTCTGAGATGGGAGGGGTTGGACTTCAGAGCTGAGGCCAGAGAAGAACAGCTGATCTCTGACAAACTGCAACCCCTTAATCTGAATTAAGAATAAACAATAAAACAAATTAATTTATAATCCACTCATGTGTTCAGGTTGGATGAGTATCTTAACATCACTCTGTCCTGACTCATCAGCACAACATTTATCCAGCTGTTCATGTGGACAGATGAAGAACAGGCTGCTGTCCGATTTGTGATGTTAGTGCATTTATCAAATCAGATATTATTGATTAAGAGTGTAGTGCCTCTGTCATGATTCATTTTTCTTGTGTGAAACACTTTAAAATACCTTGTTGTCGAAATGTTCCATTTAAATAAAGTTGCCTTGCCTTATTGAATCAAACGTCTTCGTGATTTCATTTATTAACAGAACCAGAGGATTCATGTGCAGGTTGTTTAACTTTGCTTTCCATAGAAATAAGAACATTTCTGTTGAAATCTCTACATAATTCAGCAGCTTGAAAAAAAATCCCAAGATTTGAATTCAGAACTGATAATATATAAATCCTGAAATGTGCAACAATCGAGGATGTGGATTGAAATTACACAAATACTGACACAGTCAGTGATCTGACCTCAGAGTCTCCAGTCTGCAGTTTGGACTCTGCAGTCCCTCACACAGCAGCTTCACTCCTGAATCCTGCAGGTTGTTCTCACTCAGGTCCAGCTCTCTGAGATGGGAGGGGTTGGACTTCAGAGCTGAGGCCACGATGTCACAGTGAGTCTCTGAGAGTCCACAGTCAGAAAGTCTGTTGTGACATGTAATAGAAAAACATTACTTAGAAGACAAAAGTTTGATATTTACATCTCATACTTGATGATTAAACAGTTTGACAGGTCCTGACTACCTACACATGAGGACAAAATTATTAGCCCCCCCATGAAAATTTCACTTTTATTTAAGTATTTCCCAAATGCTATTAAATAGAGCAAAGCATTTTTAACACAGCCTTTTTAAACATCCTAGTTTTATTTTGGATGCTTACATTATTTTACTTTGCACAGAGAAATGAAATTATATCACAAAAACCAAAAACTACCTGGGTCAAAATTATTAGCCCCCTTAAGAACTGACCTTTTAAATGAGCCATAGAACAAAACACTGTTGTGCAATGATGTGCATTACCTTTGTAATGCTCAAAGCTTGTAAAATCAAGTTAAAATTGAGTATTATCTACCAATTTACAAACAGTATAAAAAGGTCAGTTGGGATTGAGCTGTCACTTGAGAAAGCATCATGGCAAAAACAAAAGAAATCAGTTTGGACCTGAGAAAAAGAATTGTTGATGCACACAAAGCAGGAGAAGGATATTCAAAGTTATCACAGCGATTCCAAGTGTTGGAAGACAACAGACGACGACACAGACCCAGTTTTGCTGCTGACTGCTTGAGGTTTTCTTTCAAAATCTTCACATATCCTTCTTTCTTCATGATTCCTTCCACTTTGACGAGATTCCCAGTTCCAGACGCACTGAAACATCCCCACAGTATGATACTCCCACCACCGTGTTTCACTGTGGGGATGGTGTTCTTTGGGTTATACGCCTCTCCCTTCTTTCTCCAAACATAGGCAATGTCTCTATGGCCAAAGAGCTCTAGTTTTGTCTCATCTGACCAAATGACATGCTTCCAGTATGCATAATCTTTCTCCAGGTTGTCCTTAGCTTACTTCAGTCTGGCTTGAAGGTGTCTCTTCTACAGAAGTGGAGTTTCTCTTGGTCTGCAACCTCGCAGTCCATTCCTGTGCAGAGCTCTAGTGACTGTCTTCTTTGAGACTACAACTCCTGACCTGGCTAAGTCGTTCACTAATGTCTTGGCAGTTGTTCTGGGGTCTTTAGACACATCTCTCACTAGTTTCCTCTCCAGAGTCTTTGACATCTTTTGCTTCCTACCTCTGCCAGGCTTGTTCTGTACTGTGTTGGTCTCTTTGAATTTCTTGAGGATACCTCTCACTCCAGTTCTTGACACTTGGAATCGCTGTGATAACTTTGAATATCCTTCTCCTGCTTTGTGTGCATCAACAATTCTTTTTCTCAAGTCCAAACTGATTTCTTTTGTTTCTGCCATGATGCTTTCTCAAGTGACAGCTCAATCCCAACTGACCTTTTTATACTGTTTGTAAATTGGTAGATAATACTCAATTTTAACTTGATTTTACAAGCTTTGAGCATTACAAAGGTAATGCACATCATTGCACAACAGTGTTTTGTTCTATGGCTCATTTAACAGGTCAGTTCTTAAGGGGGCTAATAATTTTGACCCAGGTGGTTTTTGGTTTTTGTGATATAATTTCATTTCTCTGTGCAAAGTAAAATAATGTAAGCATCCAAAATAAAACTAGGATGTTTAAAAAGGCTGTGTAAAAAATTCTTTGCTCTATTTAATAGCATTTGGGAAATACTTAAATAAAAGTGAAATTTTCATGGGGGGGCTAATAATTTCGTCCTCATGTGTAACTCTTTTCAAGTCAGAGTGGAACAAGCAGGAGACTGGGGATCAAGTTAACACTGTTTGTTGTCACTAAACACTCTGTTGTTACTTTAGTCACCTGCCACCATGAAGGACAGGTTGAGCAAATTCAACCATCACTGTAAAAAATGACCCGTATTTGGCTTGGGACGGGTGCTAACTTCCAACCCTGTAAGAGTACCAAAAGAATGTGTTGTTTCATACCTGCATAAGCAAAGCCTCAACTCAACTATTCAGATATGTTGGTCAAACTGTTTTTTACAGACTAAACATGGAAGTATTTCCTTAAAAGTGAAATCTTTAAAATATACTTTCACACAATGCTCCACATTTGTCCTTTTTGAAAAAAGTGGCCGCTGCTCTACTGATGTAACTATAGACTGAAATAAAAACATTAGCCACGAAAATATATGACTTTATTCCGATAAATTGAAGATTAATGTTGTACCTGAATGACTTTAATCTCAAAATTACACATTTTTCTTTTCTTTAACATACCCCTTATCATCTGTCATACCTTTTGCGAGCCGATTCATTCATTGGTTATATAAATTATTTCAACAAAATGATATGCCCACAGCAGACAGTGAAAACTGAAGTATAACCAAAAACAAAAAGTTAAAAGAACTTTTCAATCACTTTCCAAGGTCTTCCATGACAACTGGAACCCTTAACATAGAGATGAAACAAACAGATTTAAAAGAAGATGGAAAGGCAATTCAGTCCTTCATTTCTCTTCTGATATAGGGGATGACATGATGTCTATAGTCTGTGATCTATCCAGACGTCTCTCTCTGGATTACAAAAACATTTTTAACTCATCGAAGCTGAAAACACCTCACTTAAAAAAACTACATCTGAACATTAACAGGGGAACACTATTTGAGGATTAATGAGGATTTTGTTAAGTATCGATTAAAATAGTGCATGAAACAGATTTATAATGCTCATCACATCTGGACTTACTTTGCCTTCCTGCAGTTCCTCACAGCTGGAATCAGTCTCCTTCGTCCCTCATCTGTTGTCTTGTACTTCTTCAGGTCCAACTCATCCAGAACCTCCTCAGACATCTGCAGCATGTAGGCCAGAGCAGAGCAGTGGAACACAGAGAGTTCCATCTCTGATCTGTTCTCTGACTTCAGGAACTCTTGGATCTCCTGATGGACTGAGAGGTCCTTCATCTCCGTCAGACAGTGGAAGATGTTGATGCTTCTGTCGGGAGAGATATCTTTACTGTTCATGTTCTTCAGGTTGTTGATGACTCTCTGGATCATTTTTGGACTGTTGTCCGTCTGACCCAGCAGGCCTAAGAGTCTCTGGTTGGACTCCAAAGACAGTCCATGAAGGAAGCGAACAAACAGATCCAGGTGACCGTTCTTACTTCTCAGGGATTTCCTCATTGCCTCATTTAGGAGAACATCAAGAGTTGAATCTACATGCGTTTGTCCCAGAAAAGTCCTCAGTACTGTTGTGTTCCTGTTGGTGAAACAGTGGAACTTGTAGACTGCAGCCAGAAACTCCTGAACGCTCAGATGAACAAAGCAGTAGACTGTTTTCTGGAAGATCACACACTCTGTTTTGAAGATCTCTGTACAAACTCCTGAGTACACCGAGGCCTCTGTGACATCCAGACCACACCGTTCCAGGTCTTCTTGGTAGAACATGATGTTTCCGTCTTCCAGATGTTCAAACGCCAGCCTCCCCAGCTTCAGAATAATTTCCTTGTCAGCCTCCGTCAGCTCATGTGGACTCATCTGATGATACTTGTTCTTCTTCCTCTTTGTCTGAACCAGCAGGAAGTGTGAGTACATGTCAGTCAGGGTCTTGGGCAGCTCTCCTCTCTGCTCTGTGCTCATCATGTGCTCCAGAACTGTGGCAGTGATCCAGCAGAAGACCGGGATCAGACACATGATGTGGAGGCTCCTGGATGTCTGGATGTGTGAGATGATTCTGCTGGACAGATCTTCATCACTGAACCTCCTCCTGAAGTACTCCTCCTTCTGGGCGTCAGTGAAGCCTCGTACTTCTGTAAACCGGTCAACACATGAAGGAGGGATCTGATTGGCTGCTGCAGGTCGAGAAGTGATCCAGATGAGAGCTGAGGGGAGCAGATTCCCCTTGATGAGGTTTGTGAACAGTGTGTTTAACGATGACTTCTGTGTGACAGCAGACACAACCTCCCTGTTTGTGAAGTCCAATGACAGTCTGCTTTCATCCAGGCCGTCAAAGATGAACAACAGTTTACAGACAGCGAGCGTCTCTGCTGCCACCTTCTGTAATGTTGGATGGAAAACACGGAGCAGCTCAAGAAGACTGTAGCGATGATCTCTGATAAAGTTCAGCTCCCTGAATGAAAGCAGGATCAGCAGACTGACGTCTTGGTTCTCTGAACCCTCGGCCCAGTCCAGAGTGAACTTCTGCACTGAGAAGGTTTTTCCAACACCAGCCACGCCGTTTGTCAGAACCACTCTGATGGGTTTCTGTTGGTCGGGTTGAGCTTCTGTCTTTGGTTCCTGTTGGTCAGGTAAGGCTTTAAAGATGTCCTGGCACTTGATTGGAGTCTCATGGAGGGTCTTCTTTTTAGAGTCTGTCTCCATCTGTCTCACCTCATGTTGGGTGTTCACCTCTTCACACTGCCCCTCTGTGATGTGGAGCTCAGTGTAGATCCTTTTGAGGGGAGCTCTACTTCCTGTTTCATCACTTCCTTCAGTCACATGTTCACATCTCGTCCTCAGACTGACCTTATGTTGATCTAAAACCTCCTGCTGACCTCTTTCTACTGAAAGAGAGAATGATAGAATCGGATTATTAGTTTCAAATGTTATCATACAAGTAAAAAGATTTTTAATTGCTATACATTTTACATGTACCAATAAAAGCCCTGTTATAGAAAATCACAGATGCAGAAAGGAGTCCAGTCTTACTTTGTTCAGTGCTGCTCTGACTGACTGTCTGCAGTCCAAGTCCTGATCTGGGTCTTTTTCCACACTGAGGACAGGACGAGTCTCCTGCTGAACCAGACTGGTCCCAGTATGAGGCGATGCACTGTCTGCAGAACCAGTGTCCGCAGCTGGTAGAGACGGGATCCTTCAGGACGTCCTGACACCCAGGACAAGACGTCTGCTCCTCTCTAACATGAGTCCTCTTCGTCCTCCTGTGAAGACATGTCTTTAGAACTAAACTGATCCTCGACTGATGAACAATATAAAGATTTATCAAACACAATCTCAACACTCAGATGACCTTTCTCTCACACTAGTCCAGGACTAACCGGGCCTGAGCACCGTTACCTCTTGTGCATAACGTTGTAATACAACACATGCAAAGTCATGCATGGCTTTTCTTGATCATGAAGCTCACTTAGTTTAATCTGAATTTCCCTCAGAAATTGCAATCAAAGTCATTCTAAGCAGACTTTTGACTTTATTTCATTTGTTCTATGAAAATGTTGAATGAATGTTTGTCGGTAATTTAAAATGATGCTCTAATGCGGGCAATGCAGAGTGAATATGTGTGTGTGCGACACGGAGAAAGGGGGAAAAAGAGAAGGCACAGTGCCTTGTGTGTGTGAAATGTAAACTTTGGAGAATGTTTTGACCCTGACACAGCACAAATTAAATCACCAAGCAGCTCACTCAATCGTGCAAAATGAACAAGCAACCAGAGCTGTGTGGCACAAAGGCCTGGTCCCAGTAAAACATCCGATTGGCTGAGTAGTGTCACATGTACAGTAATGGTTCCGTACAATGCACTGAACTTACTGGCCTCAATATTATACAGCTGAGACCGCTACTGTAAACGAAGAAAAGCTGCACCATTACATTTAGTCTCCCGTTGAAGCAGAAACTTAAATGAGTCTGAGAGCCACAGTAGAAACAAGACTTTTTTTATCTGTAGCTCTGATGATCAACATCTCTCCGGTTTGAAAATCCCAATCAGAGGAAGGATGTGAAACAAAGCTCTGTAAAGCTGTGGATGGCTTTAGTGCAAGAAGGTCTTCAAGGCTCTTAATAAAGTCCCACCTAAAGAATTTTGCATCAGCTGAGATAAAGACTCAGTTTATCATCTTCTCTACACTTTTCCTGTCACTCAGCCTTTTCCTTAAGCTCCTTCACCACACTGCATCATATAAGATAATGATGAGAAAGACTAAATGGAGACACTAACAAACTTAATGAAGAAGAGGCCATGCAGAGTAATAAATGTGTTAAAGAGAAGCAGGAGGATAACGAGCAGGTTCAAAGATTCAAAGAGTCCTCTTAGATTAGATTACAGCTTTACAAGGGGACATATGGCCGACAGGAATAATGAGGATGTTTGTTTAATGGTCAAATTATTTATCGATGTATCAGAAAGTTTAAGCTAAAGGCTGGATTAGAGAAGAAATTGAATCTAAATGAAAATATGGCTGACAGGAATAATGAGGTTGTTTTTTTTCAAATGATTTCTCCTTAAATCAGAAAGTTTGAGCAAAATAGAAAGTGAATCTGAAGTGAAAATGAATTGTTAAAGGGATACTTCACCCATTTGCATGAAGCTGTGTATCATTAGAAACATGGGAGTAGTGTTGAATGTAAATCAACACTACTCCCATGTTTCTAATGATACACAGCTTCATGCAAATGGGTGAAGTATCCCTTTAATTTTTCTTACTTTATGTCTGAGGGTTTAGGTTCACTACTGAAAAATGGAGGATCATCTTTAGACAGATAACTCTTCAGAGACAGACGGCTGGAAGACTCTGCTCTCCATCTGCTCCGCTCAAATCTGCAAAAAAAAAAAAAGTTTTATATTAATTGACATGAATCTTTAATAGCTCTCTGATGACAGTGCTGTAACAGAATATTTATTTAATTTTAGTTATAAGAATTTATTTTCTGTTTCATTTTGTATTCTTGAATGAATAAAAACATCCTGCGCACGGTCTTCAAAAGTGTGGACGTTTTTTACTCTTTTCAATTCCACCAGATCCGTGTCCATTGTGTGTCCGCTTTGGTGCATGACGGCTCCGTGCACCATCGTCTGTGAACACCTGCTTTCTCTGTTTGTGGCACGGAGAGCACAGTCAGCTGGAGTGCCGAAACAAAGGAATTCCCACGGTAATCAAACACATTCACGCGCGACAGCACAAGATAATGTCATTTAAAAAGCAGTGTACGAGCGATGGTTCCAATCCGGGCAATGTATACCATCATGCATTGCAGTTCAAAGGATTTTCATGAGTGGAGAATGGCGTTGGACTCGGGTCTTCTTAGACAGCGCCAAAAATAAACATTCTAGTGAAAGTTGTTCACATTTATATTTCATTGTAAGTTTATATAGGTACTTCTTCCTGTAGATCATGAACATTGAATACAGTTTGCTGAGGCTACAGGAATACAAACATCAACAGTCATGACTTCAATCATCAGTGAAAATGAATCGTTAAGTTTTCTTACTGTGTGTGTGAGGGTTTAGGTTCATCACTGAAAAATGGAGGATCATCTTTAGACAGATCACTCTTCAGAGACAGACGGCTGGAAGACTCTGCTCTCCGTCTGGGCCACACAAATCTGCAAAAAAAAGACACAAATATATATTTACGTGAAATTAATCTTTAATAGCTCTCTGATGACAGTGCTATAACAGAATATTTAGTTAATTTTGGTGTTAATAATTCATTTAGTGTTGTTCTTCCATTGTGTAACTTTTAACCTTAAACCACAAAATAATCCATTACATAAGCTAAATTATAAATTACAATAAAGAATGTGGACTCCATTTGATCGTTTTGCTATAAATCTAAACTAAAATAATTCACTAGAGAAGAAAAGGAATAATCTAGGGTATATGAACAATTTTACAGAATGCATCATCTACAAAAAATAATAAGCCGTTAGTGCAAGATGTCACTGAGTAACCATGGTAACACACAGTTCCTGTTTGAAAGAGTGACGTTTTTCTACCCTACACCTTGATGAAGTAGACTTCATTCAGCTGTGAGTGTAACTTCTAACAGAGGGCCCTCTTCCACAGAGGGGCAGGGTGTAGGGTTGGTTTGAAAAAGGCCCTGAGTGAGAATCACCTTCCCCTATATAGTCCACTCAATGTATCCCTCAGTGCAATTTAAAAGTAGTGTACGAGCGATGGTTCCAATCCGAGCAATGTATACCATCATGCATTGCAGTTCAAAGGATTTTCATGAGTGGAGAATGGCGTTGGACTCGGGTCTTCTTAGACGGCGCCAAAAATAAACATTCTAATGAAAGTTGTTCACATTTATATTTCATTCTAAGTTTATATAGGTACTTCTTCCTGTAGATCATGAACATTGAATACGGTTTGCTGAGGCTACAGGAATACAAACATCAACAGTCATGACTTCAATCATCAGTGAAAATGAATTGTTAAGTTTTCTTACTGTGTGTGTGAGGGTTTAGGTTCATTACTGAAAAATGGAGGATCATCTTTAGACAGATCACTCTTCAGAGACAGACGGCTGAAAGACACTGCTCTCCGTCTGGTCCGCTCAAATCTGCAAAAAAAAGACACAAATATATATATATATATATATTTACGTGAAATTAATCTTTAATAGCTCTCTGATGACAGTGCTATAACAGAATATTTAGTTAATTTTGGTGTTAATAATTCATTTAGTGTTGTTCTTCCCTTGTGTAACTTTTAACCTTAAACCACAAAATAATCCATTACATAAGCTAAATTATAAATTACAATAAAGAATGTGGACTCCATTTGATCGTTTTGCTATAAATCTAAACTAAAATAATTCACTAGAGAAGAAAAGGAATAATCTAGGGTATATGAACAATTTTACAGAATGCATTATCTACAAAAAATAATAAGCCGTTCCTGCAAGATGTCACTGAGTAACCATGGTAACACACAGTTCCTGTTTGAAAGAGTGACGTTTTTCTACCCTACACCTTGATGAAGTAGACTTCATTCAGCTGTGAGTGTAACTTCTAACAGAGGGCCCTCTTCCACAGAGGGGCAGGGTGTAGGGTTGGTTTGAAAAAGGCCCTGAGTGAGAATCACCTTCCCCTATATAGTCCACTCAATGTATCCCTCAGTGCAATTTAAAAGTAGTGTACGAGCGATGGTTCCAATCCGAGCAATGTATACCATCATGCATTGCAGTTCAAAGGATTTTCATGAGTGGAGAATGGCGTTGGACTCGGGTCTTCTTAGACGGCGCCAAAAATAAACATTCTAATGAAAGTTGTTCACATTTATATTTCATTCTAAGTTTATATAGGTACTTCTTCCTGTAGATCATGAACATTGAATACGGTTTGCTGAGGCTACAGGAATACAAACATCAACAGTCATGACTTCAATCATCAGTGAAAATGAATTGTTAAGTTTTCTTACTGTGTGTGTGAGGGTTTAGGTTCATTACTGAAAAATGGAGGATCATCTTTAGACAGATCACTCTTCAGAGACAGACGGCTGAAAGACACTGCTCTCCGTCTGGTCCGCTCAAATCTGCAAAAAAAAGACACAAATATATATATATATATATATTTACGTGAAATTAATCTTTAATAGCTCTCTGATGACAGTGCTATAACAGAATATTTAGTTAATTTTGGTGTTAATAATTCATTTAGTGTTGTTCTTCCCTTGTGTAACTTTTAACCTTAAACCACAAAATAATCCATTACATAAGCTAAATTATAAATTACAATAAAGAATGTGGACTCCATTTGATCGTTTTGCTATAAATCTAAACTAAAATAATTCACTAGAGAAGAAAAGGAATAATCTAGGGTATATGAACAATTTTACAGAATGCATTATCTACAAAAAATAATAAGCCGTTCCTGCAAGATGTCACTGAGTAACCATGGTAACACACAGTTCCTGTTTGAAAGAGTGACGTTTTTCTACCCTACACCTTGATGAAGTAGACTTCATTCAGCTGTGAGTGTAACTTCTAACAGAGGGCCCTCTTCCACAGAGGGGCAGGGTGTAGGGTTGGTTTGAAAAAGGCCCTGAGTGAGAATCACCTTCCCCTATATAGTCCACTCAATGTATCCCTCAGTGCAATTTAAAAGTAGTGTACGAGCGATGGTTCCAATCCGAGCAATGTATACCATCATGCATTGCAGTTCAAAGGATTTTCATGAGTGGAGAATGGCGTTGGACTCGGGTCTTCTTAGACGGCGCCAAAAATAAACATTCTAATGAAAGTTGTTCACATTTATATTTCATTCTAAGTTTATATAGGTACTTCTTCCTGTAGATCATGAACATTGAATACAGTTTGCTGAGGCTACAGGAATACAAACATCAACAGTCATGACTTCATGATAATGAACAGAATAATTATATATTTATATTTATTTATAGGTATAGAAGTACTTCTTAGATGGTGCTGTTTGTTTCACATCAGACCATGCCTGTCTTTATGTAACACGTTCACAAACTGGACCAGAACACGTGACAAAGAGGAAATATGGCTGACAGGAATAATGAGGTTGTTTTTTTCAAATGATTTCTCCTTAAATCAGAAAGTTTGAGCAAAATAGAAAGTGAATCTGAAGTGAAAATGAATTGTTAAAGGGATACTTCACCCATTTGCATGAAGCTGTGTATCATTAGAAACATGGGAGTAGTGTTGAATGTAAATCAACACTACTCCCATGTTTCTAATGATACACAGCTTCATGCAAATGGGTGAAGTATCCCTTTAATTTTTCTTACTTTATGTCTGAGGGTTTAGGTTCACTACTGAAAAATGGAGGATCATCTTTAGACAGATCACTCTTCAGAGACAGACGGCTGGAAGACTCTGCTCTCCGTCTGCTCCGCTCAAATCTGCAAAAAAAAAAAAAGTTTTATATTAATTGACATGAATCTTTAATAGCTCTCTGATGACAGTGCTGTAACAGAATATTTAGTTAATTTTGGTGTTAATAATTCATTTAGTGTTGTTCTTCCCTTGTGTAACTTTTAACCTTAAACCACAAAATAATCCATTACATAAGCTAAATTATAAATTACAATAAAGAATGTGGACTCCATTTGATCGTTTTGCTATAAATCTAAACTAAAATAATTCACTAGAGAAGAAAAGGAATAATCTAGGGTATATGAACAATTTTACAGAATGCATTATCTACAAAAAATAATAAGCCGTTCCTGCAAGATGTCACTGAGTAACCATGGTAACACACAGTTCCTGTTTGAAAGAGTGACGTTTTTCTACCCTACACCTTGATGAAGTAGACTTCATTCAGCTGTGAGTGTAACTTCTAACAGAGGGCCCTCTTCCACAGAGGGGCAGGGTGTAGGGTTGGTTTGAAAAAGGCCCTGAGTGAGAATCACCTTCCCCTATATAGTCCACTCAATGTATCCCTCAGTGCAATTTAAAAGTAGTGTACGAGCGATGGTTCCAATCCGAGCAATGTATACCATCATGCATTGCAGTTCAAAGGATTTTCATGAGTGGAGAATGGCGTTGGACTCGGGTCTTCTTAGACGGCGCCAAAAATAAACATTCTAATGAAAGTTGTTCACATTTATATTTCATTCTAAGTTTATATAGGTACTTCTTCCTGTAGATCATGAACATTGAATACGGTTTGCTGAGGCTACAGGAATACAAACATCAACAGTCATGACTTCATGATAATGAACAGAATAATTATATATTTATTTATAGGTATAGAAGTACTTCTTAGATGGTGCTGTTTGTTTCACAAACAGCACCATCTGAAGTGAATCTGAAGTGAAAATGAATTGTTAAAGGGATACTTCACCCACTTGCATGAAGCTGTGTATCATTAGAAACATGGTAGTAGTGTTGAATGTAAATCAACACTACTACCATGTTTCTAATGATACACAGCTTCATGCAAATGGGTGAAGTATCCCTTTAATTTTTCTTACATTATGTCTGAGGGTTTAGGTTCACTACTGAAAAATGGAGGATCATCTTTAGACAGATAACTCTTCAGAGACAGACGGCTGGAAGACTCTGCTCTCCGTCTGCTCCGCTCAAATCTGCAAAAAAAAGACACAAAATTTACGTGAAATTAATCTTTAATAGCTCTCTGATCACAGTGCTATAACAGAATATTTAGTTAATTTCAGTTATAAGAATTCATTTCCTGTTTCATTTTGTATTGTTCTTCCCTTGTGTAACTTTTAAACTCGAGTATTTTCTGTTCTCATTCCTGGTTAGAGGTTTGGTATTTTCTCTATGGTATCTTTGTGTTTCTCTGTTTGCTGTTATTGTTTCCCCGTGTAGCTTGTCTTTAGTGCTTTCGATGGGGAGCTGCACTGCTGCCAACCACAAGACCCTGCAGCGCACAGTGAAGGCGGCTGAACGGATCATCGGTGTCCCGCTCCCCTCTCTTCGGGACCTCTACGGCACCCGCCTCACCCGCAAAGCAACCCGCATTGTGAGTGAGCCCACCCACCCCTCACACAGCCTCTTCAGCCTCCTGCCATCGGGGAGACGGTACCGCAGCCTGCGGGCCGGCTCTACCAGTCTGAGAAACAGCTTCTTCCACCAAGCTGTCAGGAAGCTGAACTCTCTTCCCTCCCCTCTGCCCCCATGAACACTGAACACTGGAACCTCCTCCTGTTTGAACATTGAAACAGGACCCTGGTCACTTACTGCACATTGCACGCATGCACAAGTTTCACTTTGCTTATAATCTGGTTCTATACTCCATTTTATTTAACCTAATACTCTTGCACATTTAGGCTTATTAATGTAAATATTATTTATCTTTTTTACCTCTTTTTACCTTGTTTTATTTTATTTACCTTTTTCTTATCTACATTGCACTGTGGGGAGGGGGGGAAACGTAATTTTGATTTCACTGTATGTCTGACATATTTTGGAATTGACAAATAAAGAACCTTGAACCTTCTTCCTTCCTGTTTTCATTGTCTGTCTCACCTGTGTTTGACTGCCTCTTGTATTAAGTCTCTGGAGCTGTGTCTGAACTCACTCCCTATTCACTATATAGTGGACACAAGCAGCCACTTCACCCTCGGCCCCTCAGTTTGCAGAGGGGAAGTAGCATACAGGGACTGTTGCAGAAACTAAAGAATGTTAAATCATGTTGCAGATAACTTCTCACCGTTCATGTGTTTCTTATTTTTCTACTTTTATGTTTTTTGTAAAATCTCAATAAAAACTCGTCTTCTTGTCTGTGCATTAATTTAAGACAACTTGTTATATGAAATTACAATAATACAAACATTAACAGTCATGACTTCATGATAATCAAACTGAACAAATATGCATTAGTTGTGTTTATCCAGCAGATGGCGCTGTTTGTTTCACATCAGACCACGCCTGTCTTTATGTAACACGTTGACAAACTGGACCAGAACATGTGACAAAGAGGAAATACGACTGACAGGAATAATGAGGATGTTTTTTTTCAAATGATTTCTTTAAATCAGAAAGTTTGAGCAAAATAGAAAGTGAATCTGAAGTGAAAATGAATTGTTAAGTTTTCTTACTTCGTGTCTGAAGGTCCAGGTTCAATACTGAAAAATGGAGGATCATCTTTGGACAGAAAACTCTTCAGAGACAGACAGCTGGGTGCAGGAGACACTGCTCCGTCCTCCTCTTCCTCTAAACGCACATCCATGTTCTGATCTGAAGTCAGTCTGAGAGGAAAAACAGAAACACTCTTTGTGAGATCAACACACAAGAAACAAGAGAAGAGTTTGAGCTAACACCCCACCCAGGAATGAAGGCCTTAAGACATGCGCAAATACACACACACGCACAAGCAAACAAAGAAGCAGTCAGAGGTCATGTTCATCTAAACTGCGACTTCATGATAAACTCTTTATAAGTTCACAGGGAGAAAACTGCGACTACAGAAGAGAAAATGTAAATAAATATACATAAACACTCACCTCACATACCACGCCAGTAAACTGCGTACTTCTTTCGACAAAATGTCCGAAGTTACTTTCACTTTCAATCTGTGTTGCCAGATGTAAGAGAAACAAGCAACCATCTCAATTTAAATAAGCACAAAACAAGCGACTCAGCTCTTCTAAGAGATAATACCGACCCAGCACATACCCAAATCAAAATCAAGATTTTCACGAACAGGTAGGCTTATAGGCGACTTAACAATCATTTTGTGTCTTTTTTTTTTTTTTTTTTTTTTTTTTTTTACTGTTATGCATTGAAGCATATATTAAGTCAAAATGTAATCTACATGTTTACTCCTAGGTAATAGGCTGTAGTTGTTGAGAATATTATATTTACTTTTTCTGAACAGTACACAACGTTATTGACTTTGAATGTTGCAGGAAAACGTGAGCTTTTTGGTTCATCTCTTTCTTCCGCTATCCAGTCTGTTCTTTCTTCCATATTTTCCCCACACATTGCTATGCATTGTCACTCTGTCAAGTGTAGCTGTGCGCGCGCGCGTGCGTGTGTGTGTGTGTGATCAGCAGGATTTCATACAGGGAGCAAAACAAGCCCATAACGCTTATAACGAGCGGACTTGGCAACCCCACTCTAAAGAGTCTGGATCATGTTACTCCTCCCTCCTCCATTTACAGGAAATCAGCTACAGGCCTTTTTCTGTAAGCTCTTACGTCAAACAGATACGTGTCGAAACTTCTCTCTCAGACTGAACACTGCTTTTCATCGTGTTAATTCACTGATTTGTATCACTTTGTGAAGGTCTTCTTAACTTTAAAGAGTAGAGAAGCTCTTTATGTAACCCGTCACCGTGTGGAGGTGATAAAGACATTTAAGACGAAACTAATAAATAATGTTCAAAACTTTGCAATAACTGATACAGTCAGTCCTAGTGATCCGAAACAGAACACCACAGTTGGATTACATCGAAACAATAAAAAAAATAATACTCTGAAATGAGTTTATCATCGAGTGTGAGTCATCATTAACCTACCCCAGATCAACTGTCAACGGCTCTGACCAGAGCGCGCACGTACCGCGCATGCACGTAGGCCTACTGTAACGTCATTACGCACAGGTAAGAGGTCATAATAATCATAATATATGAATATGTGAGAATATGTATGATAAAAAATAAAGTGTTTTGGAGAAATTCATAAGCTGTCAGTATCAACCTGTTACATTTACATGTTACCTTATATAGGTCAGCAAATATGATTATTATACATATTTCACTGAATGGACCTCCATATATGGTAAAACATTAATTAATTAATTTAAAAAAAAGGGGGGGGGGGGAGCAGTCATTTACAAATGAAGTCTCACCTGAAATATGAAAAACAATTTCAGTCTTAAGTCCGCCTCGTCTTTTGAATCTGGCTCACATGTTGCCCCTCCCTCCTCCATTTACAGGAAATCAGCTGAGGTCTTGTCTGAGTCTCTCTGGGTGTTGCCAAGTCTGTAACTGTGACTTTTTCTTTCCTGTGAAGTCCCTTTCATCAGTCAGTCAGTTATTTGAGCTTGCTGTAATCCCTGTAGGAACTGCTACTGGTTCTCTCCCTGGTATAGTCCTGCATTATATGTGTTATGTAAGGAGGAGTTGTTTATGTCGCTGTTTTGTAAGCGAGCAGCAGATTTTTAAAACTGATAAGCGCTGTAACTGAGGAGAGTGACGTGCTCTCGCTGATAAGTTGAAGACCAGTCGTGCTGCTGCTGCTCTTTGAATCACCTGCAGAGGCCTCATAGTGCATGTAGGCTACTGTATCTACGTCAATGCGTCATATCAGAAGAGTCTGTACCAGGAGCTGTGCAGAATGTTCTGACAGATAAGGCTTAAATGTTAGCTGGTCATCATTCAGGTTCAGGTGCAGACTCTGTGAGCATGAATTTGGTTGTACAAAGCTGGATGTTGATCTGTGGTTGCACAGACGGATTGGCTGGAATGTCAAGGAGCTCAGTCTTTGAACGGTAGCATCAGTTATAACTATGACAGTATAGTCTACTTATTAAATGAGAAAACAGGCTCAAATGGCCCAGACACATGTATGTATTCCTCTTGTGTTAAATAAATGACAGACATTGTTAGTAGTATAGTCATCTATTCTCATAACTTTTATGAGTTAAATCATTATTAAATATCATATATATTTAATGTCCTCACCTGGGTCGGGTACAATCACTTCTATCTGAACCAGTTCTCTTGCCCGGTTTCATCGCTGCAACACCTGTTGATGTTTGCGTCCATGTGGAGGGCCTTCAAAGCGCCTACCTTCTCTGGTCCAAACAAATCCAGAGCATTCAGGAGCAGAATCTAAAGTTAGAAGGAGGACATACTGGCTGCTGCATTGTTGTCAGAGAAGCTTCAACACAGCATGTTTCCTTCATGTCTGATGATAGAGAAAGATAATTTTATCATTTCAGCCAGGAGTTATCTTACAGATTGGATCTCTAAATCCTGAAGTGTTTTATTTTTTTGTGTGGTAAGAAAGCTTTTCATTTCAAACCCAAAACCTCCTCGACACTTTCATAGAATCCTTTTTTCATGAGTTTTTAAAAGTGCTGTTGCTCGGTGACACTGCAGCCCTGTGCCAGTCTGCTGCCTACAGGCTGGTTCTTCTGCTGCATGTGTGTGTCTGCCTTCACGTCAATGTGCTCTAAGGAGAGATCAGACACATGAATGTTACCACACCACGCAAGGTCAACGTTTAAATTCATCTGTTATATGTTATATTAATGCAAATAAAGAAAGTGAGGATCACAAATAGTAGGAAAGGTGAAGCTGCAGGCATTCGTGCACTAGCTCCCTCTGCTGGATCGACAGAGCTGTTGTAGTTTTGTACTAGTATCTGATCATTTACAGTCTCATGTTCCAGCCACTTTCAACATGATAAGACAACGAAGCATCAATAAATATAAACAACAATAAATATATAAAGTAACATCAACATAAAGAATCTCGAAGGCGAGAAGTCACACATATTTTCGGACAGTTGCATCCCAAGTCCATGAAGGGATGCAAATCAATTCTGGTACATTTACATCCGTCTGAATGTGGATTAATGGACACTGTACCTTTTTATATAAATAAAGAACAATAAATGAAAATGAATTTGCTTTGCTAGAAGTTGGAACTTCTGTGTTAATCCACCATTCAGGCCGTGTTGCAACAGGCAGCTGGTCGTTTTCAGTGTGCAGATGTTTTTTGGCTTTGATGAAACAACCTTGAAGAATAAAGCTCAGGACATGTTTATGTTGTCATAATCTTTTGTTACTCAGAAGTCAGTGTGACCAGTGCAGACAAGAGGGGGAGATAAAGGCTCTTTATAAATTCTGGCCACCCCTGCACCCCCCCTCCCCCTGCTGGGCCACCCCAATCCAAGCTGGGCCACCCCAATCCAAGTCCCTCCACAGGATGGGATGCTTCTTTGCTGGATCTGGATTAGTTCCTTCTGCATGGCTTATATTGAGAGTGTTTTTATCATCAAGCGTCTACTTCTGGTTTGTACTGACGACAGTGTCTGAGGCACGTTGTTTATGCATGACACAAGAATCCAATCAAACCAGTTCTTGGTGTAGTCTCAATTTACTGTGGAGATGGTACACATTATTGTGCTTTATAATTTAAGTGCTGACTTTCTTTATCATGTCCAGGGTAGAATATTTAATTTGGACCCTTTAGTGACAAATAAAAGCAAAAGTAAGGAGTGTGAGGTAAATATTGTGTTTAATAAACAAACATCAGTCAGGGAACTGACATTAGTCTGGGGGATGGAGAAAGGGGAAATATAAAGCACAATGCACATGTGTAGAGGTGGTGGGGGGGAAGGGGGGAGGGGGGGACATATTTATCTGTTACACAAAGGCGCCCCTGTACAGTAGGAGCAGGAAGTTCTATATAACATACAGATCAGGATCCAAGTCTACGGTACAAAAACTTAGCAGCAACATGTTAACGTCGGAGACCAAGGGGCTAACAAAGTAGTTTCATTTAGAAAAAGTCACAGTATTCTTTAAGCATCAATTTGTTAAAAAGGTAAAAACAGTTCTAAGCATCCTCTAGGGTCAATGCTACTCACAAGATCCGTGTGTGAAATACATAGGTAGGGAAATTATCTATACATTTATACTCTAATATAAAGACCTTCTGGTAAATGGCACAGTACAAACTCTCAGGAAACGCGACAAAAATATACAATGTCTTCACGTCACATTTGCAGATTAAAATGTAACTAAGGTCTCTGGCAAGCACAATAGTTTCAGTGATCAAAAAAACAACTTCTCTTCAACCAAAATAAAGGACACCATTTTGTTAGTTCAGCTATCTTGACAGATTATGTCTTTTTAATACAAAAATAAGGACAAATATAAATTAATATATATTAAAAGAATCAGATTGATACATCGGGGATCTACTGAATAAGTACAGGTATTTATGATACAATAAATACTTGTCATCCATGACTGGGAGGAGATAAACAGAGTAGTGTTTGTAACCTGGCAGGTAATATGTTTACGTTCTACAGGTGAGAGTTTCTGTGTGTGTGTGTGTGTGTGTGTGTGTGTTGTTCAGTAGCTGAAGAAAAAATACCACAAGTTCGAGCACAGCTGTGTGTGGGATGGTGCACACAGTCTCAGAGGGTTCAGGAGGTCTAACAGTGGTGGGTTCTGGTGTTGTAGGGGGGGTTATCACGGCCCTCCGTCTCCCCCCGTGCCTTAAATGCAGCTCCTCCTAGTGGTGAGTCTGTGGTACTACCAGTTAAGGTTACTCCTAAAACACACAACTCACAGACGGGAAGCAGGGAGTCTACAGGAGGCGGTCCACCGCCAGGGACCGGTCGGTCCTCCAGGGGGAGGGGGGGGGGGGAGAGACAGTGTGGCACACCATTGGAGTCATCATGACCAACAAAAAGTAAGGAAGAAGTCAACTCTTGTGTTTTTTTTTTTTTTGTCTTTTTCTCCACTTCATAATAAAAAATAAGTCTGTTTTTGTACTTTACAATACAATTCAACATCCCCACCGAGGAAGCATCGATCATCAGTCCAGCACTGACAAGAAAAGAAACTCTTTTTTCGTTGTTTCTCTTGGGTTTTTTTTTTTTTTTGCCTTTCAAAGGGTTTTTAAAAAACAGGTTTGGTGGAGGGTGGAGGGTTTTTCTCAGAAGGAGTCGGACACCTTGGACGAGGGAGACGAGGGTCAAGTAAGGCGGGCAGGAACATAAAACATTTCTGTAGGGGAGCAAATCTGCTAAAGGTGTTGTCTCTTTTTTTTTTTTCTTCTATTTTTATACACTTTTTTTTTTTATGAGGAACACTTTGTACAGCCGCACTTGACCACCTTCTCCACTTCCTGGACGAAAGAAGAGCCATCAGTGCACTGGAAGGTGTATTTCCTGCGTTTGCTGCGGAGGGGGGTGCAGCAGGTGCCCTGTCCTTCTGCTCCCCCCGGGCAGCTGCCCCGACACTCTAGACGGGAGACCTTCTCCTGGGTTTGGCACGCCGCGTAGCCTTGCTGTCTCTGGTAGACATCTCGGACCCGTTCACCTCGGCAGGCCACCTCTGCAGGCAGGAGGAGGGAAGAGAGAGATCGACAGTTATCAACGCTCACGTTTGAAGCAACGAGCAGCACGAAAGAGGAATTCATCATTTGTCAAGTTAAGCCTTGTTTCTACATGTTCTGCTGTTAAATGACCACTTTGTAAATGGAGTCTGGTGGCCATGTCATGTCTGCATGCTGCATGTCTATTGCTTGGGATCCTTTCTCTAATGTTGCCCGACTCTTTAAGTAGCAAAAAAAGGAGCCATTTGAGTCACTAAGCTTCGATCTGATGCAGGCGGCCTGGACTGGAGGATTTATCTCGCAGCCTGCATCGCCTGAGGGTGAACTGGCACTTCTACCACCCAGCCGCTCTACCATCAGACTGTGTCGTCCCCCCCCACCGCCCTCCTGATTCATGCAAAGACCTGCTCCGACCTCCAGCTCAGCGGCGAGGAAGTGAGGACAACAATCCGTCCTTCACATGTTTCTGAACAAAGACTGCTCTTCTGTGAAGTGTCCTGAGATGACTCATGCTATGAACTGACGCTTCATAAATAATGACTGATTGATTGATGCAATCTACAGGAGACTATTGGGCAAGAAATCTGCTGTGGAGAAGTTTTGCTGTTCAAAAGTTGAGATCTAGAGTAAACAACGTCCACGTGAAAACAGAGTGAGATACAATGTGAGGAAGACGGCCTCGAAGGGCTTCTGTAAAACAACACATCTTATTGCCGTGCATCTCCTAAAAGAGTAAAATGGGAAGAAGCAACATGTTGAGGCCAACATGAAACAAGGCTTCAGGCAGACATACTTTGGTTTAACTGGGAGGTGAATAAAGAAATAAAGCTGTGACCAAACGGTCTCACCTGATTTATCCCTCGTGAAGGATTAAGAGGAGGCTCAGGAGAGGCTGAGTTGAAAAAGCAGCGCGTTAGAGGTGTTAAAGCAGAGACAACAAACACTGTTAGACACACACACACACACACACACACATTATAGGCTGTTAATCAGACACATAGAAGACAGCAAAGCAAAGGTAAGAAAGGTTTCATTAAAAAGGGCTTTGAATTGAAAGCTTGGAAAGCGTGAGATATGATCCAAAGTGGAAATGGAAGAAGTTTGATTGGTGACCTCACACTCTTGAACCCTCCTGGGCGAGCTGCACGTGTCAACGCAAAACAGAAGTTTTCCATTTACTTTTTAAGTCACGTCTTTCCTGCTCAGATCTCCCGCCTCCACTCTGACCAGGAAAGACTCCCACTATGAGGGACACGTGTGAACCAACGACTCAGGGTCAAGTCTGCCAGAGCTTTTCAATCGTGCACGTGTGAAACAGTTCCCTCACCTCTGTCGCAGGCCTCTCCCGTGTATCCGCTGTTACACTCGCAGTACGCCTTCCCGAGTCCCGACACTCGACATTTTCCGTGTTTACAGCGAGGCAGACTGCACGGGTTCGCCGCATCCTGGTCCTGCTCGTCACAGAGGACGCCAGCGAACCCGGGCTGGCAGCGGCAGGAGTAGGAGTAGGAGTTGATTGGAAGACAGGTACCGTGGATACACCTGACAGGGAACAAGATTTAAAATTGTAAATGCATCGCACTTTAAAAAAATAATTTAAAAATGCTTTCAAGGTTCTTCTCGTAAAAAAACCAACAAAACAGGAAAATGAAAGACGTGATAGAAATTAAGTGAGGACAGACCCAAACTCTTCAGCTGTCAAGGATCAGAACCGACATTAGCTAAAATTATTATTACATAAAATCAGCTTAAAGATACCAAAAGATGAGTGACATGAAAGCCAGTTTATAAAAATGTTTTCTTCAATGTGTTTGATGAAGACATTTTAAAAGATAAAACTGAACCAGTGCAGGAGGACTTTTACAGGAGTGATGTGATCTTGACTTTTAATGCAAGTTCAAATTCGACAACTTAAAGATATCGAGACAAAATCAAAGACAGTAATGATGAAGCATGTTCAAACTTCACCACCTGCTCTTTAAAGTTTAGAAAGAAGCCAAAAATGGCTCCTGAATTTCTTGCTACTGGAACTTTAAGTCCTGGAAAAATTAGATCGTGACAATCGTCTGCCAGCCAACTCAAATTTACGCTTTGTTCTTGTTTAACGTTTTTTTTAGGTTTTAAGACAGTTTTAGAGAGAAACCCTGGAATCCCTCAAATCCACAGTTAAAACCACTCACTTGTTGCCGTCACAGGGGTTGTTGACTTGCTGGTCACACAGTGTCCCTGTCCAGCCCGGGTGGCAGGTGCAGGTGAAGCCTCGATGCCCCGTCGGGTGGCAGTCCCCCTGGACGCAGGCACCTCTCTGGCAGGGCTGGCAGCCCGGCTCCACCCCGTGACCCAGCCACTGCCTGCTGGTGCTCTGTGCGGTCCCTGTGCCCGGAACGCCTGGACCCAGACCGGCCCCGAGATCTTGAAGCTTCCCGTTGATGTAGAGGTTTCGCAGGCAGCCGTGGAAGCTGCTGCCATTACGCCCACCTGAGCCGTGCTGCAGGGACGAGAGACCCCCCGAGGCCGAGGCTCGTTCAGGCATACCTGGAGGGAGATGTGCACGATTAAGAAAGTGCACGCTAAAAAAAACACGACCTCTGAGGATTTGACTCAACACAGACACGTAACTCTAGTCGTGCTGATCCAACAGCCGCCATTATACAAAATGTCTGCAATATTTCTGGTCTCAGTTAGCATGTGTGCCGTGTGCTTAGCTAACATTCGCTAACATGTGAAAACACTGCAGAGAAAGAAAAAAGAATAAATTGTGTTTTCGACTCACCTCCCAGATAAAGTGGAGAGTCGATGTTGAGTGTGGACTGTTTGCTGATGGAGTTGATGGATTTGGGCGGCCCGCCGTCAATGGACAGAGATAAAGTCTGGTCTGAGGCGACCAACTCCACGGCGTGGAAGCTCCCATCATTCACTGTCTCCACACTGACAGAGAGCGAGAGAGAGAGAGAAAGAGAGAGAGAGAGGGAGAGAGAGAGGGCGGTCTCAACATCTGAGTCATCCATCATGTGAAAGTGGTGTCACCGAGAGCCTTTCTGCTAATGTACCTGTATATAGCAGACGGAGGGTAGGATCCAGTATCGTAGCTGACCCTGAGGCGTCCTCTGTACAGCTCCATGGCGATGTGATCATTATCACCTTTATACAACAACACGCCACTGTCCTCATCTGTAGCGATCTGGAAACAAAGAAATAAACACTCATTTAAAAGGCCTTGAAGTTGAAATAAACAGGTTTTATTTTTAACTTTCATTTGACTGATTAGCCTCACTTAGCTTCTTTAGCCTTCCCACTGGAACTCACTCACACTACAGTATGTGGTCATTGTGTGAATGCTGTCACACATGAGCAGAGCAGGGTGTGAAACCCTCTGCAGGTTTTCCTACCTGCAGGCTGATGTTGGTCTCTGGCGAGAGGTGACTGGAGGGAAGTTGCAGGTAGGACTCGCGGTTGACGAAGTTGACGCTGACGAGCGTCTCGCAGCGCTCGCCCTCGTAGCCATGGAGACACTGGCAGCGGGGGTCTGTTCCCACGACGACGCACTGGGCGCCGTTGAGGCACTCGTGGTTGTCGCATGGGCTTGTGCGCGGAAGGACCATCGGGGGAGAGAACTCGCAGAACAAGCCGCTGCAACACAAATTTAAAGGAGTAATTAAAAAAGTGTCTGTGAGGTTTAAACATGCGATAGTGATGCATGAAGCATGAACGCTGCATACAGCTTCTATGTGTACTGATCAAATTGTGAAACAACAGGTGTTCATACTTTTAAAAACTCATTTTGGTAGCCTCCATTTCCTCCCAAAAAAGTCCCAAGATACTAAATCCAGATACTAGATAATAAATCCTGAACCCACGTGCCTGAGGAGAACGTTAACTTTCTAAAAACTACAAAATGAAAATGGACACAAGGGGGCGCTCCTTCTGCATCACACGCTGTGCTTCATTTTTAGGGGGGGGGGGGGGGGGGGGGGGGGGGGGGGGGGGGGGGGGGGTCTGCACATCGACCTCTGTGATGAACCAAGTGTGCAGGACATCAAACTGTCACTTTGAAGAGAAAAAAAAAAATCCTGCAAAATTATCTAAAAATCTATGTCGATCGCTCCTCACCGTTGTCACGTTTTTTTTCCTAATAAATTGGTGATGATTAGAAAGAGTGGTGTGTGAAGTGTAAGGCTTCCTGCAGGGCTGTGAAGCGTACCTGTATCCCTCCGGGCAGACGCAGGTGTATCCGTTGATGGCGTCGATGCACTGACCTCCGTTCTGACACTTGTTCTCTTCGCAGTCGTCTTGGTCCAGCTCACAGTGCTCACCCACATAACCAGGCGTGCACTCACACCTGAAACACACACACACACACAGATGACTCTTAATACTGAGACTTCAGACAGTCAGCTTTCTCTTTATATAGACAGCTGAGGGTGTTGACAGTCATAGTAATACTTTTTTTTTTTTTTTTAAATCCTGACAAAGAGAAAAACAAACACACTCAACACACTGTATTATATGAATCAGCCCCAATGTGATTCAATAAAGATTTTCAAAAGGATTTGTATTAAAAAGGAGATTCGTGTGTGTACCCATATGTGTGTGTGTGTGTGTGTGTGAGTGTGTGTGTTCGTAGTCCACTTACTTGTATCCCTGAGGGGTCAAAATGCACTTTGAGTCGTGCTGACACGGGTTCAGCTCTGTGGCGCAGAAATCCAGTTTCTCTTCACAAAGCTCCCCTAGGAACACACACACAAACACACAAGCACACACACACACAAATTATGACATTTTGTTTCCTTACAAAAATGATAAAAACATTTTAATACGCATAAAGAAACAATATTAATAATAATAATAATAATAATAATAGGGATTTAGTGTCTGCTCACACATCTTTACATGACAGAGCATTTGGTGTGTGTGTGTGTGTGTGTATCTGTGTGTACTCTGTGATGATGGATGACTCTCTTTTGGCCGGGATCAACACAGCCGTCTGATAAATGATTGCATCTCTCCGGGAATGTCAGATCCTGCCCGTGTGCTCGTGTGTACGCCGGAGCGCTCCTGAAACTTTGAACTCTCAGCGAATCACTGATGAGGCGTCAGGGAATAAACCAATACTCCTGACGGCTCGGCTCCACCAGAGGAATAATTAATGGATCACTTAGGGATCAATGTAATCGTGTCTGTGAGAGGATGGGAGATGTGTTTGCATGCTCGGTGCCTCGATTTCAGCGGCTTTTTTCTGCTCACCTCGACAGTCTGCAGAGCGTGATTGATCTTTACAGACAAAACTTCATAAACAACAATATACCTCTAACTACCTATGTTTTTAAATGAAACACCAGTAGAGGGCGCTAGGAGACTGCCCAACCACAAGGAGAGAGAGAGAGCAGTTTTTAATAAAAAGGACAAGTGGTAATGCACTGCTGACGTAGCAACAGGCTGCATACAACTTGTTACATCTGTGGAGTTAAATGTTAGATTGGATAAAAGCAAGCAACAGTGCAAGGCAGGCAAGATAGGAAGGGAAAGAAGGAAGGAAGGAAGGAAGGTTGGCAATGAGGGAAGAAGGAAGGAAGGAAGGACAGAGTGAAGAACAGACTGACCTCTCTCCACCTCATTGGTAGCAGCTGCAACCACAAAAAAACATGAGACAAAAGCAGAGCGAGACAGAAAAGACAGGACGGAGGACAGCGACACAAAGAAACACAGAGAAAGAGACAACAGCGCTAAGAAAGGTTAGCATACAGAGATGATTAGCACACAGCAAAAGCAGACAAAAGGAGTCGTTAGAAGAGACTAGTGAGAAAGAGTTACTGGTTTGGAGTCACGACTGTGGTTTCTTCAATCCGGACGCATGAAGATAACAAACTACATAACAATAAAAATAGCTGTGATGTATTTCTACATGTCAGTGGGGTTCTTAAAGGGATACTTCACCCATTTACATGAAGCTGTGTATCATTAGAAACATGGTAGTAGTGTTGAATGGTTGTGAATCCAGCCCTCATTTTGCCCTGAGATGAGAAAAATTTGTTTTTCTTTGCCTGGAAGTTTTCTTCATGTGATGCAAAAAGCGTCATATTGCATCACATGAAGAAAACTTCCAGGCAAAGAAAAACAAATTTTTCTCGTCTCTGGATTCACGACCATTCAACACTACTACCATGTTTCTAATGATACACAACTTCATGTAAATGGGTGAAGTATCCCTTTAAATGACGCTGCTTAGAATCAGGCATGTAGCCGGTAAATGCTTCTAATGGTGCGAGTCCATTTATCTCCGAGGTCAGATCTCGGAGCTGGGAATGACGTCACACCTGACCTGAGTTAACTGCGTTCCCGCTGCATGCAAGATGGACGCCACAAGGAGTCCCTTTTGTTTCGTTAGCTAATTTCTGAAAATGACGTGACCACATGTCCACAGATAGAAGCTGCACGATGCGTTCAGGTGCCTTGATTTCAATCACAAATCGAGGCCAAAAACAAGACACGTGCAGAGTCTCTCCTTCAGCATCTATCTGAGCGGATGACTTTGGGGACCTGGACTCCCGTGGCGAGGAAAGGCACTTCCTCACATCCGTGCGTGTTACCTGTGTATTCTGGCGAGCACATGCACGTGTAGTTGTTGATCCCGTCCACGCAGGTGGAGTTGTTCTCGCAGTCGTTGTCCTCGCAGTCATCGATGTTGATCTCGCACGCGTCGCCTTCGAAACCCTCCGGACACACACACCTGAGAGCAGACGCACACACACACTAAGTATCACAGGATAGACTCATGTAGGGCTGCGTATATATCAGCGACAACACAGATCTTTAAGGACACACACACACACACACACACACACACACACACACACACACACACACACTCGACCCACGCATGCAGCTGATATCAGCAGTGTCAGCTCCGTCTCCACATCCCCAGCAGAGAGTCATTATTCTGTTAACGCGAGCGTGCCTTCACTCTGTGACTACTACTCAGGTTTATTACTGCTTACACACACACACCTGCAGGGGGCCGCGCACACGCACAAAGAGTGGCTTATTACGGGCCTAATAAAGAGCTCTTATGCGGCACACGCTCGGGTGGATTAATATCTCATTATGCAGTCGCTGATGGCTCTTCACCATAAATATTCCAAGCCCTTTATGCCGGGTAAGGATATGTGCTGTGCAAAGATGAAAACACAAACTCAGATGAGGAAGGGACAGAGAGAGAGAGAGAGAGAGAGAGAGAGAGAGAGAAGGCGACCGAGCGAGAGACGCAGGAGGAAGACGGTTTAATTGTCTGAGTGGGAGGTTCACATCAGCTCCCCTCCTGCTCAGACTAAACAACATAATGAAGAGAAGGTGATTCTCACAGCAGGGCGGAGGACGGAGCAGCTCCCCTGAGCCCTTTCCCTCCTGCACACTCATCCCCACCTGTCATTAGCAGCATCATGAGCGCCGTTCTCTCCCGAGGGTCCAACAAGCCCACCCTATAATCGCTGCTTCATTGAATTGTTAATTGATGTCAAGTGATGCGTGGCGTTCATCAGTCTCAGCGCTTACAACTTTTATGTTTACATGTTTTTAAATTGTGTTTTTATTGTTGTTGTTACAGTTAGCGATGACCTTCATGTGAGCACTTTAAACCACGATTAAAGTCTGAGCCTCGCATCTGTTCAAATCACCTCTCAGGACTTCTTATCTGATTTATAATAGCTGCTTTTATCCCCCATTTTGAATCTCACGCATCGTGTTACAAAGCTGGATTTGTGATCACGAGGTTAAACGTTTGTCGGAGTATTCCTGGGATAAATCAGCAGAGGGCGCTGAACGGCTTGTTCTATAAATCACACGATATTAAACGATAAACTTCACGAGGAGGCCGCAGACAGCAGTGTCAGGAAGCAGGATATTTAAAGGATGCCCGATAATGACTTTTTTATTAATGCTATGTGTGAATGGATGCAGGGCGTAAAAGAGACATATAGAGAAGAGTTTGAATCAGCTTCACTTTGTGCACAACTGACATCAACATCAAACGCTCCTGCTGCACACACACACACACACACACACGTCACTTCAACCCACTTTACACAAGAATGTTTCTCGGCTGTTAAAACCTGTTTTGATTCAGTTTTCCTGTCTATCATGAAAGTCTCAAGCCCCAATATGAAACCACTTCAACGTTGTTGTTATGCTTTATTTTTAAAATTCAGAAATCCATCAGCAGAGACATAAAAGGTGTGATAAAGTTTTACCATGATAAGTAAAACTCCTCGAGAAAAGCCCCGTTAACATCCGGGACGAACCAGTGTGGAAGGAAAAGTGGAAAAGGTCTCACCAGAAGTTGCTCCCTTCTCCTTCCTTCAGGTGGCAGGTGCCTCCGTTATGACACGGGTTACTGATGCAGGCGTGAATCGGCTCCTCGCAGTTCTGTCCCTGTGAGCAAACACAAGCACACACATGTAAAGGGAAACTCGACAGAGAGAGCTGCTTCCATCGCTGCAACAACTCTGTGTGTGTGTGTGTGTGTGTGTGTGTGTGTGTGTGTGTGTGTGTGTGTGTGTGTGTGTGTGTGTGTGTGTACCTTAAATCCATAGGGGCAGTTGCAGCGGTAGTAGTTCACCGGGTCGTTGGAGCAGGTGCCGTCATTCTTGCAGGGGTTGGACAGGCAGGGCTCACACTTCGCCTGAATGCTAATTTCCACAGGACCTTTGGGATGCACACACACACACAAACACACACACACGCACGCACACACACACACACACACACAAACACAAGTATTCACACGAGGGCGGTAATTAGCTTTATATTGTTCTGTTTTTGGAGTGCAGAGTTTGACGCACACTCCTGCAGAAATCTTGCATTCTCAGGGGGTCTACAGTTTAAGACGGGAGCTTTTTTTTTTTTACAGGTGTTGTTTTTTTTTTCTTTACATAATAAAAATGACTGCTAATGTAAGCATGAAATATTGTGAATTTGTGGTGAAAAATAAATAATGTGATAAATAGCTTGATTGCTAATCGCAGCAAGGGAAGGTGGAAAAAGAACACACAAGTTTCCTTTTGATTGCACGGATCTAATAAAAACGTAGCTGCTGCAATGAGGCCGAGCTACAAATGAGTTCTATGCAAGATTTCTTTGCAGGACTACGACGACTCATACTGACGAAACATATTCCTCAGAGTGGGGACGCACAATGCTGGTCAGCACACGAGGTCTGAGGGGGGAGAGGGGCGCTTCAGTCGGGTCGGAGGAGGAGAAGGAGGAGGAGGAGGAGGAGGAGGAGGAAAGTCTGGAGGAGCTGGGAAGACTGGCACTGAGGAGAACGTACCGGGATAAGATGTGCTACTTTACCTGGCACTAGAAAACCACAAGGCCCCGGGACTTCTACAGTGCGTCAGTTAGGTTAGGTTAAAAATAGATTTTAGTTACGTATTCATAGTTCAGGTGATATAATGAGGTAGAAAGCAAAGGGTCAGCAGTCAGTAGCATGTTGAAGTATCAGGAGTCACAGCTAACGAGCACATGTGTGGAGTTAAAGTTAAATACTTACTTTTTGGGGGGTTTTTTGCCATCGATTCAAAACCATTTTATTATTTTGTTTATGTTTCCAGATTGATCTTTGGATTGAAATAATTATCCCATTTACAGGCCTTTTAAAAAAAAATCCTGTCAAGGCTGCTAAATCACTCCAAAATGCACCCTCCCAAATGTGAAACAAAGCTGTTTCTCATTCTTCATGAACAGATTTTGGAGACACAGTTTTCGCTGGCAACTTGTGGTCTCCTCTCGGAGTCTGTGTCGGAGTGCGTGCAGCTGTGAAAATGAGCAATCCGCTGTGTGTGTATATGATATATGTATATGTATATGTCGGTTAGTGTATGTTTACCTGTGCAGGTGAACTTCTTGGACGGCGTGGTGAGCAGCAGTTTGTCCGTCATGTCGCCGGGTCCGGTGCAGCGGGCGATTCCAGGCTCCTTGTAGCCGCTCTTCACCCAGTCTGACAGCCACTGCATGTGACAGTCACAGTACAGAGGGTTGGCACCCAAAGCCCTGCCACAGAGAGAGAGAGAGAGAGAGAGAGTAGAGTGAGAGAGAGAGAGAGAGAGAGAGAGAGAGAGAGAGAGGGGGAGAGAGAGAGAGAGAGAGAGTAGAGTGAGATTGGGCAAATCTGCCTTTTAGCCTCCTTGTCACGGCTGATTGCTTCCCTTTCCCTGCACCATCCAAACTTTAGCTTTTTGTGATTTCACCAACTTATAAAAACATTATATATTTAAAGTTTTACATCTTCTGTTTCTGCTTCCTGGATTGTTGAAGAGAGATCACAGCGTGGCATGCAGTTGTGTTATGAGATGAAAAACGAGAGCAGCGTCTGGAGTGGGCTCGGTCTACAAACAGAGCTATCCGTGGTGCTGATCCCAGTGACACTGACATTCCCAACCAGCAGGTAACCAAAGCTGACGCTGTGAGCCTTTAAACTTCCACGCAGAGCTCGAGTGCACTCGACTCCACCTTCGTGTTTTCAAAAGCAGCCAAAAAGAAATCACGAGGAAGCGGAGAAAGAGAAACAGTGACACTTCCTCTGGAGTATAAAATCAATTATTCCGTCCTTAATGAGGAGGTTGTTTCTCTCGACCAGGCTCGCCTGTGTTATGTGTTGATTGTCTGACTATTGATGAAGGGACACTCTGAATTCTGCTCTGTTTTCGACCCTCCAGTCCCCACAGCGTGGATGATTTGTGCTGTGAATTAATGAAGCTGCTCCAAATCTGAATTCAAGAGACAATAATATATACAGCTGGCACGTTCTTTTTGGCTTTTTGAGTAAAGGCGTGTTAGAAATGATGAGGGTTTTTTTTTTTTAAGGTAAAAAAAGGTGGACGCCTTTATTTCCGAGCAAGCGATGAACGCTGATGTTTTCCTGCTACTCACAAGTGGGAGAGCGAAGACAGGTCTTTGAAGGCTCCCTCTGGTATCAGCGATATGTCGTTACCATGGAGAGATCTAAGAAACAGGACGAGAGGAAGGAGGAGGAAGAGGTGTTCAAAATGTCTGCCGCTTCAGCTCTTAAAAAGGTGTCGCGGCGAGACGGACACTCACAGCAAGCGGAGAGACTTGAGTCCATCGAAGGCCCTCACCGGGATGCAGCGCAGACGGTTGTAGCTCAGGATTCTTTGTGTGAAAGAGAGACAGTC